>NW_021318595.1:7334894-7517419 GCF_001605985.2 Dendrobium catenatum
TATGGTCCTTCCGACCAAACGAACATGTCAACAATGACTCTTTGTATTTACATCATGTAATGTACTCTATAAGATGTACATCAAGCTAAGGCCTTCTCCCAAGGAAGGGCCTCATTTCTAATCGACTGGAAATACTAGTGGATTCGTTCGAACTGGGCTAGGCCCCGTGGTTTTTCCCCCTTTTTTACAGGGGTTCTCCACATAAAAATCTTGGTGTCTCATAAATGCTAGACCCTCTCTCCTTATCTGATTGCGTGCCGGATTTTCGTACAATGCTAAGACGTTAAATATGATATTTCTCTACCGCCGCGAATACTCCTGGACGCAACAATAGTGTATCTACAGATATTAGGATTTATAATTTTTAATGAGACCACCTCCTTTGTTAGCTACATTCAACTAGGGGTGTCAATATTTGACCTGACCCTAACCCGAACCGAGTAGGGTTCGGGTTAGGGATTTCAACCCGTTTGTAAAATCGGGTCGGGTTCGGGTTGACCTGAAAACCCGAAATCAACCCGATTTGACCCGTTTTTAATTAATTTAGGAGGGTTTTAATGGATTTTTATGAAATAAGTAAATGATATTTCAAAAAATTATAAACATTATTACACAAATTAAATTAATCTTGATTTATTTTAAATTAATTGAAATAAATCTTACCTTAATTTGATTTAGATTTAAATAAAAAATTTAATAAAATATATCTGAATCAGGTCGGGTTCGGGTTGACCTAGACCCGAAGCGGGTTGAGTTCAGGTTTTGAAAAACCGACCCGTTTGCAAAAGTGGGTCGGGTACGGATTGGGTTAAATAGTGTAGGATTAATTTTGGATTAAACCCGAACATGACCCGACCCAATTTTCACAGCCCTACTTGGACCCTCTAAAAAATAAATCAAAGCAATATCATTACTATTACAAACGAAGATAAAAAACTTTCATCATTGCGGATAAAGCAATCCTTCATTGCGGACGCATTTCCCAGGTCCACTCGCTGTAACGGCCAACGGCGACCGTCACTCCCCATCGTGAAAACCCAAGCCACCAAAAGGGTATTTCTGTCATTACAGGCTGTCCTCCGTCCCCGTTCAGATATCCATTTTCCACCTCCACCTAGCCCAGTCAAAGCACTCGGCCCCCTCGCCCTCTATCCAACGGCCGCGATGTGCCCGATCCTCCATAACGGTGCGATCACAGCGATGACACCGGTATTCCTCAGCGCGAACGTCGGCTCACGAGTTACCGACGACTCGCTACATGCTTCTCCACGCGTCTGTCCCCAGCCACTTCCTCGTCGATCGATCCCTTTTACAGGCCCCAACTTCGCCGTTCTTGTTTAGAAGCCATTTTAGGGCGTGTGATTGAAGAGAGAAAAGTTAGATCTGTTATGGAAAGGAAGAACGCCGAATCTGCTAGGCGGCCAAATCCCGCGATGCCGTATCGGGAAGATTGCTGGAGTGAAGGGGAGACATCGACGCTTGTTGACGCATGGGGTGACCGCTACCTCGAGCTCAACCGCGGGAATATCCGGCAGAAGCAGTGGCAGGAAGTTGCCGATGCCGTCAACGCCCGCCCGAGTGGCGGGCGGCGTCCCCCGCGCACGGACGTCCAGTGTAAGAACCGGATTGATACCCTGAAGAAGAAGTATAAGATCGAGAAGGCGAAGATATCTGACGGCGCCATCGCCAGCCAGTGGCCCTTCTACTCTCGCCTCGACATGCTTGTCGGGTCCTCCGTGCCGCCCATAAAACCAACCCCCTCGCCATCGCCGCCGCTCGCTTTGCCCCTTCCTACTTTCATCAGGAGGAGTTACTCAGCAGCTGCCGCTGCGGTGGCGGATGGGGACAGCGGGTCGTTGTCGAAGTCTTCGCGGTCGAGCATGGAGAGACGTATGTCGAGGGAGCGGAAGAGGAAGCGTGAGATTGGTGAGGGCGACGGGATGCGAGAACTTGCCCGGGGGATCGGGCGGTTGGCGGAAATCTACGAGAATTTGGAGGCCGAGAAACATCGGCAGATGATTGAGTTGGAGAAGCAGAGAATGGAATTCATTAAGGGTCTGGAGTTCCAACGCATGCAAATGTTTGTTGATACACAGGTCCAGCTAGCGAAAATCAAGCGCACCAGGCGTAGTGATGCTGGTGAGATGGGTCTTTCTATAGCTTTTCCTTCTTTATTGCAGCTCCTTGTACTGAGTATGTCATGATTGGATGCATTTGTTTGGAGATCTTTGGTTACAGGCCGTTCTAGATCTAGGCACGGTTATGCCTGATTTAATTTGGGTACTTTCTCTTATCTTCCTTCGTGTTCATCTGTCTGGTGATGATGTTTCTGTTTATAAAAATTCAATCTACTATTGCTTGTTTTTGTATTTGCTGACACTTCGAACAATTCTATTTTAATATTGGTTTAGTGTTCCACGCATATACTTTGGATTTTGGATGAATATCCCCTTTTTTGCTACCATGCTTTGTGTTTTTTTGTTGCAAGTTGCAACTAACAACCAAGTATATAATAGCTTTTAACTCAACCTGTTCGGCGTTCTGGGATTTCCTTTAAATAAATCTTTCATACGACGAAGGGTCACCACAAAGGATTTTAATCGTGATTTAGAAAATGGAGTTGCTTTAGTTAGGGCCATAAACATTGAGATTTTGCTACTTTGCTACTAAGGCGGTTTTTGGATTTTAGTTTATGAGGAAGAGATTTGAATCCTACTAAGTAATAGCCGAATCATTTGGTTGACTATGAAGAACTAAGTGTTTCAGATGCCTTGGTTGAGGTTTTGCTACATTGCTCTTGGGAAATGGGAAGCTTTTATGTAAGGGCATCTCCAACCGAAGTCCAAACCCTTGAATGACGTCGCTCGTGAGCTCCAGCCGAACACTAAAACTTCCGCTATTTGGTTGCGGGTGAACAGTGGGACGCCAATATTGGCGTTGCACTGTTAATCTCCGCTATTTTTTTTGTCTCTACCGAACTTGCCGAATATACACGCCAAAAAAGAGAACGACCGTTACCTTCACAAAAGGGGGTAAAATGGAGTTTGGTCGCAGACGAATCACAACATTTTTTAGTGTCACGGTATTTTGGAGTGAAAAATGAGATTTTTGGTTGGAGATGCCCTAAGGAAGTTTGGTAGTTCGGATATCAAGCTTAGAAAATCTTATTTTGTTACTTGATCATATTGCTTTACCTTCTCCATGAATATGTGAAGAGTAAAAGGGTGATCAAACTTGCTAGGGTTCATTTCCAGTGCATTTTGTTTTCTTTGCCTTAATAGTTTATGATGGATTCTTGCACTTGAATTCATTTGACGATCGAGTAAAAGGGTCTGAGTAAAAAGGCTGATGTATGTGGGTGGGTCGAAGTATATGCTATTATTAGTAATAATTTCTTGTGGGAGTTAGGGAAATTCCTGGTGCTCGCTTAGTCAGCTTGAATAATGTGTCTAAAACATGGTATTTCTTCCAGACATTGCTTTCAAGCATAGTATATTATGCATTCAGTTAGAAACAACTGTTACGGCATCATAGTTGACATCCCCACTAAATTTAGAGAAATTATTACGTGTGGCCATTAGACGTCGTCCAGCGGCGAATCAGGATGCAGTAACATTACCATTTGCTGTGTATCGGTGCTGTGTACCACTATGTACCAGAGTGATATGGCGCATCTTGATTCGCCTTTGAACCGTCCGGTGACTGCACATAATAATTTCTCCTAAATGTAAAGTCCTCTTTATAGTTCATCTATGATGCACCGACACTTCGTTTTAAGAGGCAGTGCAGTGTCGGACACGTGTCGGACACGGACACGCGCCCGACACGGCGGGGACACATGTCCGACACGGTTTGAGCGTGTCCAGAATTCTTTTTGAAAAACTTAAGTCGGACACGCGTGTCGGACATGCGTGTCCGGCTATTTCATATTTTAAATTAAAAAAAAAAAACACTTAAAGCACCGGTTCACTCCCTATTCCGCCCTAATCCCATTTCCGTTGTTTGCTTCCATTCGAGCGAAAGGAGCAGCCGCACACGCGACTCGCGAGCAGCCGCACCCCACCCACGCACCGGCGAGGTTCTTCCCGCACCATCGCCGCACTCGCGACCATACGTCGAGGTTCTTCCTTCTCCGTGCTGTCGAGGTTCTTCCGCCGCACCCGCGACTCGCGAGCAGTCGCACCCCACACCCGCGCACCGGCGAGGTTCTTCTCGCACCGTCGCCGCACTCGCGAGCAGCCGTCAAGGTTCTTCCTTCTTCGTGCTGTCGAGGTTCTTCCACCGCACTCGCGAGCAACCATCGGCCCTAAAAAAAAAAGAAATTTACTGTAAGTTAGATTTCTTTTTTTTTTTTTTTGCTTTTGGTTCATATGATTGTGTTTAAATGCTGAAATTTCTTTTGATCAAATCCTGCTAAAAAAAAAATTAACAATGGTTGAATGTAAAACATATTATGTCCTAGTTCCTATTTTTTGGGAGTTGCATCAATTAGTTGCAGATTAGATAGATTTAGCCTTTCTATTTAGGTTTTACTTCATAATGGCACCCTTTAACATTATTTGCATTGCCAATATTTACTTGTAATATCATTATTTTAAATTTGTAGAAACTTTCTGTGGCAAATCCTGAACTTCCGTTGGTGGTCTTTAATTCCCATGAACTCTCTATTTACATCTAATTTTATTCTTATGGTATAGTTATGTAGGGAAGAAAGATAAGCTAAACAAGTTATCCTGACTTTGATTTAATATTGCTTGCCATTTTTAATATAATATTACCTTAATTTATATATATTATATTTAAAATTATTATGCCGTGTCCACGCTGCACCCGTGTCCTATATTTTTAAAAAATGCCGTGTCCCGTGTCCGTGTCATGTCGTGTCCGTGTCGCCGTGTCCGTGCATCTTAGTAGTTCATTCATATCATACAACTTCAGCATTTTTGTGCTGTTCTGCCAGTTGACATTTTCTTTCTTTTCTCACTAAGCAGTTGATGTGATAAAGTGGTCTCATGGCATTAATTTTTATGTCAGTCTATATTTCATGATTTTGGTTTGTTTTATTGTGTCTTCTCCTTGACTTACATCATCTCTTTCTTGGAAATCCAAATGGATTATTGCTTAATCATGTCATCACTGAGCTAACTCTTCTATATTAGCTTTAGTGTAGTAATAATTATTTATGTTGTGTTTTTCTCTGGTCTCAAATATAGCAGGATTAGATGAAGCAATGTTGGGATATTTTTATTTTTCAAATTTTAAGATTTTGTATGTGATAATTTTTATGTCTAATTATTCTTCTGAAAGGCATTTGATTTTTTGTATTAAATTTAATTCTCTTACTACTTTAGGACCTTAGTAAATTTCCTATTCTTGTTGTCTAGGCTAGAGAAAATTTAGTGATGGTGACCCGTTTTTGCAATTCTTGATTTTAGGTGCTTTTGAAGCCTTGAGTTTTCTTTTTTAGCTCTTTTTTCCTTTTAAGTAGCAGGACTAATTAGTAATTAATTTGTATGGAAATGTTAGTGTTGTTAGTAATTATCATTTATCTCTATCAGATTTAGAATTTGTTTGGGATGACTGCGACATTTTATATATTGGGTTGTTGAGTTGCTGAAGTAACTTAGCTATTTTTAGGCTTCGTTTGGGACGGCTTTTTTACTGCTTCTTAAAATAGTTTTTTAGTGCAAAAGATGCTTTAGAATACAATAAGAAAGTTGTCCCAAATGAAGCCTTAGGCTTCGTTTGGGGCCGGCTTTTTTTCTGCTTCTTAAAACAACTTTTTAATATAATTTTTTTAATTTTTGCACTAAAAAGTTGCATTATGAATCAGTAAGAAAGCCGTCCCAAACGAAGACTTAGGTTTCGTTTGGGACGGCTTTTTTATTGCTTTCTAAAACGGAGTTTTAGTACAAAAGATGCTTTAGAATGCAATAAGAAAGTTGTCCCAAATGAAGCCTTAGGCTTCGTTTCAAAAAGCAGCTTTCCACCTCACAGAAATATTTGAAAAGCAATGAGAAAGTAATAGCCAAGTGAACACATGGCTCTCTCCCTACTGCCAATCTATAATTGCCTTGAATAATTTTATTCATATGTATAATTGGATTATATATTTTAAAAATTTCAGATTAAGCTCTGAATTACAAGCATATAATTTATAACAGTAATTTAATTAATAAATTAATAGAGATGAATTACGTTACTTTCAATGATTTTGGTTATTACAGATTTTCAATTTTGGTCATAGATATTTTTTAAATTTTAACTACATCTAGATATAAAAAAAAAATGCAAAAAAGATAGGAAATAATAGACCTTTTTGTTATTTATAAATAATTTTGGATTACATATGCGATTGGAGAATAATGACTGCATTTTGGAGTGGAAAATGGGTTTCTAGGCTGCAGATGCCCTAATGGTCGAGATCCAAGTTCTACATATAAATTACCAAAGTGAAATCCGCATTCCCGAAGATCTTAATGCGATCTTTCTCTTGACTTTGGCTTTGTTTGGGATTGTTTTTTACTGCTTAAAGCAGTAAGAAATTTGTCACAGACGAAACTTTTATCCCTTTTGAATCTTAAGCTAATCCTCTCATGCCGACTCTCTCAAAGATTTTTGATCAAAGGTTTAGCCTTTCGCTCTTGAGAGTTGCCTCCCTTCACAAAATAGTAGTATACGTTGTTTAAGGTTTCGTTTGGCGATTTTTTATTGCTTTTTAAAACTGTTTCTTAATTAAAAAAAAAATTTTGTACTAAAAAATTGCTTTAAGAAGCAGTAAAAAACCGTCCCAAACGAAGCGTTTGATAGCTTTCTTACAGCTTCTTAAAACATCTTTATAATAAAAAAAATTTAATTTTTTAAGTAAAAAAATGCTTTAATTTTTGTATTAGAAAGCAACTTTAATTTTTATATTAGAAATTTGCTTTAAGAAGCTGTAAGAAAGCCGTCCCATTTGTGATAACTTTTTACTGCTTTTTAAAGTAGTTTTTAAGTACAAATTTTTTAAATTAGAAATTTTTGTAATGTTTTAGAAATCAAGAAGAAAGCTGTTCCAAATAAAATCTAAATGAAACTATGATTGCGTTTGAAAAATAAAGTAGCGATCTGCCTCAAACAAAATTTTAATTATTGCAAAGTTGTGATTGATTATATCAAATTAATATTCTTGTACTCAACATATCCATTAAAATCTGTTTACATATCAAAGTTTAGTTAATATAAAGAATTAATTAAAAAATAATAATATTTATTAGCAGATTTTACTATTTTAAGAACGTTAAATTTTAATTTAAAATACTCAAGGGAAAAAAAGAGTGTCTCACTCTCATCTTCTGAACTTTATTTGGTCCGGTCACCTGACGTAGCTCTACGTTCGAACGCCAGTAAAATAGTGCCATGTGTTCTCACTATTTACTGCGCGGCCCGACAACCCCGACCCGAAACAGAGACGGGATTGCTATGTTCGCGTGTTGCTAGGTATTGCTCGGTATTGGTCGATTTTGCTCGACAATAACGAGAAGTACAATTCTGTGAAGACCAATACCGCGCAATATCAGGCAATACTGAGAAATACCGAGAAAAACTCTCAGTATTGGTCTTCACAGAGCGATATTTTTTATTATTGCCAAGCAATACCTAGCAATACGGGAACATAGCAATCCCGGGTCAAGTCGTCGGGCCGCGCGGTATTAAGTAAGACCACGTGGCGATATGTTATTGGCTTTCGAACGTAGAGCTACGTTAAGTCACCTGACCTAATAATTGTTCCATCTTCAAAGCCAAACATATGTGAAGTGCATAATTGAAAAATGATTTTGAAAATTTATATAATATATCTAATATAATCCATGTATGTTCTTTTTTATTAGTTATTTAAATATAAAATTGATTACTATAAAATCAATCTAGTTAAATATTATTTAATTTAATGACTGGATTTTAAATGTTATAATTTATAAATTGAATGCGAAATGTTAGAATATTAATTAAAGTTAATATCAATTTAAAATTAATTTTAATCATTCAATGTATTAATTTATCTTTCTAATTTGAAAATTGAGCCAATGTGCTCTAAATTAAATCATTAATATCCTTACAAAAAATATTCTAAATATGAATTAAAATGACTGATTATTTTTAAGAAAAAAAATGTATATAATCTTAAATTTTATCTAAAAAATAATCTTATCCGATTATTATAATATTATTTTTCTTATTTTAATGAATTTAAATACATTATTATATGTGCATTATATTAAAGTGAGGTTGTTACATCTTTAATATAATATAATAATATTTTTTTATTTAACTTATAATTATAAAATAATTCAAATTTAAATTTATTATCTATTAATCCAATTAAAAATAAGTTCTAAGATTTTTTTATAGGATTTATGTATAATTGAATTTCTATACCATAGTACTTATATTTATTTTATGTGAATAATATGAAAAAGTTATGAATACTAATTCTTCTAAAATGCAATAAATATTATATTATATATATAAATATAATTTAAAATATACATTTATAAATAAATAAAATTTAATAATATTCATGTAAATTTTTTTAAAAAATGTGGGGAACGATAACGGCAGTCCGTCCCCGAAAACTGGGAGATCCGTTTGCACACTTTTTATAGGGGTGTCAATTCGGGTCAACGGGTTGGGTTCGGGTCAACCCGAACTCGAGTCAACCCGTCCCGACACGAGTGACCCATAGTTGACCTAAAATTGCTAGTTTTTGGGTCAAAAATCGAGTCAATCGTTTATTTTCAGGTCAAAATCAAGTCAAAAACGGGTTAATCTCGGATTTCCGAGTCAAATAGGAGTTTTCGTGGCAATTTCGGGTCATTTTCGGGTTGTTGGGACAGCCCGAACCCGATCCGATTTTTAAAATGGGTTGATTTGTTGAACTCGAACCCGATCCGTTTTGGCTCCGGGTTGACCCTAACCAGAATTTTTTCGGATCAAATTCGGATCGTATCAAAAATTGACACCCCTAACTTTTTAGCTTGTAGCAGGAGGATCCTGCATCCTTAAATTTTTATTTTTATTTTTTTTCCAACGAGATCGAGAAAAAGTGAAAAACCTTAATAAAAGAATGCAGGGGAAAGCCCTACCGTTTTTCTCCAGTTGTTGTCCTGATTACCCTCAGAACACTTCCAAAATCTTTTCTTTTGTTTTCTTCGTCACTTATAGCTGTCAAACCTCTCTTTCGACTTCTGAGCTGCTCCCTTTATTTCTTCCGGTTTTTACGGTTTCAGCTTTACTTTCCCTGTTCTTCCACCAAACTGTTCTCGTCTCTGGTCCCGCCGCTATTCGCCCTTCTCTGGTTTTTGTCCGATGGAAATCTCCTCCCTTGAATCTCTCAGCAGATCCTTGCATTTGAGAAGAGAGGGTCGAGATAGTGGGCTTCCGTGCGAGGAGAAATACTTACCTTTCATCTTCCTGTTCGTTTTGTATCGTGAACCCTAACTTTGCAACAGGGTTCTTGTTATAGAATGGAGTTTGGGGAAGGAGGAGGCGGTGGATCGCCTCGTGTTGCCGTAGATGGTGTTCCTAAGCAGCAAGCAAAGAGGAAGATGAAGACTCCCTCTCAAATAGATGTTCTTGAGAAGGCTTATACTGGTTTGTGGATTCTTTACTTACTACCCTTTAGTCAAAGTTCCAGATTTGGTTACTATAAATTTATTTTGATGCGAACAGTTTCGTCGAGGTTGTCGGAGCAGATGAGGCAGGAGCTGGCCCAGAAGACAGAACTATCATCCCGGGAGATATCAATGTGGTTTGCGAACAAGAGGTTTCAGGGGAAACAGGCCCATTTGCCCAGGGAGCCTAAAAAGGAGGAGTTCAGTCCACTCCCACTTCACTCTAGCCCTAATGGCGGTGGAAGCGGATTTGTGTTAGCTGCTTGCCATTTCATGGATTCCGACACAAACGAATCATCGATTAGAGAAGTGTGTAGTAAGCTTACCCGACCAAAGCCGGCAGCTCCACAGCTCAAAAAGAAGACTCAATTGCAGCATATGATGTCACAACAGCAGCCATCACATGAGGCATTGGATCCTTTGGTGCTGACTTTTATGGAGAGGAAGTTGGGAGGAAGGCTAAGAGAGGATGGTCCACTTGTTGGAGTAAATTTTGATCCTCTGCCGCCTGGTGCATTTGGATCCCCATTGTGTGGTGGCAATGGTATTTAATATTTTCTGCAATTCCCAGGCATTTTTTGACTGAACTTTTATGGTAATTGGGCTTTTCTATTTCTGCGGAGAATTATCAATCATATGTTGAAATGCATCTTATTGTGGTTTGGAGCATTGTGTTATATGGAATATATTATGTTAAGGCCATCTTTGGACATCATGCCATTGGTGGCATATGCCCACTTAAGATCTAGTTAATTTAGGCTTCGTTTGGGATGGATTTCTTACTGCTTCTTAAAGCAGCTTTCTAGTACAAATATTTTAATTTTTGTACTACAAAGCTGCTTTAAGAAGCATTAAAAAAGCCGTCTCAAACGAAGCCTTAACTCATGATTATTATACAAAAAATGCCAAGCACTGTGTTGTCTTGAATTTGAATACTTTCATTAGGGTTGCCTCTTTTAGTTTTGACTTTTAAGTCAACACATATTTACCCATATGTGGTGTCTATAGTATGTATGGCTTTCTGGTCCTTAATGTTGAATTTTGAACTGTAGATTAAGTATTATTTTTTATTTAGAAGTTCATATAGAAATAGTTGAAAAGTTAGCAGTTTGATTTATTCTTTGCGTGATCGATTGTTTTTGAGGTTGTTTTTGAAAATACTAGGCACTAGCAGAATAAATTTGCTGCTTTATTTTACAATTTGATTGGATGGAAGTAACGTAGCTTGGGGGAAGGAAGGAATGGATGGGCTTTATTGAAAGTAGTGCTTCAAATAGGTTGTTATAAGGCTTAGGTTTTATTTATCTTTTATCATTTTTCTTGAGTAAGACTTTAACCATATGCATACTGAATCTATGCTTGTTTGACTTAATATAGATAGGATCATAAAAAATACACACATGTACAAAAGCAATAACATACATGCACAAAAGCAATAACATACATGATGCATACAGACGCACTTGCTTCCACCCACGCACTTAGAGATGTTCATATGCACAATTCATTGCCATTTCACTCTACACAATCAAACTTGTACATATACAAGAATGCATACTTATATAGATTGCTAGATCCATATATTAATCCATACTAAACTTAATTATATGCACTAACATGCATTATGGAGTTGATCAATGTGTTATTCTGACATAATTCTACTTACGTTTTGCTAAGTTCTTTTCACTTGATTTATTAAAAGCATCACTCGACTATAAAGATTCTCTACTTTTGAAATTATTGTTGATTGATTTTCATCTTTGATCGTTATTTTCTACTCAATAAGCTGCGCTTCCATCAAATATTTTTTTCCCCAAAAATGTGGCATGAATTGTAGATGTTAGATATTGGCGTGAATGACTCCTCATCATCAGCCTTAGCGGGATGGTTGGAGGCCAGCTGTAGGGATTATTGGTCTACATTCAATCCTTTAAAGATAATAGGGTGCCGATTTATTTATTTTTTAATAATTGGGAACTTCTTCTGGGCATTTTTAGTAAAGCTGATGCGGACATCAAACCGTCCATGCCTATCCGAGGGGAGCTGAGATCGACGCACGTGATCGTCTTACATTATCTTAAATTTTTATTTGTAATTTTTATTTTAATTATGCATTTTTCATTATTACCCTTAATGGTCTAATCTTATGTAAGCCCTAGGGGCATAATCATCTTATTTTAGTTTATTTTATTTCTGAGGCCTATATATAGAGGCCCTTGTTAGTGTAATGGTATGATGTAGTTTTAATAAAAATTTTGTTATGCAATTTTATTCCTTGGGTGGACTTAGATGAGATTCCTATGGGAGGGAATCGTAGTTTCCACCAGCCGCAGGATAGGTTCGGGCGCGTGGCTTGAAGTCCCTTGGTGAAGGGCAACACATCATCCGTCAGCCGCATGAAGTGTCCGGGCTCACGGCTTATTTTATTTCTCTAATCCCCCACCTCCTCCTTTAACCGCCGGCTAAATCTTCCCCTAGCCGTCGGCATTCTACCTCCCATCCTCTTCCCCACCACCGGCCGCTCACCCCCTTTTCTTTTCAACCGTTGGCCACCACCCTCCCCTTCTTCCAACTGCTGGTCTCCTCTCCATGTCCACCACAAACTGCCACCTTTGGGTTTCCGAAAACCCTAGCCGTCGACGCCTTGAATCCAAAGTGGTCCTTTCCTTTGCTACTTCCCAAAGTTAGGTTATGAAGATTGAGAGGGAAAATAATTCAAATTCTTATTTCAAATTCAAATTTGAAATCTTTCCTAATTTAGCATGATCTTTATTTGAAATGTTTTAAACCATTCGATTTAAATTTCAAATTTAAATTTAGAGGAAATTGGAGTAATCAATTCCTCCTAATTTAATTAGCCTTATTCAGGAAACCCCATTAAACCTTCCCCTAACCCTCCTCTTTGAAGCTGCTGACCCCCTTCCTCTCTCCCTCCATTCAACTAATTTCTTTCCCCTTATTGCTCCCCAATTATAACTCCCATCTCTTTATTTTGAAGTTTAAATTTTGAAAGGTCTTTAATCCTTTTCCTAATTTAAGATTTTAATCAAAGAATCATTTAATTACCCCATTATCATCTTCCTAATTTAGCTCTATCTTATTTGGAAAGATTTCGTAATTCATATTCAAATGAATTTGAATTTTAAATCTTTCCTAAATATCCTACACCTATTTTAAGAAATTCCCCTCAATTAGTGCAAATATGAATTAAATGATTGGATTTGAATTTAATTCTCCCTATTCAATGTATGTGGACACATACATTGAATGTGGACAATTCTCCCTCTCCCTATCTCTTTGGCCGACCCCCATCCCTCCCTTCTCCAATTAATTTGAAATTTAAAAGTTCACATGACACCCCCCTCCCGTTCTATATAAGTTTGGTATTAGAGCATGGTTACCCGGGATGCGGGCTCGACTGAGTCGAGCTTTTTTCCACCCTGGGAGAATGAGGCAGACATCCAACCATCCATGCCTATCTGAGGAGCTGAAGATCGACGACCATGATCATCCTACGTTATCTTAAATTTCTATTTGTAATGTTTATTTTAATTATGCATTTTTCGTTTTTACCCTTAAGGGCCTAATCTTATGTAAGCCCTTGGGGTATGATCGTCTTATTTTAGTTTCTTTTATTTTTTAGGCCTACATATAGAGGCCCTTGCTTGTGTAATGGTAGGATGGAGTTTTAATAAAAAATTTTGTTTTGCACTTTTGTTCCTTGGGAGGACTTAAGTGAGATCCCTATGAGAGGGAATCATAGTTTCCACCAGCCGCAGGATGAGTCCGGGCTCGTGGCTTAAAGTTCCTTGGTGAAGGGCAATACATCACCCATCAGCCGTAGGAAGTGTCCGGGCACACGGTTTATTTTATTTCTCTAATACCCCACCTCCTCCTTTAATCGCCAGCTAAATCTTCCCCTAGTCGCTGGCATTCTACCTCCCATCCTCTTCCCCACCACCGGCCACCCACCCACTTTTTTTTTTCAACTGTCGGCTACCACCCTCTCATTCTTCCAACCGCCAATCTCCTCCCCATCTCCACTACAAACCACCACCTTTGGGTTTCTCAAAACCCTAGCCGTCGGCCCCTTGAATCCAAAGTGGTCCTTGCCTTTGCCACTTCCCAAAGTTAGGTTATGAAGATTGGGAGCGAAAAAATTCAAATTATGATTTCAAATTCATATTTGAAATCTTTCCTAATTTGACATGATCTATATTTGGAAAGTTTTAAACCATTCGATTCAAAATTCAAATTTAAATTAAGGGAAATGTGAGTCATCAATTCCTCCTAATTTAATTAGCCTTATTTAGGAAACCTCATTAAACATTTTCCTAACCCTCCTCTCTTTGAAGCCGCCGGCCCCCTCCCTCTTTCTCCCTCCATTCAATTAATTTCTTTCTCCTTTATTGCTCCCCAATTAACTCCCATCTCTTCATTTTGAAGTTTAAATTTTGAAAGGTCTTTAATCCCTTTCCTAATTTAAGATTCTAATTAAAGAATCATTCGATTACCCCATTATCATCTTCCTAATTTAGCCCTATCTTATTTGGAAAGATTTCATAATTCATATTCAAATGAATTTGAATTTTAAAATTTTCATAAATATCCTACACCTATTTTAGGAAATTCTCCTCAATTAGTGCAAATTTAAATTAAATGATTGGATTTGAATTTAATTCCCCCTATTCAATGTATGTGGACTCATACATCGAATGTGGACAATTCTCCCTCTCTCCTCTTTCTTTGGCTAAACCCATCCCTCCCTTCTCCAATTAATTTGAAATTTAAAAGTTCACATGACACCCCCCTCCCGTTCTACATCAAAAGCTAACTCATTTAGCTTCCAAGATGTTCTTTAGTATCTCCACTGCTGTGCTTTTTCTGTTTCTTAAATTGTTAACAGAGAATAGTTTCGCTAATGTATGAGCAACATGCATGCTTCTGTATTTTGTAGTTTGAACTGAAACGCCTTGAATTACAACTTAAGTAAAATACCATCCATAATACGTTGAATCTGACCTAACTATAAGCAACTCACTGTGAGTCACGAATATATTCATAGCATATTCTTTATGCCTTTTTTTGTTTTGTTTTAATTTCTTTCGTGGAACCTACCATGAAATAGTTATATTAGAAAAGCATTGAGATGCTATGCTGCTGTATGATTTTACAAGCTCTTTGAAGATTTCACTTTTGTACTCTTTCCAGCCAAACCATTACTTATCCTGTAGCTGGTCAATTTGAATTGCCATTCACAGCCTTAAATGAGTAGTAATCTTGGCTGTGTTAAACTCTTTCTCAAGCAGAAACGGTGAGGAAGCTAAAACAGCCAACTCGAGCTCCAAAAGGCAAATCTATTTTGAAACAGAATGCGGGATCCAGTAAGGTACTTATTTAATTAGCCACTTGTTTTTCTTGTTCTTGATCTTTATGGGTAATTAGGTTAGCTGTTTCATGCTTCTTGTGTTCATTTAGTACTCCATACAATGTCAGTGATATGTTTTTTTATTTACTGCATCAGACATAAGACAAAAAAAAAAAAGTCTTATTGGGTTTTTAGTATACATTGGACTTGAATGCCTCAAATTTCTCTTAAAAAAACCTTCCATTTCGGATTCTAAGCTGGAATAAGAAAGGTTGAGGGCCAATGTTTGGTCAAGAACTAGTCACATACATTTTGTCAAAATTAACGAAATAGATTTAATTTTAAACCGTGTTAGTACTAATGTGTAGTCTAAAAGTTAGTTAGTTGTGGAGCTTAATTTTTTGCATTATGAAGAAATACATTACACATACTTGGTATTATTTTTATATTTTAAAAAAAATGTATAAAAAATGAATAAGTATAATATTAAAATAATTTAGAAATAATAAGACATTTAAGGTTAAAATAATTAATATTGGGGTATCGAGAGTCGGGCTTCGATGCCGTGTATCAGGCATCGAGAGAGGAGACGATAATGCTGTTGAGAGTCGGGCATAGATGTTATGCAGTAAGTAACTAAGTATCAGACACTTGTCATTGATGTTGAGAGGGTGTTGGTCGTCAATGTTAAAAAGATGTCAGACAAAGATGAGCTGTCAAGTTATGGGTGTAGAAATTGCTGGCGTTGAGCATCAATTTCAGTAAAAGCCATAAGACTTATCCAAATATCTAATGTTTGGGAAACTTCTAAATGAAGTAACAGTTCTCAAAATCAAATTACCGGACAACTTCTAAACAAAGACGTAGCCCCAAACTAAACCAAATTTTCGGGCAACTCCTAAATGGAGCCATAAGCCCCATCATAAATAAAAAATATGTGCAACCCGTAAGTGGAGTCGTAAGCCCCGATCTTAATCAAACATACGGGCAACTGCTAAGTGGAGCGGTAAGCCCCGACCTAAATCAAACATACGGGCAACTCCTAAGTGGAGTCGTTAGTCTCATCCTAAACTAAACCCTCGGACAACTTCCAAGGGAAGCCGTAAGCCCCAAACTAAACCAAATTACCTGACAACTTCTAAGGAACTTATAAACTCTATTCTAAACCAACATAACGGGCAACTCCTAAGTGGAGTTGCAAGCCTTGAACCAAACTAAACAAACGTGCAACTTCTAAATGGAGTCGTAAGCCCTGACCTAAATCAATCTACTGGCAACTCCTAAGTGGAGCTGTAAGCTCCATCCTAAACTAAACTCCCGGGCAACTTCCAAGGGGAGCCATAAGCCCCAAACTAAACCAAATTATCGGGCAACATCCAAGGAAAGCCGCAAGCCCTATCCTAAACCAACATAACATACAATTCCTAAAAGAAGCCATAAGCCCCAAACTTAAATAAAAAATCAAAATCAATCTCTAACCACCGCAGCCTATTCGGGATCCCTGAGAGGAGGCAACCTATGACTGCTAATTAGAGTCCCTGGACGCTACAACTAATGGTTTGTTAACGTTGGTTGATCGAGATTTACAGTATTCTCGAGATGACGAAACCATGGGATCTTAATCGGGTCTACCTCCATCTCCCACAAATGAGACGAACTTAAAATTTCTAAGTTATACTAAAGTGATTCATCCTTAATTGAGTGTTCTCTCCTACAAAGTAGGATGATAACTATGAGAGCTTGCGCTCACAGGAAGTAGACCTTGATCTAAATAAACCATGATACATGCATCGGGGGAAATTTGGTTAACTAAAAATCAATCTACCTTAAGGAGAACGGAATTCTAAGTCTGAAAAGCAGGATTCATGCATAAGCGCCATTTTTCTTAAGCAAATAAAATCATACAAACCAATCTAATACTAGGAAAAAATCTAATAGAGAGCGCATGTTCTTCTTATTATCTATTCATCTCCTGCATGCTCCATAAATAGAAATTGACAATTACAAAATAAAATAAAATAAAATAAACTATCAAATTAAATCAGATAAACTTTGCTCGAATTTTTGATTGAAGCGATGCTTCTGATGACAAACAAATAATACAATTCAAAATGAGAATGGATAGACCTAAGGTAAGCTCGATAGAATCTATTGAAAATGATTTGTGAAGAATGTGTTTAACTCCTTATGTATCAAATAAAATATGAGTATTCATAAAGCTAAATTTTAAATAATTGGGATGTGGCGAATGCTGCTGTTGATGATTATTTTTTATTTTCTAAATTTGTAATTTATTTATTGCAGGTGTCATCTGTATTCCAACGAACAGATTCTAGCTGTATGCAAAACCCAATTTGGAGAATGCCAATTGATGAAGTTGGTTCTTCAGTTAATCTTGATTCAGGTCTAGGAATATTGGCATCCCTTTCAATGAAGTTAGACATTTGTCAAGGATAGATAGAATCATTATTAATTCCCATCTTCATGAATTTTCAGTTCATAATCTTGGTAGTAAGTTGCCATGTTTTTCTTCTGGGAAGCAGCATCCTCAAAAAAAAGAAATGCATCCAAGCCATTCTCTTCAAGGTCAGATATCTCTAGCAGCCTTTGACTCAACAAGAGAGGTGGCTTCTTCTGATTTCAACAGTTTATGGTAGTTATCTACATCACTACACATTTTGCAGCAGATGCTCAATTTACCATTTACCCAGTCAATGATATTGTGGATAAATTTGTATTGACTGATACGCTGACCAATGATGTTACTTCTCAAATGGAGAGGCTACACAAGGTATATATGTGGTTCACTTAAACAACTCATGCTCTTTTATATCCATTATGTGCTTGCAACCAGCTTATGCTTTTTTATATCCATTATGTGCTTGCAACATTTACTACACAGAGTAAAGAGACTCAAACAACAGACAAAGTTGAAGTCTTGGATAGGTTGGTAGCATGTGAGAAACAATGTATTAAAAGAAAGGTGATTATATTTGTACTAAATATACATCTATCATTTACTTCCTTTATATAGAAGACTAAATCATTAAAGGTTTTTTTGCTAGAGTGAGGTGCAGGCACTGATTGACAAAGAGATGTATGATCATGAAAGGCACAATGGAGAAGCTGTTATTCTTGAAAGACGATCTAATGAGGTGACTTTGCAGTATGTTGATCAACCTGTCTGCTACAAAAAGGCACTGAATAAAGTAAACATGGAAGTAAGATATAATTTGATAGCAGAAATTCATTTAGAGGGTTCTTAATTTAATTTTAGTGATATAGTAGTTTTTAATATAGTGGTATTATTTAGGTAGTACTATTATTGAGATAATATTGTTTTTAACAGTACTAAATATTTTCAAGGCTTATCTTGGTTAATAATGCAAAACTATCTTGAAGAATCAATGATGGTTCTAGCCTTTCTTTTCTCGTGAGTCGTGTCTTTCACCTATGACAATTGAGACTATTAACGTTCATATTACTGTGTTGAAGATAGTAGCAAACCAAACATCTTTAATTGCTATTTTGATAACACTGTCATCTATATAACATTGAATCAAACAACCCCTTAGCACATATTTTAGTGGCAGATCAATTATGTACATAAATCTCTTATTGTATTTAGGAAGAGAAGGTGAGGCAACAAGAAGAACTGCAATTGGGGACAACTGCCATGGAGGAAGCTGTTAATAAAACATTTATAGCTCATGGAAATATCCAAGGGAACATGCAACTTATAGAGGATGAACAACTTGAATTGATGAAGCTAGCTGCGTCAAGTAAAGGCTTACCATCCATTAATTTACTTGACAATGATACTTTGGATACGCTTCATTCTTTCCAAGGTACATTTTTTTGTTTTGTGTTGTGTTGAGCTGTCTTGTAACAGATTGCATTTTGTTGTTTATGTGGTATTATGTCAAATAAAGTGATATCAATGCCAAGAAGCTTGAAATGATTTCTTGAATAATTTCAATTGTACTAACCTGTCATAAGTATTTATTTGTCCTATTATAGAAATATGTATAAACCAGTTCCTAATTTTTATGTTCTAACATTATTGATAGGTCCATTCAGTAAGTACTTATGGACCTGTTGTGATATGTGATACTTTTGTTTATTCTAATTTATGAATCATTCACTTTTTTAATACTATTTGTTGCTTTATTAGTTTATTTCTTTCAAATTTATACTTCAAGTTTCTGATATATTTTATGCATGTGCTTCAGATATGTTAGGTGCATTTCCTCCCGAATCAGTCTTAATGAAGAGGCCTTTTGCTGTTCCGCCGTGGACAGATTCTGATGAGAATGTTGGAAACCTGCTCATGGTATTGATTTCAGTGATAATTATTTTTAAATTTTATACAAGTTATACATTTTGCTTTTGGTGCTATTATCTTTTTCCGCCAATTAGCAAGCGGAATTTTTTTTAGGCAATGAATCGCTTTAATAAATTATGCATAAATCATATGAAAACAATTTGCTATTTTAGTGTAAGCTTCAAAACATTTTATGAAAATGTAATATGTTTATTTCCTAAACTTGTAAGCTCCATTGTTGAAGCTTATTTCTTTGTCAGTGAACCTTACAATTACTTATCATCTTTTTTATACTTAGTCCTTTTCTGGTGATCTACATGCGCCTAAGAATTTTACAAAAAATCATTTTCTAATTTTTGTTTGTATGGAGTTTCAGGTTTGGAAGTTCTTAGTTACTTTTGCTGGTGACTTTGGACTTTGGCCTTTCACCCTTGAAGAGTTTGCACAAGCTTTACATGATCAAGTGAGTGGATTATTTTTATGAGTCAAGTTTTTTTTAAAACAAAACATGATTTTTTTATATTAATGGGCTATTTAGGTGGATGTTTTTAAAATACATATATTTAGAAATATAGAGTAATTGAAATATATATATTTTAGAAATGCAAATGTTATTTTATTGGAAGCAAATCAAATGCCTGGAAAAATATTTGTGTTTGTTTGATTCATTTCAAATGCAATAATGGAAGTTCAAGTTGTGATCACGGATGGCAACAAGTGGTGGTGGGCCAACGATGGTTGTGGAGGTGGGTGATCGTAATATTGGTGGGCAACGATGGTGATGATGGGCAACAAGGTGGTTAGAAGCCTTGGGTGGGTGCGACTATATCGTGGGCAGATCTTTTTTTCCTGCAATTGGAATTTACTTGATTTGGATGAATTCCAAATTAGTTAGAAATGGGCATTTTGGGGTATTTTAAATGCTCCATATAAATACTTTTCTTTTGTTCTACACTCTTAATACTTGGAATACCCTTAAAAGGAAGAAAACTTACTAGAGGTTTCATATCTCTTTTTCTTTTGAAGTGTACACCACGAAAAGCAATAATGCTATTAATTGCATAAAACAAAAGAAAATGAGATTATAAAAGAAGAATAAAAATACTTGCACCCATGCCTAGCTTGCCTCACCCTGTCAGCGATATAATCCAAAACATCAGAAAGATTGAAAGCCAACACATAATCACCGCGATGTGAGTCACTCACTTGCTCTCTTTCTGGTTAAAACCTTGCACAACACATGCTTTGGTTTTACTCTCGCATGCCCAACTTTACCTAGACTCATTTCTCTTGATGTCCACTCGCCTTGATCATTTGATTTTGTTTTTTCCTAGCTCAAAGCGCCCCATATCTGACTCTACTTTGTTGCACAAAATAACCAGTGTCATCTCCTTCTCCAATAACTTGCCCCATCTTCCTCTAGACTTACATGCCCATGTCTCACCTTTGACATTGGTTTCCTTTGCATGAGATCTTCTCTCACATCTTCTCTATAATGATTTATTCCACACTCTATGCTTATATTGAAGCCTTCTTTTAATCATAATCATGAACTCACACGACCTCTCATGTGGATTTCTCTTGATTATGACTTGTCATTATCCTCAGCCAAAAAAAATTATTAGGGGGGCACAATTTAATAATTTTTAAAATACTCTTAATATTTTCTGAGTGATTTTTTTTTGCCTTTTCATTTAGTAGTTAATAGTGAAATAATATTTAATCTTCAAAAAATATCAATATTTATATTCAAAATTATTAAATTATACATTTTATTAGTTGTATTAGACATAAATATACGATTATCTTATTTCACTTTAAACACTTCGGTATTAGTTTTATTAAAAAAAGAAATTTATAAAATACATATAATTTTCTTTATATATATATATATATATTTATGATTTTAAGTGATATAAATTTTAGTTTTTTCTAATATAACTCTTATGAAAATTATATCATATATAAAAAGTTTATCATAAAGTTCCTTATTTTAATAATTATTTGAAAATATCTTCATAATGATCAAGACAAGAAATTAGGAATACTTTTATAATATTTTTTTGATAATTTAAGTTAAGTATAAAACAATAAGTTCTATATCAACAATTTTCGTCTATTGCAAAACAGATGAGAGCTCCTTTGTAAAGGAAACAAAGGATTATGAGGTGCCATTTTGATTGTAACTTAAAGCAATGTTATAAGTTGTTTTAGGCATTTTTTGATGGGCCAGTGGGTCTCTGGTACATCAGGGAAAAACTTGAAGCAATTATTTTTAATTGTTTTTGGCTTTCTTGAGGGGGCATTGGGGGCTCGTGCCATTAGGCCCCCCATTATAGCTCCGTCTATGTCCATATCCTCTAGTATTACACATAACTTGCACGATTGTCCCCAAAATCCCTATTGCATCATATCCCAAACCTTTTATAACGACGCAATTCCCTTGGTCGCGTGCACACTTTGTTTATTCTATTGGTATGGAGTATGGACAATGTTGGGTTGCTAAAAAATTCCCATGGTTTTTCGGGAATGTATCTTGCATGCTTTCCATGGCCCCCACGATTAGGGAAGGAACACTTGTGGGTTATCGTTGAGCCTACAACCAAACACCCATTCTGAAAATGAAGGATTTAACTAAATCAATCCTTCAAAAGAAGTAGACCATATATCCATAAATAAAGAAAAAAGAAGTAATTACTAAATCCCACTAAGTTGAGCATCACTATGGATAACCATTATATGATATGTTCCTCAATCAATTTATTTTAGTTGATCATTATTATGGTTAACCACTATAGGATATGTCCATTAATCAAATTATTTTCTCAAGCTGCCCACATTAAATCATTATAATGTTGCAATGAAATTATAAACAACATTTCAACTTCTTTCTATTGCATTGAAGGCAAATTAGCTTGTTCTTTATAGGATTATCTAAAAAATTTTAACCATGCAAGATTTACATATGATCAAAAGTTCCATCTTCTTATCTCCTAGTTGACAGGGTGAGTCTCTCATGATGCAAGGTTGTAAAACTCATACTTAAGGGTCATCCCAAGTTCAAGACAACAACATATAAGCTCATAAGTTCGAACCTAGGAGTCTTTCAAACAAATCAAGTAATTGATGAAAATACTAATTAAAGTTCAGAATGACCATCGACCCCATTTTGATCAAATTAAAAGAGCTGACACCACTATTTAGCTTGTTGAACAAAAATTAATCATATGAGCTATCTTGCCTTTAGGGTAAGTTCCTAAGATCTACTTTTGGGTTGGTTCTGATATCTGAGTCTTAAGTCCCATATTTGGACCCCAGCCTTGCAAGCAATTCACAAATAGATTAATAAGCTATAATTTTGAATAAAAAATTGGGGTAATTAATTATGGGGCTAAAATTGAGTTTTAGTGGCCATTTTCAATTGAGAGTGCTCTCCCATGAGCTAAAAGGATAACTAATAATGGGGGACATCACACATTGAAATTTTGGTTCCAGATTTAAGTAAACTTTGGTTTGAACATTAGGGGAGATATTGTTAAATCAAGTTTAGCCTATCTTATGAAAAGTGAACTCTTAAATTTAAAGAAGGGGTTAACATTCTTCCTAAGAATTGATATATATATATATATCGGCAAGGTGTGATTTCTTCAATAACCATTGTAGTACCTCTATCAATCCAAATTTGAATCTTCAGAAAGAGTGGTTCATTACTGAGCTATGCCATTTAGTGGGCCATGTTGGGTTATGTCTTTTGGCTTAGTTTGTAGCCTCCCTACACAATATATATATATATATATATATATATATTACGCAAGGCGTGTTTTCTTTAATAACCATTACAATTGTGACACCTAGAATCTCAATTCGAAAGAATTGTATTATTTATCATTTATAATAATACATAGATCTATCCAATTTCTTTTCAATAATATAAGTATCAATGGAAATAAATCTATTGATTAAAACATCAATATAAATTTGTATTCATTGGTCCAAAAAATTATATATAGTACCCATGAGAAATACAAATACATATAGTACCCATGAGAAATATAAATTTGTATTCATTGGTCCAAAAAATTATATATAGTACCCATGAGAAATACAAATACATAAACTCATCTTTTCACTCATGAGTACAAAATAATAGTAAAATTTGAGGAATCCTGTGACTAATCAGTCTCACACTCCCAATCCTCTTCTTCGACTTGAATTCATTTAAATTACATATAATGAACTAATAAGCCCTACATGTAACTAAAATCTTACAACTAAACTCAAAGAATGATAAAAAATTAGTATACATGTAATCATTCAATTAATAATAGCAACAATTAATATGATCATGAATATGTACAGAAATAATAAAACACATAATATATGATAAAATTTGTGAACCGGTAAATCACGAAGGCTAGCAAAATAGTGCAGTACGAAAATAGTAAAATCTTTAAACTAGTTAACCATTACGAATTTCAAATCAATAAAGCAATAAACAATCATTCTTTTTAATCATACGTCGTAGTAGTGTTATCAAATCAATAAATAAATCATATAAATCAATAAAATTGAAGCCTCTATGAAGACTATCATAATCAGTAGCAGTGCAATACTATCAAATTTGTATACACATGCTATTCAATTATTCTATATTAGTATCAAATCGGTATCTTATATTACATGCTCAGTAGTAGTAATCACATACTTAATAACAATAAGTTAGTAAACAGTAAATCAATAGCAGTAATAGTGGTAGTGAATCAATAACAGTAACATACGTAGCCGTAACAATGAAACGGTATAGTAATAGTAAACCAATACAGTGAACTCTAGCTTGCGCAGTGTATTTCCAATAAATCAGTAACCATTGGCTCAGTAACCCAGTCGTCACTTTTTGTCCGTCGGCACAATAACCATCTCCTTATAACTCCCAATTAATGAATCATGTAAATCGGTAGATGATAGCATCAAACCTAATTAAAGGAAAGTTTGTCAGCCCAACATCTTGTACAAGTCAGCGAGTCTTCAGCCAATGCAATAAATAACTAGCCTTTATTTATCTTCGCACATACTATTATTCCGATATAATAAAAGTAATAGCGGCCAACTATTACTTAACCACATGCCAACATTTATTCACAGTGCTTATATTAACAGTTAAATCAAATTAAAATGTCAAAATGACTATGCTTATTCAAATCGTACAAAATACAATAAGTTTCATTTTACTCGGTGAAATTTCAAAATCAACTAATCAAAATTTTCAGAATAATCAATGCTATAACATATAAAATATTACGCTGTGGAAGTTCACTAAATCTAGAGAAAATGCAATAAAATTATTTTTGGATTAAATTTAATAGTTGAAATCAAAATTTTTTAAAACAGAAATATGATAAGAGTCACCTACAATGATATGAGATATTTATGTAAAAATGGTGAAGCAAACCGACAGCTAAAAATGATGCTTTCTCTTTCCTCTCTCCTTCCTTTTTCTCATTCTCTTCTTTCCTTCCACGACAAACCACGGGTGAGTGAGGGAATGTAGCAAATGACATTTTAATATATTTAAAAACTCGTTTCAGTGCATGGCACCCAAGGAAGCCAGCGCTGCTGTGCTGCATGCTAAATCCATAATTATTGTACAATATAATCTTCAATATCGTGGCTATAATTTCTAGGGCCTCTGCTCTCTAAAGCACAACATCGCAGTGCCCACAGACACAACGTTGCGTGATCCAATTCATACAGAAATTCAGATTCTCATTTTAAATTTATTTTAATAATTTTCAAGTTGTTACAATAATACCTTTATCAATCCATATTTGAATCTTCAGAAAGGGTGCTTCATTACTAAGCTATGGCATTTGGTGGGCCATGTTGGGTTTATGACATTTGGTTTAGTTTGTAGCTGCCATACACCATGAATCATGGTTCTAATTACTCTTTTTACGAGTACTGTTATCGTGTGTCCTTGCACATGAAAGTACATGATTGTTGGATCCTATAGTGTTAATTCTTGTTGAACTTTTTGGATTGCTTCTCTCCTTTCACATGCATATTATTCTTCTTTAATAATACATGAAATACGCATACTTCTGTAGGTTGCCATGTCTGAACATTTAAACTTATATAGAATTGTTGGAAATACCTTCCATTTTAATATTTGAGTTCTCTTTACTTTTGGACATATATTGGTTGCACCTAAGATGGCTTGGTCATACATGTCTTGATGAATTGTTCCTAAAGTTCTTAGCCTTCACTTCATGTTAATGATACATTTTAATGCACATAATACTCTGCGCAAAAGATTGTGTGTGCAATGATCCGCCATCCTAGACCCTACTATTCAAGATTTTGTTTGCACCATTTTTTATGTTTGTTTTTTACTCCATTGTTCATGGTTATAGTTGGTATACCTCATTTTAAATGATGTTGCAATCCTTATAAAATCTATTTTTTGTGATTTCCTGTGAAATCCTAACATCTATTACATCTAGCTCATAAGCCAAACATCCCTTATGCTCAAATTATCCAATACAAGCCACTACAGTTTCAGAAATTTCATTTAAAATGTCTGTATCTTATTTTCATGCAGGATTCGAGATTGTTGGGAGAGATACATGTTGCCCTGCTGAAATACATTATTAGAGATCTTGATGATGTCAAAAATGCTCGTGCCTACATACCATGCGGTATTGAAGATAATTCTGATAAATTTGGGATTACGTTTTTGAACATTGTTGATGGGGTCTGTTACTCGAAAACAACTTTTACATGATTTTTAAAATAGTGCCCTCACAGCTTCGGTATGAAATCTTACATACTGTATTCATGTTTCCTTGCGCCAGGCCCAGGAATGGGGTTTTGATATACACTTCTGGAAGAGCAAATTAAATTTCTTAACATGGCCTGAAATATTACGCCAGTTTGCTCTGTCAGCTGGATTTGGGACTAAATTGAAGAAGGCAGGCTATGCATGCTGCCATGGCGACAAGGTATTCTGTTAAATTTCTCAATGCATCTATGCTTATGTTTTTGCACAGTACAAGTGTCATGGGACATGTCGAAGCTAGTTTTTATTGTAGCCTTATTCACGGCAATATGACACTTTTTTCCATCTTTGTAGAACGGTGTGAATGCTGGTGATCGGGTTGCAAGTTTAGATAAAAATGTTGGTGGAAGTAATTCTGCTCTTGTGCAACAAAAAGATAAGAGCTCTTCCTGTGACAGTAGTTATCAATTAACTACTGGAACTTTGGAGTTTGCCGTATTTCATACTCTTTTACTCATTGGAAGTGAAGGACTGACACCAGTTGAGGTTGCAGACTACATTAAGGTAAATCCTCTTCAAAGTAAACCACTGGATATCTTTTTATCATGGCATGTTTGTTGAATCTTTGAACTTATTTCAGGAACATAGATTATACGACCTTACAACAATAGAGTCGGCACATACATCTATTAACAGTATTCTAGCAAAAGATGCTGAGCTTTTTGAAAGAGTTGGTTCAATCACATATCGTGTGAAGCCTTGTTTTGGGAAAGATCCTTCCATTGTTGAGAAGATATTAAATGGTGCTACTAAAAGCATACAGTTGTACGGGACTTCGCATTTTGCAGTAAAATTATCTGACCGAAATTTTGAGGATCTAGGTCTTGCTGATAGAGATGAAGACTTTGGGGACAGTTTTGATGAACACCCTTTAGGCGGTAAATTTACCAGCGAAAGCTCGTGTGACTTAAATAGTACTAAAGTATCAACTTCCTTGAATAAATCAACTCAATATTTACATCCTGATGAGCCTGGACTGATAAATGAAACTGGGTTCGAAAATGTGGATGGAGTTTCTTTGTTGTTTCTTGAAAGTGCGGAAGATGAAAATTTTTTAAGCATGCAGAATGATGAATTCTTTGAATCCATTCATGAGGTTAGCAGTGCTAGTGGAGATGTAAAGAACAGTGAGCAATTTTCTGAATCATGGGTTCAAGAATTGATTGAAGGAGAGTATTCTTCTTTAAGCACCGAAGAGCGTCTCAAAGTGCTAGTTGCTTTAGTTGGTGTGGTTGTTGAGGGAAACTCGTTCCATATTTTTATTGAGGTATGAATTTTCCCCTATTTTATTGAGTTATGGATTTTTTAGTTTTTCTGTTTGCATCATTTCTATTGCTATTTCTGAAGAACTATATTACAGGAACGCTTGAAAGAAGCACAGGCCTCTAAAAAGATGATGTTGGCAAAGATGCGATTGGACAGAAAGCTGCATGAAGAAGTATATGGTATTATGGACGATAGTACTTGTGTTCATGCAAATCCAAAATCTTTTAATAAGCAGGCTCCTGATTTATGTCGTTATAGTACTCTTAACGATGTCTCAAGTCAGAAAAAGGAATTGGGGCAGCAATTTTCCTCCAATTCAAGCTGTATTCTACCCGAGCCGCTTGAACATGCCCCAGCATCGGATTTATCACAATTAGAGTTGTACATTGACCGGACTGCAGAAATGCTACATCCATTCAGATTTTTACCGTTGGGTCTAGATCGTAGGCACAATAGATATTGGCAGTTTTCAACATCTTCATCTCGGAATGATCCAGGCTCTGGAAGAATCTTTTTTGAGTCTAAAGATGGGTTTTGGAGGGTTATTGATTCTGACGAGGTATTCATTTCTCATTCTAGACATTTGAAGATTGACGCTATATATATTAATTGTGGAATACTCAATTATACCTTTGATACACCACCTGCAGCTTTCAAGTGTTTAGTTGCTAGTTTGTTCTCGGTATTGCTGTTCAAGCTATTACCACTATTTTGTGGTTGTCATTATAATATAGGACTTTTATCATTCAAATACTTAATTTTGTATCTTTGCAGACATATTATGGAAGTTTAGAAACTTAAGTGCTCTGTAGTTGTCTTCCTGCATTTTTCTCCAAAACTGTGATTCTCTTAGATATAGCATTGCATTTAATCTTGTTGATGCTTTGATGCAAGATGTATGGTGGACTTTGTAGTGGTATATTGAGGTGAGTAATTTTATTTGATGTCAGAGTGTGGAGTGTAACCTGATGGAAGTGATTTGTGGCTTATGAGTCTTTGGGAAGTTTGCTTCCGAAGGTGTTTGAAACCTACAAAGGGGATTTCAGATTGCTGATTTTTGTGTAGACTTTATGATGGGAATATTTAGGGAAATATGATACATGTAGGTGTTTTATGGATAGTTTTAGATTTTGCGAAAAGATTGCAATAGTTGATTAGGATTGTTGTTAGGAAGTTTTAGTGTGTAGAGTTGAACAACGGGAAAATGGTTGGATTGAGACAGATTTTGTAGAGCTTACTTATGTTGGAGAGAACTTCGAATGAGAGTGTGGAAATTTAGAAAGGTCTTGAACACTCAAGGGCAAAATGACAACAGAAGCAATTAAAATACTAGAATAAAATAAAGATACACACCTCACTAAAGAGAGGGAGATCCAAGACACCAAACCAAGGATCGGGGATTAGCCACGAAAGTTTTTTGAACGAACTAGAACATTCAAGTGGGATGTAGAGGAGAAAATCACAAGTAGAAACAATTAAAATATTTGAATAAAATAAAGATGCACGTCTAGCCAAATACAAGGAAAATCCAAGACAACTAACCAAGGATCAAGGATTAGTCACCAAACCTTTTTGAAGGAAGAGAACTATTTTTCTTAAATCAAATCATCAATAATACTCTCTCATTATAAATTTTCTCATATTTAACAATATTATGCAAGAGATGAATTCAAAAGAACACTAGGAAATCTAAGGTTGGTAAAACTATAATCATTATATCTTAGAACTATCTTCAGACTTTATAACTCCATTTGAAAATTAAAGGACTATTAACCCTGTTGAATGCTGGTATTGTAAAATGAAACATCACACTTGGATCCATAAAAACAAGGTGACATGCTTGCTTTGATCTAGGCTTTGATGACTTCACAATATAAAATGACAATGGTGATATGACAGTTGACTTGTAGCTCACATTTAACTTAGTATTTTCACTCAAATTACATCAAAACTAACTTTAAATAAGTTCAAATAAAATCCCAACACAAAAAAGTAATTGTTTAGATATTATTTACCCTGGCCAAAGATCTAGTAATTGGCCCCAGCTACACCTATTCTACATCATGCTTCCTTTCTTTCATAGTTTTACTTCTAACACGTAATGCAACTGAAACGAACAAATAATCTTTGTTTTATTAAATAAACGTGGCAAAAAACCCTCCTAATTTGTTTGAAAGTATGAATCCTTGACTAAAAATTAAGGAAATTCTTCATTCGTTTTTTGTCTTCTAGTTAGCTTTTTAATTAGAAGGTGAGTCAGGAGCTAATAGATAGTTTGATGCAAATTAAGATTTCTAGGAGTTCATGGATTTTGAATATGATAAGTAGCCGTGGCTATTTAGGGGCAATGCTGTACCCATCAATCTCCCTTTCAAACTCCATATTTTTTGTGCTTTGAATATTCACTTTTAAATTGTTAGTTTTAGATCAGGGAGTCGGTAGGTAGGGTTTTCTGCCTTTTAAAAGTTCAATGTACTTGTCTAGCCATATATGCACTCTGACCTCTTGCCTTTTTGATTTGTGGCGGACTTTTTATTTGCACTTGTAGCAATATTTGGATGTTTTCCAGTTAATAATATTTTTCTGCGCATATCTCCTGCATGTCATATGCATGTTATGTAATTCTTAGTAATTTGTGATTCTAGGTTAATTTATGTCCCAATAACTTAAGTGTGTGTAGGCATTTGATGCTCTTCTAGCTGTGCTGGACACCCATGGGATCCGAGAATCACATTTGTGTTTTATGTTGAAACGAGTTGAGATAATGTTCAAAGATACTACCAAAAGGCGCAAAAGCAGAGAATTTTATGCGGAATCTACAACTGATACTCTGCAAACGACTCTTGCTCCTGATTCTTGCACTGCTAATCATAATATTAGTAGCATTTCAGTTCTTCCTGCGTATGACACCATACAAAGTTCAGCATCACTAAAGATTGATCTTGTCAGCAATGAGGAGAGTTCTGCTTCAAAGAAGTACCTAAACTTTATGAAATGGATGTGGGAGGAGTGCTTTAATCCTCGCTTACTATGTGCAATGAGATATGGAACCAAAAGATGCCTTCAGCTACTTGAAACTTGCCATATCTGTTACCAGCCTTACTTGGCTGATGAAAGGCATTGTGCGAGTTGCCACCTGACTTTTGGCATCCCTATGAATGGTTATGAGGATTTCTCTGAACATGTTGGTCGTTGTGAGGCAGATTTCAAACTACAAATATCAATTCCCTTTATTCCCATCAGTATCCAGCTGCTGAAAGCACAGTTAGCAATTATTGAGGTAAGGAGTATATTGTGCTGACCGTTCTCTAGTTAATCAAGGTGCTAACTAAAAAATATCTTTTTACATGCATTTATAAAGGCTTCAATTCCAATGGAAGCGTTTCACCCCCTCTGGGATGATAGCTATCGCAAATCATGGGGTATCAAGTTGAAGCTTTCATCATCTGCGAGGGAGATTTTCCAGGTTTGCCTTTTTATAAATGCATGTTAGCTGTACGTTCATATCTAAAATTGTAAATTTAATTACTGTGATAGTGTTATGTTCTGTACAAATGCCGACAAGAAGAGCTATCTTCTTGATATGGCTCCTGATAGTCATCATAAAATTTATATTTTAAAGTACAGTTATAGCAGCAATGCTACTATGGAAGCACATTCCTGGAGATTTGTAGATTTTTTTTTTTTAATTTTGATCAAATTGGTACTTCCATTGAGGTGGCATGTCAGACTAAGGCTTTGTTTGGGACGGCTTTTTTCCCGCTTCTTAAAGTTTCTAGTATAAAAATTAAAATTTTTGTATTAAAAAGCCGCTTTAAGAAACAGTAAGAAAGCCGTCCAAATGAAGCCTAAATTAACATTTTGGATGTTTTATCTCTTATTAGTTTTGCTGTTGCTTACGTAAGACCCTCTTGTTTTCTTGTTCAACTAGATCTTAATATCATACCTTTTTTAAACTAAGATCTGCCCTATTGTGCAATTGGGTTTACAACAAGTTTTAAGTAAAATGTAAATTATATTAGTCCATAAGATTTATTTATTTTTTGTATAAACTAAAGTAAGAGGAACTCTTCTTACTATTTGAACTGTGATTTTAACAGTTTTATAAACGTACTGTATCTAGCATAAGATGAACTCTGATGAATGGCAGTTCATCTACTTGTGGGCATTTTTCATGCGAGTTCAGAGTAGAAATTGTTTATCATCTACATATATTGTACTTAGTGGCTTTCTTTGTATATGCATTGTCACCGTGATAGAACGGTGGATTGGCTTGACGTTTTCTCTTTTTATACTTTCAGAGCCTCACTATCTTAGAGAATGCAATTAAGCCAGACTGTTTGTGCCCAGATTTCGTTACAACTAATGAACTGCTAAGCTCTGAAACCGATTTCCTTGGTAATACATCTACTGAAGCGGTTCGACTAATCCCATGGATTCCTGAGACAACTTCTGCGGTAGCATTGAGACTTTTGGATCTTGATTGCTCCATTCCTTATATGCTGCAACATGGACGAGAACCTTTAGAAGGCACGGAAGCTGGAGAGTTCCTTGTAAGTTCTTTTTTTCTATGTTTATTTTATTTAGAGTGTTTCTTTTTTTTTCTAGAGCAATAACATGTCAGCCAAACAGTTACTGGCATAGAAATACCTTCTGAAGTAGGAAAAAACCTGGAGTTGATGTAATGAACCTTTTTGGCTGTCATGGATAATTATGCTGTGAAGTTGGTAGCTTTATGTCTATTTTTGATTGAAAAACTAAGAGTGCTAGGATGATGGTAGTTTTAGAAACGCATGGTTGTGTTATGTTTCATTAAGAGCAGAATCTGCAAGGCCTGTACGGCTGTACGTCAATTTATCTTTGGTAGTCCTCCTTTTCTATCAGGCTTCTAGGAAGATTTGTTTGCAGCCAATGTGAATTTACTATTTGGTAGTTACATTTCTCTTTGTTATATGCCAATTTTTGGTGGTTAAAATACAACTGGGACAACCTTCTTTTGCAAGCAATTACGCGGATACTTTCATGAATGAAATACTCTAAACTCTTTCTCTCGAAGCTTCTGACATATCTTGTGCCATTTTGTTGGAAAATACCATATTTTTAGTGGAATCCTATTTGCTACTTAGTTTGGTTTAGAAGTGTTCGTATTACTTTCATAAATTTAGGAAGCCATCTCAACTTAAATCCTATTCATATTTCTGAGAGAACATGAAAGTACAACTTTCTATTTTTACTGCAGGTTCTTCCACGCTCTACTGTTGTGGAGCCTGCTCATCAGGTGGAATCAGCCATCTCTGATAACACTGATGACCAAAACGGAGGTCAGGGGTTTCATACTGTGGAGAACTGCTTGCATCAGGAACCCGGTTATGATGGAGGAGGGCAAAGAAGCTGCACTAATATGCAAAATATAATTCATGGTGAAGATAACTCAGACTTGGAGGATTTCAGTTCCAGTGGAAACAGCGATGAAGTTGAAATCAACTTTGAATCCTCAGATAGCTTGCAAGGAGTTAAAATTCCTGCAACATGGTCCTACAAAACGAATGCAGAATCTGCAAATATATATTCTAAAGCTGGAGTCATGGATGATGAAGATGAAGAAAGTGCACATAAAGATGAGTTTGGTGGTGGAGAGGCAGTGGAGAGTAATGAATGCCATCGTTGGCAGGAAACTGTGAATTCTTATTTCGAAGGTTACTTAGACGAACAAGAGAGTGAAGGTAGAAATTCAAAAATTGTATTAGAGCAGCTGGAGGATCGCTGGGATGTGAAAAATAGCCGTTGGGAGATTGCCTTTTCTACTAAAAGTGCAGATGGAGAGGAAAACTCCTCTTCTGTGAACACAAAATAGATAGTTCTTAGTACAGAGATCATGATTCCGAAATTATTTTAAAACTTGCAGCTTCAGAGTGAAGTTCCTCATCTTCGGATAACTAGCAGAAACCTGTTAGTTATTTTCTACAACCTTACACCCAGAATGTTATTAGAAGTAAGAAAATATGCCTCTGATGATTTAATAACTTAGAATAGTTATTGAGAACTCCAGTAATTGTAATTGATTTCTATGATTGTTTAGCGATTGAGGCTACCGGTGGTCTTCATAGGGATTAACAGAGAAACCAGATTAGTGTGGTAAAGCCATTTTTTTTTTGCCAGGGCCACCACTTACATGAAATGAATCATTTAGGAGTATAATGATTTGTATATGAAATTTAACTTATACTGTCTTGAACTGGTTTTTGTAAAGGTTGACAATTCTATTCTCTTGACACATTAGCAATGGACAGAAGAACACACTAATTATTCAATGTTTTGTGCTCGCATTACAATTGAGTTGTGAACTTGATATGGTCCAGTTTCTGATTGACCCTTTATACTTTGATTTGTATCTGTTTCATTTAAACAGGCTAAGATCTGACTGGGTCATTGCATGAGCTTGATCAGATATATGGTATGTTTTGAGCCTCAGCTTTCTTAACATGATCTTATCTCAGCTTGAAAAATAATTTGGAGCAAATTAGTTTTTTTTCTTTCCAAAATATGTTATATTACAACTTGTCATATTAGCAAAGGTACTAGGTAGGGTTGTTAATGATTTGATCGTTCAAAGTCATTTGATTCAATGCAGCTTTTATTTGTTTATTTGCTCTTGATTTTGCTTTGCTTTTTTTTTTTTTTCCGATAGTTGGTTTTTTCATGGGAGCATAAATAGTGATGTAAAGACTTCGTTAGGGGCTGCTTTCTTATTATTTCTTAAAATAGCTTTTTAGTATAAAAATTATATTTTTTAAATTAGAAAGTTGCTTTAAAAAAGCCGTCCCAAACAAAGCCTAAACCATTATCAGATTATTGCACATTCAACAGTGGGAACAAACAAGGTTGATTGCAATAATTTTTTGAAAAAGATGGAATGAAGATTTAAGAATTTTAGTGATGAGTTTCTTCATAACTTTATGTTGAGGTTAAATTATTCTTTTTGTTGGTATGGATATGTTTTTTTATATAGATTGAGAAAAAATATTTAATTTTAAGTTAGTGATGATGCATCTTTTTGGTGGAACACACAACTCCCATATTTAAGAGAAATTGTTATGTTCGGAGGCCGGACGCAGAATGTCATCTGAAGACTAATAAGAATGCGCCATATCAGCGGTGCCAAGCAGTATCGAGTAGCGGTACCAAGCGAATGGGTGACGTAGCACATTTTGGTTGATTTTCGGACGGTGTTTGACGTCACCACTAAAGAATTAATCCACATTTCGAGTTTGCGCTTGAAAATATCTTTAATTTAATAGTTGATATTCGGCATCATTTTGTCCTCATTTCAAGTAATGTTTGGGCATTTTTTTTGAAGTAAAGAAGACTTAAATAAGAGTTTGAACTTTTTATTCAAAGTGAAGAAATAGGGATTCAATGTGAGAAAATAATGTAGAGATGTATGGTATATCTAATTATATTTAGAAAAAGATTTATGGGGCATTTGATCTTCAAATTTGGCAGTCTTAAATATGTTATTTTAGATGTTAGAGCTAAATTTGACTTGTTTTTCATAATTTAGGAGAACTTTAACCTATATGATTATAATTTGAAACTAAAGATAATCATATTATTATATGGGAAGTGAGGACTATTATAATAATTGAGAAAATGATTAAAATGGTCTCTATTCTTTGTGAGTGGTTAAAATAATCCTAAATTATGTTGATGGATCGATTTGGTCTCTCAAACTCTTTAAAAATAGGTATTTTTAGTCCTTGACATCATTAATATCAAAATTTGATGTTAGTATAAAAAATATTCTCATTTAAGGAGTTATTAGATCAAATTAACCCTTAAAAGAGTTGTAAATTATTTTGATCTTTCACAAATAGTTGATGGACTACTTTGATCATGTTCTTTATAATAATTTATCATATAAGAAATTTTGGTGATGTCATAAGCAAACTATGACAATATGTAGAAGATTATAATAATAATAATTTATCCCATCAAGGCATTCCTTGAGAAATTATAATCTAGTTATGCTATGTATGAAAAATTTAAGAAATTATAGTCTTATCAAGTTATGCTATACTCGGAAAATTTAAAAATAATTGTTGATTTTCAACTTGATAGTGAATGATATATTGAATATGTTTACTCCTCTTAGGATATTTATGTTCAAGACTTTAAAAATGCATTTTACCTAGTCTTAAGTATTGATGGAACATTTTTTAATACACGATGATATATTTACCTGTGATAGTGGATAAAATTCGAATACTTGTTTTGACTGACACCAGACTGGAGGGGGCTCGACGAATCCTCGTCGACGATCCTGTGGCGGTCGCCGGAAAACTCCAAGAACTCCTTCTTGGGAGAGGGATCACCACCTGAAATCCTTCATTATACAGAAACCCAAAAAGAGTAAAACTACTCAAATATTATTCATTTTTCCAATCTCCCTATTACAAGCAATGACTATATAATTATAGCCAAAGGAAGCAATATAATAGGCTACACAATACATAAGAAAGAAATACTCCTATACATCCATACAAACTACTAGGGAATTAATCTAGCTTGAAATTAACTTGGTTAAGCATCTCAGCTCCGGCGTCATTGACCTTGTGGCATTTGTTGTAGTTGACTAAAAAATAATGAATCATGGTTAGATTTCATGCCTAAATTGAGGAAGTTGGTAGTCATGCTAGAAAACTTAGTGCTTGTTGGTAATATACATAATAAAGAGATGGTATTTTGGGATGAAATTAAAGTATTTTTCTAAGAAGATAAATAACATACATATTTTTCCAATTTCAAGTTTTATGAGGCAAGTAATATCAAAATTCTCTTTCTAAAAAGTATGAGAGAAATATTATAATTTAAAATTTAAAAGTTTGATTCTCTTATTTTTTTATTTTATACTTGATATAACTTCAGAAAAATCATATGATCTGCTCGTATCTCATGGTAATGTTTAAATTAGAAGTTTTTGAAATTAAAAGATTGATAATTTGAATTCTAAATTTGACATGTGTATAGTTAAAGCAAGTAGCTTGAAGAGATAAATCCAACGAGCTTAAGATCACTCAATTATGAAATCTTTAAGGCACTTAAATTCTGAAAAAAAATTCATGATTAAGAAAATCAATAATGACCGTGCAATAAAGTGTTTTAGATTTTGATTCAAATTATTAAAATACTCATCCCAAAAAACCTATAAGTAAAGCCCCATTCTCCATGTGAGAGGGAGGAAGAAAGGAAAGAATTAAAGAGTTCTCTTGTAGTTTTTAGCTATTGTCAACGACGATCACCACCAGCTATTGTCAATGACAGTCAGTATTGTCTTCGACAATCTATCAGTAATTGCTGCTATCTACAAACTTTTGATTAGATTTAACCCTGATGTTGGGTATAGTCGTCTGTTTGTGAACATTTGTTTTCTATAATTTCTATTGATGAAATCAAGCCCTGCTATTCGGAGTTAATCGTTCCTATGTGGACACTTGATTTATGTTAACCCTTATAAAAGAAATCAGACATCTCATTTTCAAATAATTTTCTTTTTCTTCAAGCATGAGGAAGAAATAAATTTTGTATCTTCTAATATATAATAAAATTTTAGACCTCATTGTTTTTTCCATTTCAAAATTTTTCATATAATTTTTTTTTTATCTTACTATTTTTATCAAAATTTTGTACAACGTTGAGAGATCAACACTCACTCTACTTAACTCAAATTTTGAAATTTTCTAGCATTAACAATATTATTGTATTTATAACAATATTTATTATACGACTAATTTTGACTTTTCAAATTAAACTTTTTTTTAATGGTTTCTATTTTCAAAAAATATATATTTAATTATGTATTATTAAATATTATACATATATACCAACAGATCAAATATAATTTATTTTGAACGACTTCTTCAATGAAAGCCCATCAATTTTAATTTTAAATTAATTAAATTTTGAATAATTATTAATAAATTTCGAATTTTATATTTAATTATATTTATCAAATAGCTCGTTTATCTTTCCCTTTTTTTTGGATAAGATTAATTGGTAATTATAATAATGAAGAAGAATATTAAAAAGCACAAATCAGAACTATACTTCAGGATCTATCTTCTCTGCGCGGAAGAAGCTGGCATTTCTCCTCGAAAACCCTAACCAGAAATCCGATTCCTTTACTCCTTCGCAAGAAAGATTCGATGGCTGGGATTGGTCCGATTACGCAGGACTGGGAGCCCGTCGTGATCCGCAAGAAAGCTCCAAACGCAGCTGCTAAGAAGGACGAGAAGGCTGTCAACGCTGCCCGGCGGATGGGCGCGGAGATCGAGACCTTGAAGAAGTGTAAGTTGTTTTACCATCGCTTCTTCTACTCGCTTCTTTGCTGTTCTAGAGGGCTTTTGCCCGTTTCTGTTGATTCGATTGATTCTTTCCTGTTGTTATGTCGCATATCACAAACCGATTTTGAATCGTTATCATGATCAGTCGTCGGTTTATTTGAATCGTTAGAAAATTTATCTTACAGTAGCTGGATGGACGGAACTATGGTTTTTTTGTAATGTTTGACTAACTGATTCTGATTTGCGTGAGTTGGGAGATGATGAATTGTACGATTATGGATTTATCATCATATAATCCATAGTTGACTTGGTTTGTGGCTAGAAAGGTTATGATTTTTTTTCTTTTTTGCCAAAGGCCTTTTGGATGATTTTTCTCAACCGGGCATGTACTGAATTTGATATGCTTACTGAGGAATTCCATATTTCTCTCCGTCCATGTACTCTGTTACCATTTTAGTCTTCATGTTTTCATCAAGATTTTTTGCTGTTCGCAATTATCCATGGTAGATGTCCCAGTTAACTAAATGACTCAATTGCTATTGTTTTTTCTTGGCATCTGATGGTGCGCCATGTGAAATTTTGCGTCCAATCTATTGGGTTTTTTTTGCAAGTAATATGATGCTTGTTTTGTCTAATAGGATGCTTTTTTTTTTTTGGCTTTTTAAATTGTGTTTGCCATGCATGTCCAGTGAGCTGATATGATGAATATTTCACTTCTTTTACAAGTTCTGCAAGCTTCATCTCTGACCCTTGACTGTTTTATGTTATTTTGTAGCTAATGCTGGCAGCAACAAAGCAGCTTCAAGTAGCACAACATTGAATACAAGAAAGCTTGATGAAGAAACAGAAAACCTTTCTCGTAAGTTGATTTGATGTATTTTTAATTTTAATCTGTATCTTTATCTCCAACTATTCCTATTGAAACATTTGTGTATCTTTAACTTGTATAAAATTTTTTTGTTGGGTTTTCGTTTGGAAGTGAGTACCAATTTACACTTGGGTCAAACAAGATATACTGTTAAGAAGAGTAGGCTACCTTCTTTGGCTTGGCTAGATTATTTGTCTAGAGGCGTAGAGCTACCTATTGGAAAGACCAATTTGTGCACATGAAATGCAAGGGGAATAGGGGATCATCCCACTCCCCATTCCATGCTATCCATTCTACCTGCAGCAACTTTTGGGATTGATTTTTTTGCCCTTTTATGCTTTTTTATTTTTATTTTAATAATTATCTGCGTGTATGTATTTATTCAGTGTAGGAAATAAAAAATCTATGAGCATTCCCCAATCATCTTTCCTTAAAAGCACTAAATGCCAACCCTAACTTGTATGCCTTGCACCTTGAAAGGCAATACTGTTGAAGCATATGATGCTTGTGTTCAGCTAATGGCTTTAATGATGTTTTGGTTTTGTAATTCATGGTCAGTGTATGATATTTGTCTTCTTCTTTTTTGTATCTCTCAAGGACCTACCGTTAAATGCACATTCAGTTTGCAAGATATTGCTTTATCCTCAATATTCCTATGCTTATTATTTAAGCATTCCCTTTTCTTTTAACATAAATTTATGTGTTTATAAAATAAAAGATGATAAGGTTCCGGCTGAGCTGAAGAAGAATATCATTCAAGCTCGAATAGATAAGAAACTAAACCAGTCGCAGCTTGCACAGGCAAGTAATTCTACTAAACTGCTTCTTGATTGCTTGTACTCTGAACTTCCATGCTTACATTGGCCTTTCCTTTTTCCTTTTCAGTTGATCAATGAGAAGCCCCAGGTGATTCAAGAGTACGAGTCCGGGAAGGCAATCCCAAATCAACAGATCATCAACAAACTGGAAAGAGTCCTTGGAGTGAAACTGCGGGGTAAAAAATAATTTTAAGCTAGTATGTCTTACAGATCATGAAGGCATTATTTGAAACTATGTATTGAGTTATTGTGCCGTTAGTTCCTGTGCTGCTTATGTTAGTCAACCCTTGCATGTGTTCTTGTATTACCTTGTAAGTGAATTTTAGACTGTTGATGGCTTTCATGATTAATGTGCATCTGTTTCGCTTAACGTGCCTGCTAAATTGGGATTGCTATGTGGTATGTCATTTCTGAGCAATTATTGTCAGAACACTGTCAAATGTTATTCTACGTGGATGAAACTTGTGGGATTTTCGAAGAAGTTTTTTTTTTTCCTCTAAACATGTTGTAAGTATCTCTAAAAAGTGATGCAAAAGTTCAAAAATATCTTATGCACATGACTATAGTAATGGCCAAACGCTATTCTGATATTATTTTGGGGTGCTAGAAGGTAATACCTAACTCTATTACTAGTTAGCTAGAAAGGTAGAGAATAGCAATCATTCTTTGATTTGATTTTGGTGCATCATAATTTTATTAAAATAATATAATATTTATGTTATTAATTTTATTGATAACATAATATTAGTCATACTATTCTATTAATCAAGCTTTTTTTGTTAACACAAATGACCTTGAATCACCCTTTTGCCCCCTTTTCGACAGTTTGTTGCAAGCACACTTGAGTCTTTGTTATGTCTGTTGTCATCATCACTTTCTTGACCTCCTTTTGTTCTTCTTATCGTGCAGTCACTGTCCTCACCACTTTCCTCCCACCGTGTATTGGCAAATTATTAGGTGCGGACACCGGACGGAGAGAACCGTTCGGTTTTCTCTCTGTCTACAGTAAAAGCACCATCAAAGCACAGCTGCTACCGTAATTGCGCTTTTATTATAGATAGAGAGAAAACCGGACGGTTCTCTTCGTCCAGTGTCCGCACCTAACAATTTCTCCTGCGTATTACATTGAACCTGCTCTTCGGTGCTATTTTTTAATAAGTAGGATAAGTCAAGTAATATTAGTATATCTCATAAACTTGGATTTAGTAACTCTTGAAAACTGTTTTACATGAAATCTGTTAAATTTGGTTAAATTTTAGCAAATTGGTTGGATATCTACTTCATAATTTACGATTTGAGTATATAATTGGTGGAAGAGAAGCGGCAAGATCTCGGTGAGATGAGCATCACAGAACAACAAGAATACAATGGAGATTGTGATGAGGGGGAAAATAGTCCTTGCAGACGAGAACCGCAATATACATACCTCTATAAGGATGAAAACTAACAAATTGGGTGGAGATTTCGGCTTACGTCGTTATGTAGGCTTTGTTTGAGATGACTTTTTAAGAAGCATATTTTTAGTAATTTTTTTTCAATTTTTTACTAAAAAGCTGCTTTAAGCAGCGGTAAAAAAGCCGTCCCAAATGAAGCTTTAATCGGCAGTCAGATTTACCTACATGAAAAGTTCTGGCTTGATTTATCTTAATTCCATCTTAAATTCCAATACGAAATAGTCCCTTGCATTAAATGGTGCTTTCATTGTTTCTCTGAACTTCTTCGTGTGAGAGCAGATGTTGCCCTGCCTTTGCATATCCTTTTGCATCTTAGCGCCATGGGAGCGCCTCAGTTTGAAATCACTAACAGTTGGATAACTCCATAAGAAAAATAACTACATTGCTGGTGTTCAATCTTTGCGCATTCACAATTGTCATTGAGCTTTACTCTATATGAGAGCAGTTTTTTACTCTCATTGTTAGGCAAATTATTACGTCCGGTGTCCAGATTCGTTCGGACACCAATCCAGACGCGCCACGTCGCCAAAATGCACCGGGACCCAGTGCATTCGGGTGACGTGACGCGCCTGGATTGGGTGTCTGGACGTCCGGTGACCGGACAGAATAATTCACCCATTGTTATGGCTTTCTGTCCTTTGTAGCTTTCTTTTATAAATATTCAAGATATGTGGGGCATTTTTTTGGGACATTTAGGCCATTTAAGGCAAACTCACACACACAACGCATACACATAGACTCGAATCTGAACCTCTTAGTTGGAAGCCTAAGCTCTCAACCAATAGGCCAAGGAGAGTTGTGTATGCGGGGCATTAGCTTCCTCAAGTTTTGGAAGTAGCTCAGATTGTCCATAATATTTTTAAACTTTTTGGTATTTTATCAGGGTTATGATTAGACTTCTGAGATATGTAAATAAAACAATTTTTTATTAGATTTATATAATTATCACTATCCTTTTAATTTATCATTAAATTGATTGTTTTCTTCATTTTTTTGTTGTTTTTTTTTTGTTCTATAAAAATTTCCATGAATTATCCAAATTATTATCATCCATATATGCAAGGATTGCACAAATTATTCCCTAAAAATTATATGTTGATTGTAATAATTAGAGAGCATTGTCTTAGATGTTTTGATCACATAAAATATCAATCTTTCGGTAATCCCGTTTGGAGATTGGATGTTTAGATTTGGCTTATGTTAAGAAATGAAAAGACATTCAAATAAATAATTTGATTAAAAATTATTAGAAATGATATTTTTATTAGATTTAAATGAAAATTTATAATTAATAATTTATATAGAAAGAATTAGTGGTTAAAATAAATGTGATAAAAATAGTTTATATTCATATTTTAATTTAAATAGGACCATAAAAAATGCCTTATATTCTCTCTTCCTAATCATTATCAATTTGGATTCAAATACCCATTTTGGTTTCCCAATATTTTCTTAAAGCCGGTCAAAAATGGAATAATTGATTGAAATATTCATTCCTTTGCTGATTTCTTCTGTTCTTGTAGGTGGAGATGCAAAGCTTGTGGCTTATTTCATTTTCAAGATTTATTCTTTTTTTTTTTTAAGATGGAGTTTAATTAATTGTTTATTTATTTGTTGTTGTTGTTGTTTTTGAATAAATTTTTACATAATTTTTTAGGTTAAATATTTTTATATACCAAGCTTAAATATATTTTTTCTAGTTTTTCAACACCCTTTTCCATATGCAACTCTGTCAAATCCCTTAATTTCAGTGTTTTGTAATTCAGCTGTCCAATTATTTCATATATTTATTTCAAAGATTTATTTTTTCACTTCCCTATATTAATATAAGAAAAATTGGTTGTATAACTATAATTTTATATAGAGTGAGTAGGGGTGTCAATATTGGACATGACCCGAAATCCCGACTGAAATTCGACATAGAAATTTCAGGTTTGGGTCAACCTGAACTTGAAACGGGTTGGATTTGGGTTAGAGTTTTCAACCCGTTTGTAAAAACAGGTTTCGTTCGGGTTGACCCGGAAATTCGAAATCAACTCGGTTTGATTGCGACAATCTGTTTCCCGTTCTTTGTCCATCCCATCGTGTACATCCAATCTTTGGGTCAAGCAGTCGCGTTCGCGTCAGCCGTCGCGTCCATCTAGCCTTCTGCTTAGGTAATCTCGCATATCGCTCGGATGCTTATAGGGCATAGCTGTAGCACACATAGCCGCATAAGGTTGTGAGGTCGTCTGGTCAAGTAGTCGGGTCCGGGTCATCCAGTGTCTCGGCGTCTCACTCCCAGTCTCCCACGCACCGCAAGTCCGCGACGCAGATCCACTCATAGGGTCGCCAGTCGTTGCCTTAGTAGTTTGTCGACAGGTAAATGTCCGCGTCAAGTCAGGTCTGAACCGTTGTTGCTAACTTCTCTCGCTCTTCAACCAAATTGCGTAAATCCATATAGGGTTGGGTTGAACCTAACCCGAAGTGGGTCGGATTCGTGTCCCAAAAATCGACCCGTTTGCAAAAAAAGGGTCGGGTTGATTGGAACATGAATAGTGTCTGGTGAATTCCGGGTTTAACCCGAACCCGACTCGTGACTCAAAATTGACACCCCTATATAGGAGTTTTACATATATGTGATTGTATTCTTTTAAATTTGATACCTAAATCATTATATTTCTTGATTTAACATCCTAATTTCTAAATCATAAAAAATATCACATATTAATTTATTTAAAGTGAAATATACTTTTTTATGCATGTATTTTAATGTGGATATCTAAATAAGGTATTATGAAAGGGAATATAATTATATAGTCATTATATATAAATATATAAGAATTTAGTTATATGGATGTAAATTTTTCTTTGTTATTTTTTTATAATATAAGATCTCTTAAGGCATTTTTCTATTCTTCTTTGATCTTATCCAGGAAAGTTATATTCTAATTTATTTACCAAGTTTTCTACAAATATCTGAGATATTTAAACTTATCACTTAGCTATAACTTTATTTTTATCAGAATTAATTAATAATTGTTAGCCCACTCAAATTCGTATATCATATGCTCCATCTTCACTTTATTAATTCTCAACCCTTTATTATCTAAATATTTTCTTTTTATTCTAATTTCTTACTTCTTTCAATAGATATTTATTGATTAGAGATTTTTCTAGTTGAAAAAATACACAAAATCTCCTCAAGTTGAGCATATTTTATAAACATCTTTTTAGTTAATATAAGAAAAATATGACTTAGGCTTTATTTGTGATAATTTTTTTATTATTTTTTGAAGTAATTTTTTAGTACAAGAATTTTTAATATAAAAAAAATTGACTAAAAAGTTGCATTATAAAGCACTAGGAAAGTGACAGTCGGCTTTCTTATTGCTTCTTAAAACAGTTTTTTAGTACAAAAAATAAACTTTTGTATTAAAAAGTTACTTTAAGAAACAGTAAGAAAGCCGTCCCAAATGAAACCTTTATGTCGATTATCAATGACAATATTTCAATAATTATTTAAAATTTTATTGAAATTTGATTTGAATATGCTAATTTCTAGTTGAAGTATTAAGATTTGAATTTTTCAGTAGGCTCTCCCTAACACAAAGCAGGCTGTCTTTTTAGAGAATTTTTCTTCATATTTCTTTCTTTTCTTATTGGAAGATAGCGACAAATTAAATAAATTGTTTCAAACCTTTTTTTTTAATTAAATTTTAATTATTTATGTAGCTTTTATGACTCCTAACTTTTATCAGTAATTTTTATTAGTTTATTTATTTTTACAAACAATTTAAATTTTATTTTTTATGTTCATAAAAATAATAAATAATTATTTTAATATTAATAGAATATATATATATTTTTTGTTTTGCATAAACCTAAACGTTAAAATGTCATAAATTTCCTATTTTGCACGCCACCTTCACCACCTTTAGTCAAAGTTAAAAATAAATAAATAAATAAAATTTGGCTAAAAAATTAAATCTGAAACAACACGTTACGATTTGGATTATATTAATTAATCAGCTTTTGAACATATTTTTTTATGTTTGGGCCAAACTCTGATCTCATACTTATTATTTAATTACTATATAATTAATTTCTTAATCTCTGCGATTATTTTCTTAATCTCCTCTTTCTTTTGACTTGCTAATGCCCTCGCATCATGTTAGTTAGGTGCACTTGTCAACTGCCTTCGCCCAATTATTTCGAGGTGGACCAATTTTATAAATATTATTAAAAATTAATAAAAAAATATCAAAGCATTATAAAAATATTAATGGAGTATTTCAAAATTTATATAATAAAAATATATAAGACAATAAATAAAATTTTGGTTATAAGAAACAAAATAAATATTTATTTATAGATATTTTATCCAATTCCTTCCATGAGAAATGCAACTGCACAAATAGTATTCCATTAATGAAGTTTTCATGTGAGCAAATGAGAAGGTTTCATTTGGGATAATTTTTTATCAATATTTTTTAACTAATAATATTTTTTTACTAAAAAACTGCTTTAAAAAATTGTCCCAAATAAAATCTCAATTATAATGACGAACTTAAGTCTTTGTTTGAGGAGAGATTATTTTGTAGTTCACTGTCCGGAGACCAACCAAAATATGCCACGTCAATAATACGAAGCACGATATCGAGCGGAGGTGACGTGGCGCATTCTGGTTGATTTATGGACGACGTTTGACGCCCGCACAAAATAATTTGCTTCGTTTGAGACAGCTTTCTTAGTGCTTCTTAAAACAGTTTTCTAGTACAACAAATAAAATTTTTATACTAAAAAGCTACTTTAAGAAGCAAAAAGAAAACGGTCCCCAACGAAGTCTAAGATTTTGAAAGAGAAAGATAATAGAACTACATCAAATTTGAAAAGGATAAAATTTCTATAATACACATCATTACATGATAATTTAAGAAGAGCCACACCTTAATGACTACCTGAGATTCTACCAGTGTTCAATCGGCCATTAAAAATGCTTAAACACATTGGAAAATATGAGAGCCAATAGTAGAAGATCAAGTTAGATACATAAGGCTTAGCATGATCTCAGGAAGTGCAGTGAAGATGGCAACTGAACTCAGTTTGAGAACTAAGCAAGCTGGAGAAAAGCTGGGAATCAGAAGAACCCAAAAGGCCCTTCTTGTTTTAATAGCTACCAGAAAGTAATACAGAACAAGAATCAAGTGTATCAGGTTATTCGCAAGCTAACTTAGTTCCAAAGCTTGAAAGGCAGATGGCAAAAGCCTGGAATGCAGAGAGTGGTTCTCTGTAATCCATGGTGAATAAGTCATCCCCAACCTTTCCAAACTGGAGAAGCACTGTGTCTTCCTCCAAGGCTCCTCCTCCAGCCTGGTTTGGATCTGCAGCTGCAACTAGCTGGAAATTCTTCACCGATGCAACGGTCACACGGCCGTGGAAATTTAAACACCAACATTGGAGATGTTCATGCCACCTCGGAGATTTGTTCTTGAGAACAATGGAGCTCGCCGTTCCGCCCATGGCGGTCTTCGTCGGGCTGTGGTGGCCTTCTGCTGCTGCTGCTGCTGGTTTTCCTCCTGCTGGACAATGTAGTGTGCATAGCATCCTTCTTGGTCCTCTTGATTTGAGAAGGTTGAATTTGTATGTAACCTGGCCGATCTCAAAGTTTCCAGTCCCAACCTGGGGGCTGATTCTCTTGCTAGCCAGTCGACGGCTTGCTCGGCTGTTTGAAGGCTTCGCACCGTCGTATGGTGGTCTGCTGTCATATAGCATGAACTTTGTGCCCAGGAAATTTGATCTGGTAAATGAAAGATGGAATTGTATAAATTTGGATAGCATTTTAACATTTCATATTTAGTCATTAGGTATTCACTTGTGAAACCGAAGGCAAAGAGCAAAAAGGCAAAGTAAACTTAGCATCAATAAAAGGACATGTCCTATGCCCATACTTCTCTACCAAGTGAATTCCTATATCTATGAACCACATCATCTTAGCACAAAAATGTGTCTAGGATTTCAGTTTTCCAACACAAAATGCGCATAAATCGAACCAGTGGTGGAACAATAAAAATATGAGATGCCCACTGAATAGTACAAAGCTCAAGGAGACTTATGAGCAAAGCTTAATAAACTGAGACTACAATCAGAGAGAAATATGTGATGCGAGCTAATTTTTGTGAATAAAATTGAAACAGAATATAAGAAGCCTCACCTCAACTTTCCCATGTAGGCCTTGCTTCCCTGAGAGAGATCATCAGCATCAAGGGAGATGGTATATTCAGTATGATACCCACGTCTGACCCTCCGTGCTGCCAATAGAAACTTCCCTTTGTCCATAAAAGCTGCAATAATATGTTCGTTAGCCAACTGTAATACTTAAAGCAAGAAAAATAGTTATCTTAGCAATGTGGATTCATTTAAAAAAAGAAAAGAAAAATACTTAGAATCTGTAACCAAAGCCGTATGGCATAAGAATAATTTGATTTAAATGTAGGAGTTGAAAGAGGAAAAATTCTTTTCGGAAGCTAAGATAACACTAAAAAACAAAGGGTCTAGGTGTAGAAATTGCATTCTTCCATTCATTTATTTATGCAAAAATCTCAATAATAATTGGTTTGAGGCACATATGAATACCCCAAAAATTATAAAGCACTCAGATTTTGTCTCAAAATTCAATTCCGATATATTTTTTAAATGGAAGTTGAAGATGTATAACAAGAAATATGATTCAAGCAGGCTCGAAACATTAAACACATACTATTTGTAATATTTGGCACATAATTTTCTCAAAGAATTAATAAGTTCATTTATTGCAGTAGAGGATTTTTATTACATGGAAGGATGTTAGGATAAAAAACTCCTACACTCTTGATTTCTAATTTCAAGCAGACTTTAATTGTTTCCAAAGTTATCAATTTCAAGAAGAATTCACATTAGAGATAACTCCTGACACATCGACACCTATGCAATTAATTTATTTTAAAAGAGCATTCTACCTACTTTTAAAGAAAAGAATGCTTTGCTTTATTATTGGAAGAAAAATATAAGCCAAATTTTGGTGTAAGCAGTGAAAATGACTATTTTGTCCTTACATTTGTCATTTTTTTATGAAAAATAAAACCAATTTAAGAATTAAGAGTAATTTCACTCTTTTGGTAAAAAATGAGGCCATCTTTTTCATTCAATATAGAATTAGTCTGAGAAAATAGGAAGTGTCATGGGGTGTAGAGAAAAAATACAAGAAAAATAAACTGCCAAAATGCATAGTGACCAGCTAATAGACCAGGCTTGGCAAAATTTCATTTTGCAGGTTCTCACCATCAAAGGGAAATAATGTCTCTCAAGATGCATAATTAAAATATAAGATGTCTCAAACTATTCCTAAAAAAAGCAAGATAAAAACCCAAACATACAAAAGAAGAGACAAGTTTAAAACTATGTCAACAATTGGAAAACTTGTACATGAATGTAGTACATATATCATAAGATCTGTGAAATGGAAAGACAAACAGAAAGAGAAGCAACTAATACATTCCAAGAAAGCCAAAATCACTGAATAAAAGTTATTATACCATAACAAGACAACTTCTGAGCATGAGTCCAAGTCAAAGTCAGTCGGGTATCAGAATTGTAAATCCAAGCTAAGTCAATCCTTGGTAAAATTTTTAAAAAGAGCCTCAGGAAGCAAAAGAAGCTAAAAAAATTAGTAAAACAATAGTTTCTGAAGATCATTACACATCTTTAATCAATGGTGATGAGGTATTGTTCAACAGGAAACGCCATTGATGCTTTAAATAATTCAACAAGGCGGAAGTCAAGGCAACATTGCATGGGAAATCTTAGGACATATTAAATGCTTTGATTTTCCATAATTAGCATGCTCAAAGAACAGCTTAGGTTCTATTGATCAAGGCTGGCAAGCATTCAACTGGTTAGGGTGAAAGTTGGCAGTAGATCTACCATATTCTTCATTTATAAGAGATATCAATCTCCCTAAATTTGGGGCAATTAGCAAGATTACAACTACAAAGCTCCTAATGAGCAAAATAATATTAGGTGACTCCATACTTCAATAAGGAATTGTTCCGTTTTTATTCTTAATAATTTGTTTGTTAAGTGATTTTTAACTATTTTAATTTTTTATTTAAAAAAAAACAAGTTGTATTTAAAAACATTCAAAATAATTTTGAGTATTTTTAAAAATAATTATTAACGCAAAGCAAGCCAAAGCCGCTATTATCACCTCGTCGGTTGCTGTTGTTGCTCGCAGGTGATTATCGCTGCCCTACCGGGCAACTCTACCATCACCTCATAAATCAACTTATTCGTTATTAAATACAATATATATATATTTTAAGATACTAAAAACGATTCACTTAATGGCAAAACATAACTAAAACAAAATAAAAAAATAAAGGTAAACCCAAACAGCACCTAAGGAAATAACATATGCTAGAACATAAGAATATTTGGAGTACAAATTGTTCTTTGTCTCCAACATTTCTGCATTTCTTTAGGCTCCAGCAGGTGCATATCTAAACAAGAGTAAATACAAGCCTCTTTATTACCTAATTCGAGCCCTCTGATAATTTTACAAATCATACAAAATCTTAGTTTTAAATCTTATCTTTAACAGATGCTTAATTAATTATGGATCTTTTAATCAATCATCTAATCTTTTATGCCACAACAAAGCTACTTATAACAACCGGAGTGAGGATGAAATATTCTAACAACTGGATGGTGCCATCTCTAAAAGAAAATATACACAAAAAAAGAGTAAAAACTCCTGTTTAACAGCTTAAATAGACAATGAAAACATACATTAGCTGAGGTAAGGTCACAGTCGAAGGATCGCAAAAGCCTGAGAAAGGTAAATGCATTCAAAACGTGCTGCTAGATAGATTGGGGTTCCTTTTATCATGTCAGGAGTTCCAAGGAGTAACAGAAATTCCGAAATTAAGATAATAATTCAAGTTGAAAGGTGCAAAGCGAGAGCTTTAATTTGTCGGTTTACAAGGTAGAGAATTGCTTGGGAACCTACTGAATATTAATCGAAGAATAGTACTTGACAACAAACATACGCAAGATTAAGCAAAGAAAATCCTAGTCGATCAGTAAGACCAATTATTTTCAGAAAGAAAAAAAGTTACAAAAAAGCAAGCCAGTTGCGGCAATTTACTTACTCTGGGTGAGACTAAGATAGAGATAGAACGTCGAGTTCTTCTTGTTCCTCTTAATAAAGCACTGGATAGGCAATTCACTCGGCCCCGGCTGCATTCGAATTAAAATCACGCCAAATTTAGTAAATTCCATACATATAAAACTAAAACCAGAAGACATCAGCTAAAAGGACAGATCCGCGCATCTAAAATGCACAGAAACGAATCTCACACCAATTCGAAACAGAAAATCAGAGCTCACCCAATATTTTCAACCCACAAACACCAAGAGTGAAAATTCATGTCCAAACAAAACCAAATTCACCCTAATTTACACAGCCTAGAACCCACCTGCTTAAGAGAGGAAGGAAAGGTGATCTTTCCAGTTTCCCGAGTAGATCCGACCATTCCGGTAGTGATCTCCCTCCACCTCCGGCACACACAAGCGCAGGAAACTACGTTCTTCCGCAGAGGCCACCGGTCCTCGCTCGACTCCACCCTCCCTATTATATCCGCCATAAGCTCCGGAAGCATCCTCGACCACCGGTTTTCCTCCATCCCCGCATCGGAGGCAGCATCCTCCCCTCTCTCCGGCTCTATCGCCGCCTCCACCTCATCACGCAGCCGCCTCCGCTGCTCCCCAAATAGATCAATCGAAGACCCCGAAAAACTACAAAGAAACCCCCTCGACCTCGACATCTTCTTCTCTCTCACACAGATCGATCGATCGGTCGCTTCAAGCTTTACTCTCTCTCTCTCTCTCGATCTCTCCTTTCTCTCTCTTCCGCCTGAGTCCTTCCTCAGACAAGAGAGCGGAGATGTAAACGCACGCGAATGCACCGGGCTTTTAAAAAGATCACATAAATTACATTATTTGCCATATTATATATATATATTAAAAAGAAAATATAAATTAATATTGCCGAAATTGAAATAATTATAATTTTAAATATTTTTATCATAAAAAATTTAGTCCGAATATCCACACGAACCCAACAAAATATTTATTTATTTATTTAAATAATATTAATATATGACTTAATTCGTAATAATATAGTAATAAATATTTTTTGTTATAAATTTATGATAAAGTAACAAAATAATATGATATTCAAATATAATTAATAATTACAAAAAAGTTGAATAAAACATCCCCCCAACATATAACCGATTAAATATAAATTATAAAATAATTCCTTTTTGATATTTTCCATTTTCGCAATATTATTATAGTACGGCTAATTTTCGTCAAGCAAAAAATAGTGGACGTTGAATAAGAGGTGTTTGACGGTAGAGCGACCCGCAATTGGGACCAGAAACGTGCCCTGGAGAAGTGGTAAGGGTAGGTGCGTCGGGTGTTTTTTTTAATTTTCGTGGTCTTTTCGTTGGGCACTAAATGGACTGTTAATTATAATTAGGTAAACACTAATTAGTAATTATATTTAAGGTGATTAGCGATGGTGACGCTTGTCAAGCTTCTATCCACTGTTGACTGCATCATTCGGCAACGCGCTTCTTTTAATTTTTTTTGTCTCTGAATTACCGTCTTTGCCAGAACGTTCGGTCACCACTAATATAGTGCCACGTAGCATGCACAATACCTTGGATCCGACCCGACAAATAGTGGGTATGTCGCACATGCATATTTTGAATCCATGACGACCCGATCTTGCTAGATATTGCTCGGTATCACTAGATATTGGTCGATTTTGCTCGACAATAATAAGAAATATTATTATGTGAAGACCAATACCGAGCAATACCGAGTTTTTCTAGGTATTGCTCGGTATTTTCTCGGTATTGCTTGGTATTCGTCTTCACAGAGCGGTATTTCTCATTATTGTCAAGCAATACCGAGCAATACCTAGCAATACGTGAACATAGCAATCCCGGGGTTCCGGTCCGTGTCGGGTCGTCGGGCCGCGCTGTAAAAAGTTAGAGCACGTGGCGACATGTTATTGGCGTATGGATGTAGAGCTACGTCAGGTCACCTGACCTAATAATTGTTCCTTTGACAGGGAAGTATATTTCAATAATTTTTCTAAGTAATATATATAAATATATTATATTTATGTACGTATGTATTAAGAACTATTATTTTATTTTAATAGATGAAATAAAATATTATAAAATTTTGAATCAAATTTCATAAATAATTGATTTGAATTGTTCATAGGACTGATTAAGGTTTCTTTTGGGATGATTTTTTTACTATTTTTTTAAAACTACTTCAAGAAGCAGTAAGAGAGCTGTATCAAACGAGGCTTAAAACTTTGAAATCGCATAAAACTTGGAGCTATTCAAAATCAAATTGCTCCAAGTTTACTCTAATGTTAAAAAATTGAATAACTAATTAACTTTTTTTAAAAAATTCAAACTTTCGACAATCAAATTATTCTACAGATTTTAAGAAATTATAGACATTTTGTCTTCATTTGGAACAGCTTTTGTATTACTTTTTGAAAGATGCTTTTCAGTATAAAGTTTTTTTATAAAAAAAATTATTAAAAAACTGCTTTATAAAATAATACAAGAGCTATTCCAGATGAAACCTTAAATTAGGGTTGATGGGGAAAGACCGATTATATGTTGCAATGTTGGCATCAACATATTTATCTCCTCAAGTGCAATGCAAGTATTTTAATGGTTCATGAGAGTTTTTTGGGAGCCATAATAAATATTGGAAGGCATATTGATGGAATTTGGCACCAAAAAACAACAACAATATTTCTCTATCTTTTTTTCTCTATTTTTCGAAGCAAAGTGTTCATCTTCTCCAATGCAGATCTCTGTCTCAAGTGAAAATGTAAGAATTTTGAAGAAAATGATATCTTTTTAAGCAAAGTACAGGTAGACGATCAAATTTTACAAAGATTAGAAACCATGTCACGTAGAAGCTTGCATCAAGTAGAGGTTGTGGGGGCGTAAGCCATATCCTCGATCCACCTCCACAAAGATGTAGAGAAATTTTTCAGTGCGGACACCGGACGATTCAGAGACCAACCAGAACGCTCAATGTCATCCTATACCGAGTGGTTCCAAGCACCGATAATGATCAAAAAAGAAACATAGATCTGCATTGGAGAAGAAGAACACTTTGCATCCATATTCATATGATTTTGATGACAACCGAAATAGAACGACAAGATAACCATTTTGACTACAAGCCAACCCTAAATTTGATGGTATATGTTGATCTACTATCGTTGTCTTTCACATCTTCAACCACCTCAAAGGAGTCCAAATAGCCTAAGGGTTAGTGGCTCTTCTGTTTGACATTGGAAAGCAAGATTGAACAGGCTACCAAATATGCCTTGGATTTGTCGAAGTACCATAGGCCAAACCAATTATTTGCTGTGTATGAACAATTTAGTAAAACTTGACACTTTTCTCTATTGGAAAAGGAGAAAGAGGGAGAAAATATGTGAGTGAGATGTTATCAAGTTGGCCTTGGGAGCGAAAAGATAGATTCAAAAGGGAGTATGAGAGGGGCCAGACGCCCTCTCTAAGGTTATAAGATTTCTCTATGATTTTGTTTGGGACGGCTTTCTTACTGTTTCATAAAGTAGTTATTTAGTATAAAAATTCTAGAAAGCTGCTTTAAGAAGCAGAAACAAAGTTGTCCTAAACGACGCCTATATCTCATATATTTTTATTTATATCAATATATTTTTTCATAGAACGTTAAGGTTTCGTTTGTGACAGCTTTCTTATTGCTTCTTAAAGCAGCTTTATAGTACAAAAATTTCAACTTTAAGAAACATTAAGAAAGCCGTCACAATTGAAGTCTAAATTTATATCCTGATCTCTAAAATTTCATGGTTTAGGGTTATGAATTATCCTGATATATACATGTGAAATATATATTATAATTTGGAGTATAATTTTTACTCTATATAAAAAAAACTCATTATATGTATATTTACGTTTTATTTGGGGCAGTTTAAGCTTTATATTTTTTGCTTTTTAAAGCTTCTTTCTCAGTCATAGTTTCAAAAATGTTTTTCCAAAAATAGCTTTAATGATAAAATTTTGAAAAAAAAAAATATCTTCCAAACACATTATTTTTTACTAAACAATTTTTCTTATTATAGAAGCGGTCAAAAAGCAATTTCAAATAGCGCCTTAGGGTTTGTTCGGGATGACCGTAACTTTTGTGAGAAAAATAACTTTTTTGGAAAAGAATAGAGCTCTTCATGATTAAATTAAATTTTACCTATTTCTTAAAAAAAAAATATTTTTAACAAATAATGTTTTCAATGAATTTATTCTTAATTTTTACCTTAATTAGTAGTTTCCTACCTACTCGAATGATGAGCATTCCCTTTGATAAACGAACAAATACTTAAATTTGTGAGGTTAGGGCCGTTAGGCTTGACTACTTCAATTTGTGACTTTGTGTTGTTTCCTTCATTAGTTTTCTTTCCAATAATTTCCATTTTGCCATTAACGTATAAATATAAAGATATTATTGCATTGTTCGTAAGTCATTACCATATGAATAAGTTATACAAAATTACAAACACAATTATTTCAATATATGCGTAGAATTGTTATGTAAAAAATATTAAAAAAATACTATTATAAATTTATCTTTTTTTCAAAAAATAGGATGAGGAATTTATTTATGTTATCATATTCTAATAAATTTGATTGTTTTATATCATAAAAATATGACATTTGAAAAAACAAAATTAGTAAAAAATTAACCCAAATTAAAATGTAATTTTAGTTATATAATTAATATTAAGAAATTATTTCTTAATATAAAATTCTTCAAAAACAATAATAAGAAAAGTATAACTAAAAAAAATATAACAGTTAAAAAAAAACAAAATTATATATTTGTTTTCCAAAATCAATCTTAAATGTAATTTTATTATATATTTGCATAATAAAATAAACTTGATTAGTTGTAGTAGAAATTATTTATTTGACGAAAAGGTGAAGCAATTAAAAGTTAAATAATGGATTGATTTGTTTGATTTATTATTATTTAATTTTGAAGCAGAATATTTCAAACCGAGTGCTATGCATGTACTTGCAAATTACTTTAATAATTTTTATATTTTAATAAAAATATATTTTTAGTTTGACATAATCAACATCCAATCCTTGCTTTGCCACCTCCCGTGTGGAATTTCCAAATATTATATATTTTAAATTAATATATAAATTATTATGTATTAGGCTCATTTTAATTTAGTGATTAATTTTTTGTCCTATATATATATTAATGTTCCTTATTATAAAAAGAAAAATGACTAAAATGTTTGATTTTATAAATTATATATTTATAAAAACTTTAAATGGATAAGAACATTTGGTTGTAAGATAATAGGGACAAAAGACTCTTAACAAGAAAATAATTAAAAAAATAATTAATGTAACATACCTAATCATAAGAGAGCTAAAAAATTGCAAATCAAAAACCACAAGACTTTGTAATTCTATGGCTGGCCAATGTACTAAGTAACCAAAAAAGGTATAAATAGTCTATAAAAGAAAAAGGGTATAAAGGTTTTGGTATTTTATATATATATTATATATATATATAATATATATATATATATATATATATATATATATATAATATATATATATATATATATTTAAATAATATTTTATAATTTTACTTAATTAGGAAGACATATGAACAATGAAAATGATGATTAGAGGATTTATTAAAGTTTTGTTTGGGACAGCTTTTGGTGACTTTTTTCAAGAAATTTTGTGATAGAAAGGTGTTGTAAAAAATAGTAAGAAAGTATTCCAAACGAAATCTAAGAAAGACATATTAAATTTTTTAAAAGAAAAATAACATAAAAAAGAATAAAATAAACATAAATAAATTATATAAAAATATTATAATATAAAAAAATAACTTCATCTATATTTATAATGATTAATTTTGTGAGTCATATGTCACCATTCAATACAATTAATTTATTAAAGTAATTCAACTAAACTATTAGATAGATATATGAAAATAATAATATAGTTGAATTAATAATCATTATGTAAATATCTAATACTTGAGTTCTACTATCTGATATTTAAATTATATTTATCAAATAATTTAATTATATATTTAATATTTAGTTATATTAAAAAAAAACGTAAAGAATGAAATCATATAAACATGCTATAGAAAAAAATTCCCAATCACAATATAATATAGTATAATATATAATATAATATATATATATATAATATATATATATATATATATATATATATAATATATCATATATATATATATAATATATTATAATATATATATATCAAATATTCAAATAATAAGATTGTTGCGGTGCTAGAATATATGCGGTGATAGGAGTCAGGAATTTTTTCGTTTCAAGCGATTGCACGAAATCGTAGCACACAACATAAGAGAAATAAAACACCATGATTTTTTTACGTGGAAAATCCTGAAGGAAAAATACAGAAGCCACGACCAGTAAAAGAAATTTTCACTCTTGTTTATTGAGTTATAAGAGACCGACTTATCTTTTAAATATTTAGGACAATCATATTACAATAATCAACTCTTTAGTGTTAAAATTCAGTTGCAAAACGGATATAGGAATGTTGGCGTCGCAAAACTAAGTGATCCGCGGTTGCGGATATAGTTTCAGCATTTACTTGGAAGTTGAGCGGAACTCTTAAACATCACTGGAAGGTCGTTGGTGAATCCCAACATCACTTGAAGTTATGGATGGAAATTATGGCGTCACTTTTGCGGGTGGAACTCCAACGTCACTTGAAGGTCAGACGGGAACTCCAGCGTCACTTGGTGTTTGGGTGGAAACTCCGACAGTGATCTAGGAGAGCTTCTTCTTGCTTCTTCCCTTCTTTATATTCTTCCTTCCTTGCTTCTTCCTTCGTCCCCTCTAAGGAGAAAGTATGAACTATTTATAGTTTTTTTAGAGTGACATGACAAGTAAATAGAAGGAAGATTCAGGGGTTACGTTGCGAATGATTTGAATGACGACATGTTGAATCCCTTGATCGTGGACAATTTATCAGTCATTTGAAGGCTAATGATATCATGAATTCGAACAATCTTGGCTCGTTGAATTCGTGCTTTCGTGACGCTCGATTTCAACTAAAGCATGTCATATTTGAAAACTATTTGGTAATCGTAAAATTATGATTTGAACCTTCAAATTGCTCTTCGGAGTTCTTTGATTTTGGACTAGTGTGCGGCTCAGACTAAGTTGAGTTGGGTCGTTGGGTTTGTGTTTTTCCGAGAGCGCTTCAATTCGATTATAATGTTTGCGTGAAATCGAAGTTCAGATGCGTCCCAGATTTAATGTTTGAAGCTTTCCAACCATTTTGCTGCCTCGAGATTTAATCATTGCCTGATCAAGATAATTTTGGTTGATGATATTTCCACTATAAAATCTACTAAATAAATCAAAAATAATAAATTAAGTACCCTTATTTATTAAAAATAATATAAATAAAATCATAACATCTAAAAAGAGCTATAAATACATATAATACATATAATACAAATAAAAGGAAAAAAAAGGGGCCGGGTGAGTATATCCTCCTCATCACTTGCAGGTTTTAAAAATTATTTTACTTATTTTAATAAAATTATAATAACAAGTTGATGAACTGTCTATATTTTATAATTATTATAAAATAATTTAATAATTCAAATTTTGTTTGAATCAAATTTTGATTAAAATATTTTTCACCTATCACGCGTTTTAAATTTAAAATAAAAGTATTATTTATTTAGCAACTTTAAATTTGAAATGCATCCACAAGCCTATTTATAATTATAAGAATAATAATTTTTATTAACTAAAAACTTATGTCTTACGCTGCAAATAAAGAAATAAATTAATGTTTTATTTTCATTGAGATACTGCGTAACGCTCTTATCATTGTATCCAATGGTTATTTTCTTGTTAATTATTGTGGGTAATTAAGTATTCGTTAAACCAACTTTGTTCTCTATAAGCGTGTATTAAGCTTATAAAATTATTAATTAGGCGTTGCCCAAACTCTTAATTAATTAGACAGTTCAGGCAAAAATTCCAAGTATCAAGTTGGGCAGTCAAATTTGGATGAACTACTTAAGAATCTTACCTATTTTACTGTAGATGAAAGAGAAAAATAATGAGCATATTTAATTATATATAATAATAATAATAATAATAATAATAATAATAATAATAATAATAATAATAATAATAATAATAATAATAATAATAATAATAATAATAATAATAATAATAATAATAATAATAATAATAATAATAATAATAATAATAATAATAATAATAATAATAATAATAATAATAATAATAATAATAATAATAATAATAATAATAATAATAATAATAATAATAATAATAATAATAAATATTTGGTTGATTGTAAATTAAATTTTGAATGCTTTTCTTATATTTATTTGGAAGTAAGATGAATATAAAATGTGTATAAATTCATTATTTTTACATTATATTTTGTATATATTAATATAAATTTTTGTAATGCCTTCTTCTATTTCTTTTGAAAGGATTTGGTGGCGAGGTTGTGAGTAGGGCTGCAAACGAACCGAGCCGAGTATGTGAGTGTTCATGTTTGTGTTCATTTAATATCAGCTTGTTCAAGTTTGGTTCATATTTGTTCGAGCTTTATTGTTTGTGTTCATGTTTGGTTCATTTAAATTAATGAGTGTTCAAGTTCGGTTCATGTTTAGTTCATGTTCATTCGTTTAGTGCTTATCGAGCTTATTCGCGAACATATTTAATGAATTTTTTTTAACTATCAAACAAACACATTCATGAACATAACTATGAACAAACACGTTTATAATAAAAGCAATTGTCTATGTAACAAAGGCAATGATTATTTATATTTATTAATTCTATAGTCAAATATTAATTATTTTTATTGAGCTTAGTCGCGAGTTCAAATTCGAACACGAATCGAGCTTCTTATCGATTTTAATGTCGAGCTAGTTCACGAACTTCAAATGATGTTGTTCGTGAACATAAATGAGCCGAACGCATTAGTGTTCAAGCTTGTTTATTTAAGAATCGAGTATTTAAAATATTGTTCAAGTTTGTTTGTTTAGTTAATTAAACGATCACAAACGAGCTTTAATCGAACCGAACAACGAGTAGCTCGTCGAATGTTTGGTTCGCTTGCAGCCCTAGTTGTGAGGTTGTGAGATTAGTAGGGGTTCAAAAAGGGTAATCTTCAAAGGAATAAGAAGACTCAATAAAATTAATGAAAGGACAAATAACACCATCATTCATATAAAGTTAATAGAATTTTTTAATATATTATGATAACTTTGAGTACTACACCATCGATTATATTATGTCAATATCCTCCCAAAAATCAGACTTGAGAAGCAATATGGTAATTCTTATTCAAATCATAATGAAAATTTAAGGAAGAAAGAAGATTAAAGATCATTTAAAATCCAATAAACAAATAGATATTTGAATATGAATTACTATTTTTTTCAAATCGAAGGAGGAATTGAAGCTAATTAAGAAGGGCCAACATTTGGCATATTTTTAGAAAAATAATATTAGACTTGATGGAACTAATTTTTATACCAAAAGTAATCACAAATAGGAAGGGGGTTGTTATAAGATTAAGAGAATTATTTAGGTTTTGCATCCTACAAGAAGTAAGATATATGTAACATATGCAAGTTGTAAACATGAATAAATTATAACATATCATAATGAAGAGCATCAATCCACTTAGTAGAAGATGCTCTATGTAACATCTTTAGAAGGACATTCACTACCAAACAAATCTCTCTCTCTCTCTCTCTCTCTCTCTCTCTCTCTCTCTCTCTCTCTCTTTCTCTCTCCATTATGATCATATCAAGTAGCAAATGCATGGTTAGAAAATTCTCCTAAAGGATTAGACGAGTTAATCTTTGCGATCATCTTGCTATCAGTTTTGTCACAATCCTCAAAATAGATTTTAAATTAATTCAATATTGATTATTAATTAAGTATACATAAATATAAGTCTCATTAGAAAATTCATCCAATTAAGTGTAGATTTTCACAAAATATATGAATATTTTTTTTAATTAAATTTGAGGCCACACAAACTCCAATGTCACCAAATTTATTGTTAAAATGAATATTTCCCCCAACAATATTAATAGTGCATTGATTTTGAGTATTAATTATGATTCTAAATCATGCTCTTCAAACATATTTGAATATACAATGACAATATTTGGGGACCAAACGATATTCACATCTTGTATACTTACCATTAAAATGAGTGCATTGATGAGAGGACTCCAATCCAACAAGTTCAAGATCTCTCAATTCTAATATTGTTAGCACATTTAAATACCTATAGAATAATATATGATTAAGATAATTAATACATTTTGATATGATGTTTGAGAATTTTTGTTAAAAATGTGACTCTAAAAATTAATAAATAGTCCCCTATTCTTCATATGAAAAGAAATGTGATTTTATCATTTGAACCGAATGTTGAACTTGGAGAGAACTCTACCTGATAACGACACTGATGATCATCAATGCTATCATTGCCTAGCTATTATTGTCTAGCTAACTACTGCCACCCTTAAATCTTGTTTAAACACTCATTTGTTTATTAGCTTTGTTAAATGCAAGAACATTCACGACGTTATAATGATAGTTTAACATCTTCAATATGTACAAAGATCTAACATGCACCTATTCAACTATAAATTTATTTTTTTTTATAAAAATCTAATATACACCTATTCATCTATTAATGATGTTCAATTCAACTATAAATTCGCCGGAACCATAGTTCATATTATCAAGAATTTGATCTAGAAGTTTCCAATTCAAATATTGTATTGATTTTTGGGGGTTGATTGGATTAATTTTCTGGTGACGAATCAAATTATTTTATCAAAGCTAATTAATTATATATTTGATGCTAATAATTTAAACATTAACTTTACTACTAAACATAAAAATATATATATATATGTTTTATGCAAAGTTAATATAATGCACTATTATATCATTTATTTTTATGTTATTTGATAAGGTTTAAACATTTAATAAAAAACATTGTCAAGCTATATATTTTACTATAGTTTGAAATTTTTTATTAAATTTATATCTCAAATAATATACTCATTTTTAATGCATTTTTAGAATTTGCCATATAAATATTAAAACATGAATCTAATGTTTATAGAAGAAATCTATGATCAATATTATTAAAATATATACTCATTATAAAAAATATTTTCACTATTGTCTATATAAAGGCACCATCATATCACAATAATATTCAATTCAATAAAACCATTAAAATTCTATCTTTTTTAACACACTTAACATATAAGAAATTAACTCAAGAATATAAAATAGGCTATGAAATAAATGACTAAATCATTTGCATAATAAATAAATCAATGTGCAAAATTCTTTTTTTACATTTAAAATTCTAAAAATTTTGTTCAAAATTATTTAAATGAAAAAAATACATGAATATTATATCAAAAAATATTGAGACCAAACTTATATTAAATATTATGAATATAAATAAATTCAACTATTTAAATTTATGAAAGTTTCATAAGCTTCTCGAATATCTTCCTCACATGAGTTCAATTTCTTCTTTTTTGGTCAAATTTTAAATGATTTGACAGTCTCATATATAAATACATGAATTCAATAATAATAATAATAATAATAATAATAATAACATAACACTAATTTTGTAAATAATTAAATTTGAAATGTTGTATATGTAAATTTTCCTTCTATTCCTCCCGCATTACAGAATCAAAGAACCCAGATAATCCATAATAAAAGCCTCCATTGTTCCACCCATTCCCTGCACTTCTCCAACGGAAGCTGAATCCTGAAGGAGTGGACTGTGGACAGAAATCTAGCTTGCCACCGCTCGTCGTGGTCGCGCGTTCGTCTCCGGCCGGCGGTTCTTTCCCAACTCCTGCCATGCCAAAACCACGAAAAGTATCTCCTTGAACCCCTTTTCACTACCATTTCAACACTACGCACATAAAAATTAGTTGAAACTACTGACATTTTCTCCAAAAATCTTAAAGCCCAAAACTCGTCGGATGGATGCGGCCATTGCTGCGCTCACTCCGCTTGGGTTCGAGAAAACGCGGATACGTAAGACTGTCAATATGCTCGTAAAGGTGCAGTCTTTCCCCATTTTTCATTGTCAGTTAGTCGTGTTTCACTGCGAGCATGGGCTTATAGAAAATTTGCTTGGATGATAGGCATATAACGATCCTGAATCTGGCTGGTTTTTTGTTGAAGAAGATTATTACAGACTCCCAATAGAAACGATGATAAAAGACGAGGATGAAGAGCAGCAAAGATCGAACGTGGTAAATGAAGAACAGGAGAAGGAAAACGAAGAGGTAACATAGAAATTAGTTACATTATTTTTTTTTTATTTAATCTTCTTGCTATCATTAATCTTGTTGAGAGCTAGAATATTTATGATGATTGAGTAAGAGAGTTTAATTAATATCTTATAAGTATATATGGACATCCAACACATATAGATGAAAAAAGGTTTCAATAGAATACGAGTTTTTACGTCGAAAACTCGAAAAAAGAGTAATAACTCGTGATCTGGCCCAACTGAAATGAATCAACTAACATTTTTCTTTGATCACAACTAATGTCATTTCTCATAATTAGAAAAGATGTTGATACAATATGATAGATTTAAGGTGTATAGAACGAATTATATGATGGCAGTTGGAAGAGATCGACCTATGATATAGAAGTTATTGTCAAGGGACTCTTCGTTGTATTTTTGGTCATACTCCATTGAGGAGGGGAGACCAGAGATTAAAAAGTTCAGAATAGATATTGGTGCTGACATCGGGAGCCAAAGTTGGCTTCGATGATATGCATCAGAGTAATTGTAATTGATAACGACATGCATTCATGTTGCTGGCAAAGACAAATGATCAAAGCCAAAAATTTTTTTCCTATGAGGGCGCACTACAGGAAAATCATTCATTACTGACGGAATTTTCCAGCGGCCTTCCGGCGGTTTTACGACGGCTTATTTCCCAAAGAATTTTCCGGCAGATTTTCTGGCGGTTCTTTCAGTTTTCCTGCTGAATTTAAAAAAATTAATTAAATTGATTAAAATATTAACTATTTAAATGATTTAAAAAAATGATTAAAATAATATTAATTATTTCCTTAATTTAAGTAAAAATATCTAAATTAAAAAGTATTATTTAAATTTTAATTTTTTAATTAAATTAGTTAGAATATTTAATTTTATTTAATAACTTAATTTTCTGTCAAAATATAGTTTCAATATAAAAAATTGATATTAAAAATATATTTACATGTTCAGCAATTTAGTTGGGGTGTGAAACTTCCCCAAATCAACCCAGGTTCAAAACACATGGCCTATGCGGGAGCGGGCTGCTGGGCGAGCGCACACGGGCCTGGTGCGGTCGCACACGGGTCTGCCAGGCTGGCGTGGGCCTGCAGCGAGGATCGGGCTGATACGGGCATGGATGGCGGGCTTGCCGGGCTGCCGCGGATGGCGGGCTTCCGGCCTGAAGGGCATGGCGATTTTTTTAATAGAATTATTATTATACTCGGGCTTGGGACTGATATTAATGGTTATAAATATTTTTTAATATAATTATAATTATAAAAAAAATAAATTGTAATGAAATTTTTTTTAATAATCTCATACCAATTTGCTTTAGCTATTCTATTATAGTACTTCTTCATTTCTAATTTAAATAAAATTTTCCTAGAAAATATTCTTTAATGTGTAATAAATTAATAAAAAGAAGAGATTCATTTTATTAATATAATAATTTAAAAAATATATGACAATTATAATAAGAATAATTTATGTTATTTGAATCGAAGATTGTAACTTTTTCACAGCAAAGTATAGGACTGTAATTTATCATAAATTTCTTATGAAAGGGATTTAGTTTTTTTTTTAATATAAAAATTTCAATGATATTTTTAATATTTAAAATAATAAAATATAAAATTTCTATGAAAGAGAGAAGAAAATTAGAAAGAATAAAAAAAGTTAAATAGTTCAAGCCCTAGAAATATAAAGTTTGGTTGATTAAGAACAACCAAATAAATAAAATCTTGATAATAAATAGAATATATAAGATTGATGAAAAATTATCCCTTAAAAACACAGAGTTATTTGGCCGCATGTTTGCTTTTCCTCTTCTCTGGCTGTTCGTTTCTATTCGACTTCCGCGTAAGAGGTAGTTTTAAACGGTTGCTAATGTGGGGAAAATAAATGCCACATAGATCAAGTGTTCTCTCCTATTTTGTAATCAAATGATGCATTGAAAATAGAGTATTGTCTTGAGAGACTAACACAATATTCTATAATGAATTTAATGTCAAAATAATATTTTAGAAAATAATATTTCTATAATTAAACATAATTTATAGAATAACATATCATCTTAGAGGATGATTATGAAATTCTATAGAACGTGTTTAAAAATAGAAATTGAGTTTTGAAAATCTAGTCATTCTTTTTTATTAAATGCAGCAAAGAGAATATTATATCATCTTGAAAGATGAATATAATATTCTTCAAGACATCCAAAAATAAGAACAAGTTTCATAAAGTTTATCATTTTTAAGATCAAATATAATAAGGAGAATATTATATCATATGGGAAGACTGTAATGACATTGTACAAGTATAATTAAAATTAAAATTAAATCTAAAAATAAATCTGCATTTCCAGAGATTTTCTTCTTTTTTTTAGAAATAAAACAAAGTTTAATTTAATCTAGAGTTCTCAAATTCCTTTAAGGGCTTAGTTACATCCTAGGATGATGCTCCTAAGAAAACTCTCGATCAAAACAACAATTTCATACGCTTTGATTAGAAAGTAGAAGACAAAGAAATAAATATAAAATTTTCAAGGAGAGCACAATGTTGAATAGTTCTTGGCATGTCAAAGGAGAAAAAGTAAAATTTTCCAAATTCTGAGAAGCTTAGAGGCAATCACAGTCTATCATATGTTGGCCTTTATATTTTAAGAGAGTATTTATTATTCAAGTTGGTACATTATTAGAAAGGCAGGATTATATTCCCGGAGGATGGATACTTATAATTTTGGATTTGCCCTTGATCCTAAGTCTAATTCGGACACTAAACAATAATTGTCTGCACCTAACTAATACAATACAAATATGGTTTACTCTAGCTTGGATTGGGGAGCCAGCAAACCACCTAGATGCTTAAAATCCATAAATTCGATCTCTTTATAAAAGATGGATATGAAAGTTGTTATTTAAATTTTGAAGAATTGGATCTGACATCTAGAGTAGATTGTAATTGACCATTTAACTTATGTAGGGCAATTGATGCTTGAAAATATAATTAAATTTTGTTAACACTTTTAATTTATTTTTAATATAATGCATGCTAATCGACCTTGAATACATAAATGATATGAACTAATTTTATAATAAGGCTTAGAAAGTATATTTTTCCCTAGAGATTGCACATCCCCTTGTCAAAATTGCACCATAATAGGCTAGGTAGTCTGCTAGAACCTACAGGCGGAGAGATACCTAACAAAGAGGAGAAGATTTAATATGATGTATGTGAACTCTCAACAATCCCAAGCTTACTTCTTAAGATAGATTATCTTTTTATGCGAGCTTAAAAATTTTATTTATATTTTAATTTAAAAAAAGTTTTTAATTGTACCCTCACAAGTCTCCGTGAGTATCCAGGCTAAATCAAAATAAGGCATGTAAACCTAAAAATCAGATAATTTTTACTACGCAAATAACGTAAATAATCAATCAATTATTAAATAAATTCAAATTCCATTTGGCAAGTGCCACTTAATTACAACTAAGGGTCTGCAAAAATTAAAAGTTTACGCGTACCACTTATAACAACTCAGATTCAATCCTAGAATTGATGCAAGTGACTTTGAGAATGAAATTTTTCTCTATCTTCACTTTTTGTCCTTCTGCGAGCTCCTTAGATTTATCGGGTATGTATATCCAGATGAAAAAAAACTCCTCCATGAATGGGTGTTTTCTGTTCTCTTTGGATGTTAAAATCATCATAACTTAAATCTCCAAATGGAAGAGAACTCACCCATAACGGATGTCCCTTCTCTTTAGGTCTCAAGTAGGATGGCTAATATCCCAACTCAAAGTTACTTTAACAACTTGATTATATTAAAATACATTACATATCAAAGCATAAAAAGATTTAGACACATTCTATGGTTATCCTAAGAAGTTATAATCAAAACACATCCAAGATAAATATATTTATATTGCTCAAATTTAAAGTAAAGTTATACGTGGCCATACTCTTTAAATTTTAAGAGGGCTTAGGCATATAAGCATGGCCAACTGCTGAAAATTCTATGAGCATCCAGATTGTTTCTAACTTAAAGATAATTTAACGCCCATCACCTTAATTTACAGATTACTTTAAATTAAAATGTAAATAAATAATCACATCAATCAATTATGCAACCATCATGCAGTGAAAATCATAAAAAACTCGACATACAAGTATCAAAAAAGTAAACACCAGCCCTAGAGCTAGAATTGGTTGTTCTAACAAACAATCTAAGTGTGTGTAGTAGATTGTGTGACTTAGAGGTATCCAAGGCTTACTATTGGTTGAAGTTTTCTATAAATTGAATTTAGTTTGTTGAAAGGTCAAGGAAATTTTATATTCAATTTTAAATTTTAATGTCTTTAATATTTTTGAAGTTTATTTTTAGGTTGAATTTTAATTATTAAAGTTGATTAATAATTGATTATTTAGGATGTTTTAATTAATCATTTTTAGTCTTTATTTATTTATTGATAATTTATTGACAAAATATTAGTTTCTTATTTGATTTGATGATTTATTGGATTTGATGATTTTACTTTTCTATATATATATATATAGATATATATATATGATTTTTAATATTTATGTTAATCTAATTGTATGTTATTATTATTTATATATTAAAAAAATCATCTGAATTATTATTTAGTTTGTGTATATCATTTTTTTTAATTTGGATATTGATTTATTTTCTTTGCTTAATAAATGAATGTTATTTATCCATTTTTATTTTTGTTTGTGTATGTAATTTTGTTTTTATTTGGAAGTTAATTTATTTTTATTTAATATATGAATGTTCTTTTTAATTTTTAAATTTAATTTGTGTATGTCTTTTTATTTATTTGTAGTAATTATTTTAATAAGTCATAAATGATTTGAAACCTATTAATCTAATGGGAGACAAATTACTACAAGAAAATGCCCTGTTACCGGGGGACAAATTCTGTCCGTAACACTAGAAATTCGTCAGAAATTTTATTTTTCTGGTGAATTTCTAACGAAAAATGATTTGATAGTAATTCGCAAGTTGGAAAATCTAAATCGGTGAAAAGTTTCCACCATAAAAGTTTCCGCCAGAAAAATTTTCGAAGGCGTTTTCGACGCAAAAATTTTGGTAAACTGGCGTCTTTTCTGTTAACGTATTCTGACATTTTCTCCACTGGTAGTTCCGACGGAAATGGTACGCCGAAAATACCTGCGGATAATCCACTTCCATAGTCTGATGCAAAATTACCAGCAGAGTAGCTGCCAAAAATTCCAGCGTACATTTACACAAGAAACATTACTTTATTTTCATTATATCATATTGCCGGTGACATTTCTGATGGAAATCTCACTGGAAACCTATAGCATAAATAAAAAATAATAACCTCCTGACTTTTCAAATTGATTTCCATAATACAACCTGCATAGAAAAAAATGCAATACTATATACATTCAAACATCTACCTCTAATCAAGAACATCACCAAATATTAAATATAAACATATATACAATAATAAAATAATAATAATATCATCAACAAATATCCAATAATAAATAAGTGCAGTTGTCCAAAAAATTAAATAAGTAAACATGTCCAAAAATACATAATTATAGATGTTCACATCATTAAAGTAAACAACATCTACTCTGATTCAATCTCCTCCTCTGCTGATGTTGTATTCTTCATACTAAATTGCTCCTTCATCTTTTGCATTTCCTCTAACAATTGAGTTTATTGCATCTGCCAGTCAGCTTGTGCTTTTCTGACCTTCTTTAGCTCAGCTGTAAGTGCAACTACGTGTTGGTTACATAAAGACTCCTGGGTATTTGCTAAGAAACTAAAGCCATCAGATGTCTGCCCCTCATATGCATAGGCTTGCGAGCCTAAACCGTATACTCTGTCATACTGCATTCCCCCTACTGCTTGCGACCAAGTGTGATACTCATAATATTCTGCTTATTCACCAGAAGAATCTTCACTTGATGCAGTCTGCCTCTCTCAAAATCGTACATACTCCACCTATGAAAATTAATAAAAATTTAAGCAATTTAAATATTACACCAAAAATATTAAACTTATATACTTACATAGGCTTCCCTCGCTCGCTCATCAATCCATTGATGGTCCTTCTGCCACTTATGGGTATGACTATGCAATTCAACAGGGGTCGATTCTCTAGCTAGCACCTTTTTCTGCAACAAATATATATTAATATTCATATTAAAGTAAATTATGTAAATCTTTAAAAATTCCTTACCAAACGTCATCTGCGTGATAACCTTCAACTAAAAATACACTATATATATTAAGTTTTAGATATATTTATGCGAAAACATTTAGACTCTAAGTTTGACCTACATAATTCAAGTTTACCTTCAACTCCCGCTCTATTATTATCAACAAGAAGAATATCATTAGCAAAAAGCATACACCAAGGTACATTCTCTTGCAAATGTATAGTGAGAATATACATAACTAGAGCAAAAAATATACACCAAAATACATTCTCTTGCAAATTTCTAGTGAGAATATTCATAACTAAAGCGAAGAGCGTGCATACACCACAATACATTATCTTGTAAATGTCTAGTGAGAACATCCATAACAAAAGCATACTAAAATCATACATCAATATATATTCTCTAACAAATGTCTAGTGAGAACATTCATAACAAAAGCAAAAGCATACACCAAGGTTCATTCTCTTGAAAATGTCTAGTGAGAACATTCATAACAAAATAAAAAAGTATACACCAAAATACATTCTCTAGCAAATGTCTAGTGAGAACATCCATAACAAAAGCAAAAGCATACACCAAGGTTCATTCTCTTGTAAATGTCTAGTGAGAACATCCATAACAAAAGCAAAAAGAACACACCAATATACCTGATCTCTTACCGGAGGCACCAACCTTCTCTTACTAGAGGCACCAACCTTCTCTTACTATAGGCAATCGACGACGGCGAACGGTGCGGTGAAAGTCGGCGAGGGTCCGGTCTTGCTCGGGGCAGCTCTCGAATGCGAGCGAAGCTATCCGAAGGAAGAGGGAAAGAAATGAGAAGAAAGACGACGGAGGGGTCGAAATAGGGCTCTTTCCGTCGAATTTTCTGGCGAATTATTCGTCGGTCATATTACCGGCGGATAATACGTCGATAACTATTTGTCGAGTTTGAGTAAGCTGGCACAATATTCACCTATAATTCTGCTAGTAATAACCTGTGGAAATTGAGTCGGAAAATTTTTAAATACCGGCGGAATATGCGCCAGTGTTCTAACGGCGTAAATTTTGTCTAAAATTTTATCGTTAAGTTATCAGTGTATATTCCGCCGGTTAGGCCGCCGATGTTTCCGACGTATGTTTATCTGCCGGAAAGTCCGACAATAATGACATATTTTCCTATATTGAATTAAGGTTGATCAAAATCAAATTCCAGCACTCCTAGTTACTAACGCGATCGCCAAATATGCAAGCGATTGAGTTCAGGTTATATTTTATCAAAATAACAATAATTTGTAAATTAAATATAATTAAAAACTACATAGTAAATTAAATACATGTATAAAAAGCCCTAAGGTTGGAAGAGTGGAAAAACACATCATGGGGCTTATAAGCCTTAAGTCTATCTATGTTTTAGAATACTCACTACATAGAAGCTAGTGTTCAGTGATATCTGGCCATAGCACCTCCATATGATAACAATGGAGGCGATTGGTCTCCTTAAGTTCTCTTGTTTATTTGATCATCACCATTCCTCGCAATTCATGTAATGTTAAAAAAAAGTAGAATATTGGTTAGAAGAAATGATTTATCAAGTAACAAATATAATTGTAATTTTAAAAGGAAATAAGTATTTACATCAGTGGGAAAGAGAAGATGTGGAGAGGGAAAGAGAAGAAGAAGAATGGGTGAAGGACATGTATATCTATATATATGATTGAACTAATAAGTAAAGAGAAATAAAATCAGGATAATGTGAGTATCAAAACAATTTTCTTAAATTAATCCTACACTTACCCACATAACCTTATAATTACTGCCTCTTTTTATTAACAATTATAATCGAATTGCATACTCCAAGTGGTGAAGAATAAAAGGCATTAGCTGCATAATAACAATGCTTTTATTATTTCTAAGAATAAATGGGCACAAATATTAGCAGGAAACAAATGTGAAGAATAATTCCTTTCCCTTTCTTTCTTCATGACCTGAACACCACTTAACAAGACAACCTTATATTTATATGAAAATATCTAACCATTTCAAAATGATACCAATAAATGTATGATTAGATGAGGTTATAAAAGCTTAATTTCTTCAGCTTAATGTTGTTTGAAATTTTAAATATTTCGAATATAATAAGATGTACAAAGTTCACAACCCTCAAATATAATGTTTATTAAAGTATTAAGATGAATTCTTTGAACTTGAATAAAGATAGGAAAAAGCATGCTTGTAGGAAATTAAATAGGGATGTCAAAAGTTGACAAGACCGTGAAACCCGACCCGGACCAAAAGAAGTTTATGAAGAAAAAAATTGATGGTGTGTTGGTGGAATTTTGAAAGCTGGTTTTGGAAAAATATTAGTTTTCTTTGGGGATTTTAAAATTGAGATTTAATTCTAATTCTAAAGTCGAATCAAACCGTTAGAAAAATTATATCACCCCGAAGGATAATGAAAATAAAATCTCATAGCGGCGTTCAGACTTAGAATTATGGAACTCATCTTGAATATCATGATCGGATTCTAAAGAAAAAATTTCATATGGCCCAGAGGGAACATAATGAAATTCAACTAAATATCCAATTATAATATTCAAGAACTATGATCGTCGAATTCACATCCAAAGTCTTATCAAAGAAGGATGTATCTCCCCGAAGGGAGATAACACCATTCAATGATAATCCTCCTAATGTAATAATGACAATCATTTTTTTACCTTTTCCGAAAGAAATCTAATAAGGTTTTGAAAAATCAATTTTAAAATCAGGTGCATGTGTGGTTCCAAATCTCCTACGAGCGCAAGCCCTCATAGTTAATTATATCGTAGGTAGATAGAGTCTCCTACGAAAACTCCCGATTAAAATGGTGGCGAAATTTTGTTAGATTTTCTAGGAGTGATATCAAAAAGAGATGAATTTTGGAAATTCAAAATGGAATGGATCAAAATAGAGCAGTTATTAACAGAGTTAAAGGAGGAGAGGTAGGGGACACTTTGAGATTCCAGAACCATCCGGAAGTGTCCCAACTTAATCTAAGTGTTGGGCTTTATATTTTAGGATCGAAATGAAGCTTTAATTAGAGTTGAGTATTTTATTAGAAATTTGGGATTATATTTCCAAAATTTGGGATCTTATAATCAAAGATCTGCCCCGGATCCTAAATCTATTTTGGACACTGGACCACAGTCGTCCGATCCTAACTAATGCAGTGCAAGGTCTGGACTTACCCTGGCCTGGATTGAGGAGCCAGCTAACCACCTAATCAATTTAAAAGAGATGAGTCTGGTCTTTTATGAAAGAGTGGTAGGGACGTTGTATTTAAGGTTTTGGAGAGTTGGGGCCGACATCTAGAGATTTTCCTAATTGGCCCCTTTGGCTTATGTTGGGTGCAAAATGCTAAGGACTAATGTAGTTAAAGTTTTGACTCTTTAAGTATGTTTCTAATGCAATGCATGCTGGTTGACAACCTTAAATCAAATATGCTTGAAATTTTAAAAATATGATTAGAAAAGAATTTTTTAGAATACTGGACTTCAGGTCCGGCACCTCGTCCTCATAGGTCAGACTATCCGGACTCTACCCACAGGCGGGGAAGAGTCTAAAGCAAGGAAAGAGTAATGCAGAAATATGCATGCGACCCCGGGGTCGATCCCCGGCTAATTCCCTAGATTCGTTATCTTTCTATGTTATTTAGACTCACTAAAATTTTAGACTTTTAAAGTTATGAGTATAAAACTTTCACACCCTTACGAGCCTCACGTATCCAGGCCAAAATAAAAGTGGCACACAATCGCCAAAAAACTAAGAAAAACAAACAGTCCTAAAGGAAATCAATTCATCACATCAAATATAAATTAATTAATCAATAAATGTCCATAGGCAAAGTTGCATTGCTTATTACAAATTAGAATTTTGCAGAAAGTAAAGTGGCCGGGCACCACAGACAACAACCCGGATTCTAAACCTAGTAATGATGCAAGTAGTTTTGAGTGGGATACTCTCAATTTTCAAGTCTTCAGTCTTGTCCTTCTTTGGGCTCCTTTTCTTCAAGCTCATTCGATTCTTTGTAGTAGACTACCCAAACGGATAAGAGGGCACTTCCTTTAAGGGGAAGGCCACTCTTTCTCCTTTGGGTAGGGAAGAAGTATGGCCCAAATTTGAATCTCCAAATAGAAAAGGAGTATTCCCCTAAGGGGCATCCTTTTCTCTTCGGAGTCCAAGCTTTGGACCTATGTATCCCAACTCAAAATCTAACTTTGACAACACTTAACACTTAATTATACAAATTACATTTATATTAAATCAAAAATCTAGACTCTCCTGCAATGTTATCCTAAGCAGTTAATGAATAAAAAGCAATTATTCCCAAGCAGTTATATATGTACAGAAAAAAAAGTAAATACATTGGCGACGCTCCTTTTTATTTGGGGGCTTTAGCAGCTGAAGCACCTGTGCAAGCATTTATAACAATTGATATTTATTATTAACCTTAGCCCCCCCTTTTTATTGCCCTGCATGAGCGTGGCCACATGCAGAAAACTGTGTGAACATCCAGATCATACCTAACCTAAGGGTAATCTAGTCGCCAAACACATCAACCATCCACAGAGTGCAGTAAAAAGTAAGCGGACACAGCAAAGCAATTTTATCCACAACATGCAGTGAAAACTATGAAAAATCCGGCACACAGCAGTAAAGTAAACACCGGCCTAACCTAGATCTAGAGTTGGTTGTCCTAGCAAATCATCTAAAGTGTGTGTAAAAGATCGTGTGGCTGGGGTAGGTCATAAAGTGGGTGATTAGTTAAAATTATCTAGAAAAGTTCTGAGTTTGTTAAGGCTTAAAAGGGGATTCAGATTAAAGTTTAAGTATGAATAGATTAAGAATTATTTTAATTAAATATATTTTAAAAGTTAATTGATCACTACCTTTGATTCACACCAAGGCCGTGAATTTTATTTCACCTTCCTTGGGGCTAAGCTAATAGCCTCGTAGGCCTGGGTTACCTAGTAGAAATCAGGGTTGATTAGGTTAATTTAAATTGGTTAAAATTAAGAAGTGGATTATTAAAAAAAAAAGAGTTGGTTACTAATTTTAAAGGATTGATTGAGAATTTCATTAACCTATTAAGAAAATTCTGGAATTTGGGGAGTTAATAGATTTTGAGAGTTATCCGGATATGTTAACTAAGGGGTCAAAATTTGATTTTTAAAATTAGAGTTAATCTTAAGGGTTTCAAATTTTTAATAAATTTAGACCTAATTATGAGTTGTTAGAGGTGGTACATTTAATTTGGAGTTTTCTATCAAAATTTATGATTTTTAGAAGTTTTAATCCGATTTTGACCTAGGGTTGACCAAAATGTTGACTTTTTGACTTTGACTAGATTTTGAGGGTTTGACATTTTTGGAAAATACTAGATTTTAATTAGAGTCATTAGCCACTGAATTTGATTGATTTGGAATTTTTTACGATTAGTTATGAATTTTAGAAGTTTGGGATATTTATTGGAATTATTAAATTGTTTCAATTAAGGGTCATTTTAATGATTTGAATCTAAATGGATCTCAAATTTCTTGAAATCACTCCCAAAGGTCAGGGGTGATCTAAGGGGAGATTATCAGGCATTTAAATAATTTTTTATGATTTTTAATAATTATTAATTATTTAATGTTGGAGTAGCTCAGTAAAGATAAGATTAGAGAGAGTCGCCTTAGATGGTTTGGTCACATAAAACGGCGGCCTTTCGATGACCCGGTTAGGAGAGTAGATGTATTAGATTTGACTTATGTTAAGAAAGGTAGGGGTAGACCTAAAAAGACTTGGTTAGAAAATATTAGGAATGACCTTTCTTTATCAGGTTTAAACGAGAATTTGACTTTTAATAGAACACAATGGAGAAAAAGGATTCATGTAGCCGACCCCACGTAGTGGGTTAAAGGCTTGATGTTATTGTTGTTGTTGTATTAATTATTTAATGTTGATTAAACATTGATTTTAACTTAAAATTAAGTTAAGATAGATTTAAAAGACGTTTGAGGTCAGTTAGAAGTATTTTAGAGAATTTTAGGAATTAAAATTAATTTATTAGAATTTTATTAAGGTTAAAGGCCAATTCTAAGGAGGAATACTATGGCTCCTATTTGGTGAACCAAATGAGCTCCAAACCTAATGAAATTTGGACCATGGTATCACCTGATCCCAAGGCCTAAACTCACCAAATTTGGGCTCAAGTGGAATACCCTAAGGTGACTAACCAAGCCACCTAAGGTGAACTCTAAGTCACCTTCAAAAATTCCTAGGGAGCTTTCCTAAGCTTGGATTGGGGCAAAATCAATGGCCCTAAACTCCCTATACTACACATCATCAGCACATGCAAAATCACAACCTAAATCTCATTGGAAAGGCTTGAATCCTATTTTGAATTTAAGGGTCAACCCATGACTCTTAAATTCAAAATTAGGACTAAGTGCCCCTAACCATCTCAAACAGGGGGGAATAAAATTTGGACATGTCAGAGACATGCCCAAATTCAATCTCCCGAAGTCTCAAGTCCTGGGGAATTAACTATAAGCCATAAATGCAATAATTTAAAAAAATACTATTATTGAAATTAAGCTCAACACAGATGCAACCAGGAGCTGAGACCATAGGGCTTTTGTAGGTCTCCCTGAGACCTTTCCAATGAGCCTAAGAACATCTAACTTTGTCAAGTGTGCAAGGAGTTATGGATTTTTGAAAATCCACTAATTTTCTATGAAATTAATGTCATGCCCCGAGATCTAACTTGGAAAGAATGTCAATTAACCAGCCATTTACTAGAGTTATCTATAATTCTCCAATTAATCACCGTCTAAACAAAAGTCTATAAATTAAAAACATCCATATACAAGTCGATCCATATCTCAAAATATCATATACAATACTCAGGAACTACACTATACCCACAAGTACTAAAATCTATCCTGTCCTGAGTACAAAAGAATCAAAATCATCAAAAGAACTAAAACCTGTAGATCCGGATCAATCTCTATCTCCTGCTCCCTTGCCCTGACCTGAAAATGTCAACCATATATAATGAGCTTTACAAAGCCCAGCAGGTCACCTAATATCTATAACTGAAATCAAAGCACGACGACGCTATCAATATGCATGTCAGTCAATCTCATCCATATCAGTCAATGGTCAATGAGTCTATGCAATACGAAAATCCATAGTCAATGAAATCAAGTCTATCAATGCAGCAGCGGGCAAATCGATAAACCAAACTCAATTAATACACGTCAATCTCGAAGAAATCCGTACACAGAAGAAAATCAATCAATCCGTCAAATCAGTCGTGTCGAATCAATCAATCAAATCAAATCAAATCTATGCTATCTAGTCAATAAAATCAATCGGAAAAGCAATACGATAAATCTCAATCTACCCTATCAATAAATCAAATGCAGCAGGCTAAAATGGTGCAGAAGCAATAGTATCAATGAGTCTATGCAATACTATCAATAAATCTATAGTATTCATGTCCATAGTATCAATGAATCAATACAATATCTATATCCATCCATATCAATATCTATGCTCAGTAGTATCAATGCTCAGCGATCAATCAATGAAATCCAGGTTCCACTTGTGTTCCAGTATCAATAATCAATCAATAATCAATTCAATAGTCAATATTAAAGCAATCATATCAATATTCACATTCATATCTATTCAATCTATCAATCTCAGAAAAATCGGAAATCGTACGAAATTTCGGCAGCGTAACGACAGTCTATCAAATTTACACAAAAATCCTGAAAAATCACAATTCACCAAATTACAAATGTTCACGACAATAATATAAGACTATTATTCTACTGAATCCATATCAAATAACATCCTGATATTTTTCTATTCAATTAAAATCGTGTAGAACCAATTCCGACGGGTAAAATCATCGCAGAAAATACTCAAATCGTGTATAATATTCATATCTATTACATTCTAAAAGTTGTGCGGTGAAAGTTGTGTCAATATAAAACCGGGTCCAAAATTCGACTACGAAAACACAAAACAGTGCACAACTCGATCAAAAATCAATATATCTGAAAACAGAAATAGGATTCGGAGTCCTTATCACGAGATCTACACTTTTCCCAACAGCGGCGTCGGACGAAAAGCGCTCCGCGGCCTCCGAAATCCAAACTTTCTTCTCTTTTCCTTTCTCTTTCTCTCTCCTCAGATATTTTTATTTTATAAAATGATTTTCTCTCTCCTTAAAACGAGCTGATTTGCTTATATCATAAGCCTGATCGGCCCGGCCGATCGCCACATCGTCCTGGCCGATCAGAACAAAATCAAATAGGCCCGGACGATTCCTCCGGCTGATAATTTCTATTTTTCTCTTGGGTTTTTTATCTCATCTGATCATCCCCGGCCGATCCAAAATCGGCCTGGACGATCCAGTCCAGAAATCAATCCAGAGAACACTCCAGAAATCAGCCATTTTCAATGCACTGATTGGCCTGGACGATCTCAATATCGTCCCGGCCGATCTCAATATCATCCCGTCCGATCCTGGGAGGAAAATCTAATTCAGAGAGGAACAGTAAGGGAACGAGATCTCATAATTAAACCCAGCTATTACCCAGTCAGCCAGCGCTTTACACGCGGCGCATCGTGATTGGCAGGGCAATCATTGGCACTGACTAGATAACGGCCGGGTTAACAGCAGCCGTTGGATGGCGGATCGGACGGCCACGATTAACAGCGCTCCGGAACTGCGAGATCTAATCCGAACCGTTGATCCGAATCAACGGCCAGGATTGCGTCTTCAACCTCCCGCTCGAACCCGAGACCGTGAAGCTTCTCCGGCGTGATCCGCGCATTCCCGTCGACGAACTTCGATGAAATTTCACATGAAGGATCAGGATAGTAGAAACCTTCAATCCAACGGTAGAAATCCGTTGGGGTGAAGGTTTTCTTCACACTTGACCGGACTACCTAGCTAGAGAGCTCAGGATGGAGGGATTACCGTAGAGATTGTCTCAACGGATGAGCTGCTCTATCAGGAAGCTTCAGGAGGTGATGGCGAGAAGACTTCCTTCAGACGTCGGGACTGGAGGACGGCCGGAGGTACGACTTCGAGCAGGAGGCTATGAGCTTTTGCCGGAGTTCGCTCGAACGGATTGAAGAGACCGTCTGGAAAGCTAGGGGAAGGTGCTGGGAGGTCGAAAGAGCTCTGGGAGCAATTCGAAATCGTCTGGGGATCTCTCCTAAGGTCTGGGAAGCTGGACCCTATTCAGCTATCTCCTGCGAGCTCGGACGGCTGGGATTGAGCTGGAGGGGCCTCGGATTAATGCCATGTGGAAGGGGCACCATCCCAGAGGGCTCGTGAGTGTCAAGCCGGCGAGCCACGACCTTTGGAAGGCTTTCGGTCAGGATCGGCCTGGGGGGACCACCGGAGCCTATTCTCCATTGGTTCCGACCGCCACCGGCTGGGGTTTGGGTCGTGTTGACCAGGGAAGATCGATGGGGACGTGCTGGAGTCGAGGGTGAGATCAATTGAGCTTGGGGAGGCCTAATTGGATTCGGTGGCTCGGTCGGACCCAAACCTGCTCGGTTTGGGTCGAATTGAGCTCGAACTAGATCAGGCCGGACCTTGGGTTTGATGTGGGAAGTAGGTCCAGGTCTGGTGCACCCAATGCAAGTGGCAATTTGGTTCGATTTGGTCTGGATAAAAAAAATGGCTCGAGTTGATCCAAATCTGCTTGGTTCGGGTCGATTTGGATTCAACCCAGGTCAGACCTAACCCTGGGCTTGATGTGGGAGATGGGTCTGGGTTTGGTGCACCCAATGCAAGTGGCAGTTGGGTTTGAATTGATCTTAGTTCAAAAATGGCTCGGGTCTATATGGTTTTGGCTACTTTGAGTTAACCTAAAACCTGACCCAAGTTAGCCCAAAGCATGGGCTGGCTGGAGGAGGTGTGTTGGACCTAGGGCCACCTATTAGGGGTGTTGATCAGGTTCAATCTGACTTAGGGCAAGAATTGGCTCAATCCCAAGTGGTTTTGGGCACTTTGGGTTAGCCTAACTCTTGACCTAAGTGAGCCCAAGGGCTGGGCTGGTCAAGGGAGGTGCATTGGGTCAAGGGGAACCCAATAGAAGTGTTGGTGAAATTCAATTTGACAGGTCAATAATTGGCTCAATTCCAAGTGATTTTGGGCACTTTAGGTTAGCCTAACTCTTGACCCAAGTGAGCCCAAGGGCTGGGCTGGTCAAGGGAGGTGCATTAGGTCAAGGGGAACCCAATAGAAGTGTTGGTCAAGTTCAATTTGACTTAGGTCAAGAATTGGCTCAATTCCAAGTGGTTTTGGGCACTTTGGGTTAGCCTAACTCTTGACCCAAGTGAGCCCAAAGGCTGGGCTGGTCAAAGGAGGTGCATTGGGTCAAGGGGAACCCAATAGCACCTTGATTTGGATTCAATTTTATTAAGGTTGAGAGATGGCTCAAGGGAGACCTCTCTTTGGTCACTTGGGTCAAGCCAAATGGCTAACCCAAATGAACCCAAGTCTTGGGTCTCCAAGAGGGGTCTCTTGGATGTTCAAGGGATCACGCCTTGGGCTCAAATGAAATTGGAATAGCCTTGATAAAAAAAGTTCAAGTGGAATGAGGGTGTATGGGTCATTTGATCAACTGAGTTGACCTGGTCAAGCAAGTTGACCTAGGGCCAAGAGTTGGGTCATTTGAAACCTATTTTGTCATATGAGTTTAATGGGTGAGACATCAAGATGTAGAAAGGTCATTTGGGCCAAAATGATAATTTTGACCCTAAAGGGGTATTAGGGTCAAAATGGGTTGACTTGGCCAACCCAATTGATCTAAGGTTGGAGTTGAGTCAAAGAGGTTTAAGAGGTCATTTGAAATCATTTGAGAAGGGTTTCAAAGATTGATGATCAAATCAAATCAAGTTTGGGCCAATGAGTCCAAAAATCCTTAAAAGGGCATGTTGGTCATTTTGCCCCTGAGTCAATTCTGGGTTAAATTGAGTCTAAAAAAAATGCAGACTATTGTTTGAAAAATCAATATCAAGGCATTAGAGGTGATCAAAGGGTTTGAGGAAGGCTCAAAGGTCAAATTCCATTAGGTGGAATGTCCAGTGGCATGGGCTGTAAATATTTGAAGATTTTACATCCTTTGGATTTGGATTAAGTTTATAGGGTTAGAGTCCTTCAAATGAGCTCAAATTTGGAGGGTTGACATTAGAGACAATGCACATCAATATGCAATTGACAGACCCTGAATCATATGTCAATTGACTAGGTTTCAAGGTGGTAGAAAAATCACTTAGGGAGGGCTTTAGGGCCTAAGTATTTAGCCTAGGGATTCTGGGTTTGGATTGAATTAAGATTTAAATTGAGCCTAACGGCTAGGAGCTAGGAAGATCCTAGGATCTAGGACTCAAGGAGGAGTTAAGAGTGACCTCATACAAAAATGAGGTCAACATGGTGCAGCCGTTTTGTTATTTGTAAGGCATATATAAAACTACCATCAATCCTTCAACCACAAGCATAGGCGTGAAATGTGGCTTCCAATATAATAATAATCCTTTACTGAAATTTTGTCGAATAAGTTTTGAAATACTAACCTTGCATAAAACTTGATTTAAAAAGCAGTTGCTAATTAGAGAGGTATCGGGATTTAAATTTTGTTAACTCAGATCAAAGTTCCCTGCAAACTAAATTGTGTTTTCTCCCATTAGACTGTAAGTTCCACAGAATTTGATTTTGATCAACTTTAATTTGTCTTCCATTAGATTGGTTACATGAAGCCTTCATCCCATTACATGGGGTCGGCTACATGAATCCTTTTTCTCTATTGAGTTATATTAAAAATCAAATTCTCATTTAAATCTAATAAAGAAAATCATTTCTAATATTTTCTAATAAGCCTTTTTAGGTATACCTCTAGTTTTATATTATGCCTTACAAATAATAAAACTGCTGCACCATCAATTTTATTCCACATAAACTTCTTTTGGTTCCCATTTTTGTTTGTTCACAAATCATTCACAATGCTACGTTGATTGATTGGTTACTTATGTTTCAAACAGGAACACTAGAATTAAATAAATCATCATAATTTGGGTTGTTAAGTGGTGTCCAGGGGATGAAGAAAGAAAGGGGAAGGAATTATTCGATTAGATTGTTACATTCAGAATTAAATTGGATTTGGGTTGAATTACAAGGCAGATCGAGACATTGCTATGTTATCGGGTATCCACCTGAGGGGAATCCTAAAGGCGACGACTAAACTAGGCTATGAAAATCTAGGTTGTAAGGAATGAACTTAGGGAAATTGATCTCATATAAAAAATGAGGTCAATAGTCATCAATCATAGGCAAATGATACTTAGTTTATAAACTTTATTCAACTCCCTATAATCCATGCATATGCGTATCATACCATCCTTTTAATTTCTTCACAAATAGAACCTGTGCTCCCAATGGAGACATACTAAGATGAACGTATCCTCTATCAACTAATTCATGAAGTTCCTTAGGTGCCATCCAATATGGAGCTTTCAAAATCGGAGCTATACCCAAAAAATGTCTATATAGAACTATACCTCTCTATCTAGCAATAAAGTCCACAACTTATCAGGGAAGACACACAAAGATTTCTTAACCACAAGAACAATACTAATAGATGCAAAAGAGATGTGAGGATCCCGGATACTAGAAGTCTCAGAAAATGGTTCAGACAGTACTTCCCTTAGCTTACCACTATCAGCTACCCATAACTATGTGCTCTCAAGTTGGAACGTCTATCAAAGCCACCCTATTAGCACTAAATAATTCTTTGTCCAAATTGACCACAGTGAAAACACCTGCCCGATGCTTTGTAACACTGAACATTATGCTTTATGTAAAACTTCTGACATAATAGGGCCTCGCTAACTAAACTCCCAGAACTGGTAACACGGTCTCTATCTAATCCAAAAAAAAATTGCAACCGACTGTTCCATCCTTCTAAACTCAGCAGGCCCAAACCTATTCTTCTTCCTTGATTCGCTACTATAAGCCATCTTACTGCCAAATCTCTTTTTGCTCGTAATCCATCATTGTTGAATTGCTACCACATCAATTTTTATTCTCTTGGCTCTCTCGACCAACTGAGCAAAGTCGGTAATATCATATGCTAGCAACGACTATCTAAAAGCATCTCGAAGTCTCTATAGAAATTAGTAACACTTCTCCTCTGATGTATTAATCAACTATGGAGTATACCTGGAGAGAGTAGTAAAATTAGCCTCATATTGCATCACTTATATACACCCTTGAAATAACTTTTGAAAAGAGCTCTATAGTTGTTTCCAAACAAACAGAGGTACAAACCATATCATGAATATCTCTATAAAGTCCTCCCAAGTGATCAGGTTGCACGATCGTGAAACTTCTTCTTCTGCTAGTCAAGCCACCATTGCTCTACCTCACTATCTAAGAAAAATGTAGCTAATGTAACTCTCCTCACGGGAGGATAATGCATCACATCCAGAGTCTTCTCTAGCCTCAACTTCTTTAGGCTCATTAACAACTAAAAATCTAGGAGGCCATAATATCATAAAATTCTATAAATACATATCCATACCATCAAAGTGGATGCCGGAAACCAGTGTATGAGCCTCAACATATATATAGCAGCATTTGGCAATAGATAACCTAACAAAATAAAAGCCAAACCTATAAAAAATAAAACTAACAAAAATATACATATAAAACAGATCAGAGTCTGCTATTCAAAACTACTTAGCTTGCACTTTACTCTTTCTTTGGCCTGAAAATGAAAGAAAAGTAAGAGTGAGCTAATACAACTTAGTAGGTTATCGCAACCTAAAATAGAAATCAATAACTAAATCCAAAATAACTGAAAATATTGTGTTGTAATAATAAACTGAAGTACAGTATAAAAAGTTGAAACTAAAACATATAAAGATACTGAATGCATTTAATTAACCAATGAACTGCACTGAAACTGAAATATAATTAAATGTCTTATAATAATTTTTGGAAAAGCCCTTAGGCTCTCGCATCACAACACATCTCATATCAGAATTCCACATTGGTAGCCCTTTAGCTCCAGCATAACAAAATCTCATCTCAATTGTTCACTAGCAAAGACATAATAGAATCCCACATCGGTCTCCCACTGGCACCGACATAATAAAATTCCACATCGGTCGCCCATTGACACTAGCATAACTTAATCCCACTTCATTCGCCTATTGGCACCGGCATAATATCACATCACAATTCTTTTACATTTTTTGATCTATTTCATTAATTAAAGCATAATTAAACTAAATTTAGAAATTGTCAAAATGTCTTAACGGTAGGTAACCGAAATAATACTGAGCAAAAAATCATAATTTCAAAATATAACCAAATTATCATAGCTTGTGTTAAATACTATTATGAAGCCTTAATTAAATTACAACACTATTTTTAAATGTCAAAAAAACTTATTGAATTAATAAAAATTTCTATTTTTTTCAAAATCACTCGACAAAAAATTTTCAGAATATACTCAAAAATATTTATAATCAAAATCTCTATAACATATAAAAATTTACGCTGTAAAAGTTTTATCAAAATAAAGTTATTCTTATTTTTTGGTAACGGGAATAAACTTTAATAAAAAAATTTAAAAAAACACCAAATTATTGAAACCTGAAATTAAAAAAAATATAACCTACGAGCAAATTTTTCAACTAGGCAAATGGACAATAACAACTCTACGACTTCTAAAACCCAACTTTCCTCTCTTATTCCCTCTCTTTTTCTTCACATTTTCTTTTTCGTTTCTCCGTTAACAAAAATGTTGGAATGGAAATGGCTTAAGTGAAATTATGTGAGTGGAAGGAAATATTTTATAATAAAAATATTAAATATATTCAGGGTAAAAGAGTAATTATGCTATCTAAATACAAAAATCATATAAATTCATTTATATCTTCAAATTCGGATATTAAGAAATTATAGAAAAACATTCAAAAGTTAGCTAATCATGTTTAGAATGCTCGGGTGAAATCGATTTGCAAAATAAACATCTAACAAACCAAAAATCTCACTTGTATCGACAAATCATAATTTCTTAAGGAATTGCAACAATGCATAAAAATTAGGGAAAATTATTATGATCTGAGTGCAATAATACATATGTTATGGCAAAAACAAATTGTAATTTGGACTTATAATGATTCCCAAAATAATTTTTTGATATTCTATTTTTAAGTAATAACAGGAGGGTTGTAGTCTCGCTACGGTGTTTGGAAGATCATTGTTAGGCAATGATCGTTGGAGGACCATAGTTGTGCAATAGAGGATTGAAGTCTATAGTCAAGTGATGGTGGTCTAAGTTCTATAGTAAGGCAACAGTGGTTAGAGGACCTTAATTGGTCAACGATAATCAAAGGACCATGGTCCATGGTTAGGTGGTGGTCGGATGATGATCTAATAGCGATAAACAGGCGATAGTTTGACAATGAAGGTCGAGTGGTTGTCTTGTGGTAGTCCAACTACAACAGTCAGACGGTGGTCTGACGGTGCTACTTAGGTAGAGCTCCGTGATTCTTAGAGCCTTTGGCTCTCTTGAAATAAAAGCAAAGGCCCTCCCCCCTCATGTAGATAGTATGAGCCTATATGTTGATTTTTTAGAGGGGTGTGTCTCATAAATATAGAAAAAATTTAGAACACTCTATCAGATAGTTTGTATTAATTCCCTTGATCATAGACCATTCTTTTGACATTTAAATGTCTTAATGATGTTGAATTAATTGATCTTAGGTATTGTATTCGTGTTATCAAGACACTCAATTTGACTATAGGCGTGAGATATTTGAAGTTCTATCCAAACAATATCTTGAAAGTTCTAATTACACAACAAGTCCTTGATTTGGGCTCATTTGGATTTGAATCAAATCACTTTTAGTGTCAATGGGTTTGTCTCGTTTGAGATTTTCAGTTAGATGTACTATAAGTTTACTGAAATTGGAGTTTGGATGATCATGAATTTGATTTCGAAAGTTTTCCATTCAATTATGCGTTGAAATTTGTGTCTAATCAAACCGATCTTTTATTGCTTTATCACTCTAAAGATTTGTGTTTTGTTAACATATGAGAAAATTTGAATTAAATCCTACATCGAATAATTTGAAAGTATATTGTTGCTCAAAATTTCAAGTGTTTAGCTCTCTCAAACATAAATTTAAGTTTCCAGCACTTTTCAAAATATTCCTGTTGCCTTTATAACCCTATTATAAATTAATACATAGAAGAACCATATTTTTATATCATGGTGAGCCAAGGACTATAAATGCTCAAATGCTGGCTGGTTTGGCTAATACCAGGCTTAGGATGCCCCTTGGTCTGCCTAGTGAGTGGCAAGTTTACTAGTTAGGACCAGTAAAGAACCTACATGCATGATGAGCCCAATTAGGTTTTGCTCTAATTCTAAGCTTGTTAAATTATATTCATTTTACTTGGTTCTTATTATGGCGTTTGGCCTACATAAAATAGAAGAAGGTTAATAAAATTATAATTGGACTAACAATGAAAGGGTTATAGAGCTTTGGTTTTGTCATCATTCATCATGCCATTGTATAAGATCAACAATATGGGTAAGGATCTCATGATGATATTTCTATGAAAATATAAACAAGGAAAGCAAGAAGATGAGAAACCAATTGTAAAAAATTCGCAAATTTCATGGCATGGCTTCTTCCTAGACCTCCAAGACTCTTTGCTTTTCCCTCTGCTATCTTTATCTTCAAGAAATCTAAATCCGCCACTCACTCTCTTTGAGTAGGGTGAAAAAGACAGTTACTCCTAAACCGCTCGATGCGCGAATTGAGTCTTGGTGCAACTTCTAGTCCCGATTGATTGGCTACCGGGTGTTCACTCAAACTCAAAAAGAAAAGAATAGAATTGGAATCCCATTTCTTATTGAAGATGAAACTATTGCCTTTGAGCGAAGACCTTTTCTATTGATATTCCCGGATCAAGTTCTGAATGGTGATTCACTTTTATTAAATATATGCTGAACGAAGATTTAATAATCTATTAGCTTTAAACGATATACATAAAGAGATTAGACTTTGCAAGTATTACAGATGATCCTGTGAGTGATGAGAATGATGACAATGATTATGCTCTTGTTGAGGAACTATGTTTGTGGCTTTGATTGATGATTCTTTTGGATTGTTTCGCTTTTCAATAACTTTATATATCACAAATGATTTGAGTGTGAAATGGAAATCTTAATTACAGCGCTCTTCGAGTCTTTAATGGCTTAGCAACCATACAGTGAGAGTTGTAATTACTTTATACAACACAACTCATAACCACCTATTATTGTTCGTAAACCAAGCACATGGGAAGGTCATTAGGGTTCATCATGCACCATTATACTGTTCCACATATTGAAAGCAATCAGCAATAATCACCTATGGTCATGCTCATAGGTCCTTGGGAAACTTGTACTTATAACAATTGATCTGTCTAAAGATTTTAGTAGCCATTATTCACTTAAAGTTTGTGAGTAAAAGGATGATTCATGATGTTTACAACACATGATCCTTTCAGGCTCCCGCAAATCCGAAGTTTCGGGGAAGGATTCTTAGATTATGGGTCATCTCAAAAGATGATAGACTTTTATAACAAACATTCTTACTAGGACTACAATGGAACTGAGTGATGTCGATTATTATATCATTCAAGTTCATTCATTTATTTTCTTATTAGGTTAGACGAGTTTGAACATGATGCGAGTCTTAAAATATTGTTCAAATTTATTTATTAATTGTTTTATCCAGTTTGAGCTGAAACCAAGCTTTAATTATCCCTAACTAATTATATATTTGATGCTAATAATTTAAATGTATATCTTAATTACCAAACATACTTTGACTTATAAATTTTAATTATTATGTGTTATTTAAGTTGTTTACTATAATAATAAAATATTTAAATATAATTATTTGATATTTTTATCAAATATTTACATATGATAAGGACCATTGTGAACTTGTGTAAGAACCAAGAATTCTGGTATGCAGATTTGGCCAAGCTTGGAACCACCTTTGTTGGTACAGTATGAGTTGTTCCAAACTAAGCCTGGGATGAAGAATTAAGCAGTTATAACTATTCTTTTCTTTCGTTTTTGATTGCTTCATGATTTGAGCATTTCCCTAATCAGCTTCAGAAGGTCTATTTGATTGCAGCTTTTCTTCAGATTTCTTTTGTTATAAGAATTTATTTGATCCATTCTTCTGTTAAGGATTACTTCTATATTTGGAAATTTTCTTACTGCAGATCATTTTAGTGCCATAGATTGATTGATTTCTGTTTAATCTTTAACCTGTTTGTGTTAGCGTCTTATACATTTATATTTGTTTTTCCAGCAGGAAGAAGGAGATGGAGCATTTGAGGAAGCTACAGAAAGAGAAAATTCTGGGAGAGAGAATGTTCAATTTGGTGAGACAAATTCCCATCCACGTATTATGTTTGATTGCTTCTGAAATCTTCATTAAAAATTTAAGTTCTTCAGAACATTTCAAAGATTTTTTATAGACGTTTTGTTGTTGTGCTTCAGAAGCTGGAAGCAGCAGCAATATGGCCCCTTCAGGCAGGGGCGAATATCCAGCTGATGAAAGTGCTTTATCAAATTTGGCGGACTATTGCGAGATGGTTCAAGGCATAGAACTTAGGCAAGTAACTAGCTCTTCTTCAGTACCACCAGAAGGAACACCAAGCTTTACCTGGATAAGCGAGGAGGAGGAAGAAGAAGAAGGCGAAATAAGAGAATTTGTTGTCAAAAGAGCACCAAGAAGTGCACCAAAAAGAGGACCATCCCGTGGCTGGATAAGCGAGGAAGAAGAAGACGACGACTAAAGACTCTGGAGGCCATTGTCATGAATTTGAGTACTTCTTTTGCTTCCATTTTCTAGGTATATGTAGTTTCATAAATGATTTTACAATGAGTATCTGGCTGCTAAGAATACAGATGGTAAGACCTTATGAACATCAGTTTAATTTTAAAATATGTTTGTTTAGTATATTTTTTTGATTATTTTTATTTACTTTTTTAAAAATAATTTATTTTTAAAAAGACTCAAATTAACATTTGGTTGTTTGAGTTTTTTATAAAATAAGTAGTGTTGTTGAAGGGTTGTGGTTGTTAGTTGCCAGTAGCCACCAATGCTGGCTATCATTGAAACCGTATGGTTAATGCTAGCTAGTCGCTACTGTGCAAATAAACAATGAAAAACAGAAAATCATACAACCAAATACAATAAACAACACGATGTGATTTACGTAGTTCAATGAAGAATTGCATATGTTCACGAGAAGGGGATGATTTCACTATGATGGAGAAATAGAGTTACAATCGCACTCATGCACATCTTACAATAGCCTTGAAATCTCAATATATAGACTTGAAACAAAAACAAAAGTGGAAAATCCAGTCAATAATTGGATCTCCTAATTAATGCTTTCCTCATCAAAGCCAATAAAAGCTTTATAAATTAGAGCTGAAGTAGGTATGGAAAGATTTCCATAACAATTTTCATCTCATCATTCACTTCAGTGCGTAGACCTACACCTATCAATACCACCAACATAATCGGAGTTAGTGTAGCCTACACACAAATTAACAACAAATGGTTGTCTCTCAAACACCAAGTCTACATCAATTGTACCCTTCAGATATTTCAGAATACTCTTCATAGTCTAGCACAAACCATAACGTACATCAGACTACCAACTGCACTAGCATAAGGAACCAATTGCATATCTTTCCTCATTTGATCATCTTTAGGACACTGATCTGAACTCAATTAGAAATGAAATGTAATTGGTAGACTTATAGCGTTGCTTGAGTCATCAACCCTAAACTTTTTCAGCACCTTTCAAATATAAGCTCCTTGTGAGAGCCAAACCTTCCTAGCTGTCTTGTCCCTAAAAATCCATATGCCAAGAATTTTTGCAAGCTTCGCCCAACTCCTTCATCTCAAAATATTTGAAAAGTTTCTTCATCATCCTATTGATCTTAGTCTGATTAGTACATGCAATCAACATGTCATCAACATAAAGAAGAGAAGGTAGATGAACTCACCATTGATCAATTTTTTAAAAATATCCATAATAATCATAGTGGCTCTTTGTGTACTCCTCTCTCATTATGAACTAATCAAACTTCTTATACCACTGCCATGGTGATTGTTTCAATCCATATGAATACTTATCCAATCTGCAAACCATGTCTTTTGAGGCTCCATATCTAGGCAATTGTAACATGAAGATCTCTTTTTGCAATTTCTCAAGTAAGAATGCAATTTTTACACCGAGCTACTCCAGAATCAGATCATAGTGTACAACAAGTGCAAAGAGAATACGGATCGAGCGATGCTTAACCACTGGGGATAATACCAATTCATAATCAATCAATTACCGTTGCACAAAGCCTTTTATGACCAACATAGCCTTGTACCACACATCATCTCCATGAGTCCTTTATTATTTGCATATATTAATTTTCACTCAATGGCTTTTCTTCCTAGAGAAAGCTTCACCAACCTCGAAGTAACACTCGTCTAAAGAGACTCCATCTCTTCATTCATAGCCCTTTTCCAAAGATCACCATCTAGATTGTCCACTACTTCCTTGTAGTGATTAGGAATTTTAGCCTCCATGGTTAAAAGTGCAAATGCAATAAGATCCCTCAACCAAGTTGATTTTGGGATATTCTGGCACCTAGTCTTGCTTCTAGCAATAGAGTTTGAAACAATGTGGATTTAAAATTGAAAAATAATGGTGGATAGACTCATATTCAACCCAAAAATTTAAGCCTTAATGGTTGAAGACCAATCACTAGATAATTACACACCAATACACTGTCAAGTTCTATAATATAAACTAAATTCAAATCCTCATACATCTTAACAAATAGAATAAATGCATTAAAGAGGTAAAACAATATTAGAATGACAGCACGAAGATTAAACCAAAGAAAATAATAATTTAGCTGTTAATTTTACCACCACCTGTTCTTCCTTTTTGCTATCTTGGTCTTCTGTTATCTTATCTATTGCAAGCTTGTAATAATTTTCTTCAACAAAATACCAGTCAGCATCATTCTCTCCATACACCAGCCATCCAAGAAACCATCCTATAAATCCGTGTTTGCAGATATGAAAGACTGACTGGCAAGCAAAATAGAGGAAAGCCTGCACCTGTATGAGTTCTCTGATAGTATCGCCTATCAGCTTTTTCGAGAACCCGAGCGGAGTAAGCGCAGCAATAGCCCCATCCATCCGGTGAATTCCACCCTCAACGATTTCTTAGGAAAATTTCAATATATTTTCGTGATTTTATCAAGAAAAGGTGATTAGTGCGGAAATGATAGAGAAGAAGCGATCAAGGAGAGACCTTTCTTGTTCCTCTAGAAGCCATAGCCGGAGTTGGGAAAGAAACGCCGGCCAGAGACCGACGAGCAAGCACAGCGAGCAGCGGCAAGCTAGGTTTCCGTCGAGGGCTTGAGGATTCAACTTCCATGGGAGAAATGCGGGGAATGTGCGGGAATAGAACAAAACGAGAGCATTTTGAAAAGTTTGGTGGTTCGATTCTGGAAAGCGATTGTTAGAATCAAATTTATTTAAATATTAAATAATTAATTCACGAATACAAAAATTTCAATAATTTATTTCAATATAAATAATGAAAATTTAATTGAAATTATTTCTTAAATTTTCGATATAAATATTGGATTAAAATTTGTGCCGATCAAAAATGAAAATTAAAACGCATATCAAAGTGATTTTTAGTTTTTTACTAATATTTATAATATTTTAATATGAAATAAAGTATATTCCCTTTTATTTTTATTTCGTTTATTTATATTAATTAATTATTTTTAATTCGTTAATTCATTATTTTAATATTTAAATAAATTTGTATAACTTAATAATTTTATTTCATCTATTTAATAAATATAAGAGGGAAACCAAGTCCCCAAAATAAAAATCACCGATTCTAAGGGGATGTTTGGCAACAAGTGAGATTTAACTTTAATAGGATTTAGTAAATCCTATAAATATGAATTTAGTAAATCTAAAATATGTTAAATCCTAAAAACTGTTTGGTATGTCAAATGTTAAATCCCGTTAAATTCTGAGAAACTGTTTGGTACATATTTCAAGATTTATGATAATTATGGATTTAAATATGAACGGAAGTTACGACATTTTGATCGGAAGCAAGAACAGGAGCTCGCTAGCTGTGAAGGTAACTTTCTCCCTTTCGCGCGCTTCATCGGCTAAATCCCGTTAAATCCACCGAACCGAGGGATTTAGTAAATCCGGGATTTAAGCCGTAAATCCCGGGATTTAATGCGCGCACAAAAACCGTTTGGCTGGATTTAGCGTAAATCCGGCTTAAATCCCAACATAAATCCGATACCAAACAGCCCCTAACAATAGCTTTCCAGAATCGAAGCTCCCAAACTTTTCAAAATGCTCCCGTTTTGTTCTATTCCCACACATTCCCCGCATTTCTCCCATGGAAGTTGAATCCTCAAGCCCTCGACGGAAACCTAGCTTGCCGCTGCTCGCTGTGCTTGCTCGTTAGTCTCTGGCCGGCATTTCTTTCCCAACTCCGGCAATGGCTTCTAGAGGAACAAGAAAGGTATCTCCTTGATTGCTTCTTCTCTATCATTTCAACAGTAATCACCTTTTCTTAATAAAATCACGAAAATCTATTGACATTTTCCCAAGAAATCGTTAAGGGTGGAACTCATCGGATGGATGGGGCTATTGCTGCGCTTACTCCGCTTGGATTCTCGAAAAAGCTGATACGAGATACTATCAGAGAACTCTTACAGGTGATGTCTTTCCTCTGTTTTGCTTGCCAGCTAGTCTTTTTTATCTGCAAACACGGATTTATAGGATGGTTTCTTGGATGGCAGGTGTATGGAGACAATGATGCCGGCTGGTATTTTGTTGAAGAAAATTATTACAAGCTTGCAATAGATAAGATAATAGAAGACCAAGATAGCAAAAAGGAAGAAAATTTGGAGGTAACATCAACAGCTACATTATTATTTTCTTTGTTTTCATCTTCGTGCTGTCATTCTAACATTGTTTTACCTCTTTAATGCATTTATTCTACTTTTTAAGATGTATGAGGATTTGAGTTTAGTTTATATTGGAGAATTTGACAGTATATTGGTGTGTAATTATCTAGTGATTGGTCTTCAACCATTAAGGCTTAAATTTTTGGGTTGATTATGAGTTTATCCACCATTATTTTTATTCCAATTTAATTCCACTTTGTTTCAATCTCATATTAGGATAGTGATTTTGCTAAATTTGAGTGATTTAGTTTGTGGCTGTCATGGGTTTTGGTCAATTTTTATTCTGATCGAGCAAGGTTCAAGAACAAATAACACCTATGATGCCTCCATATGATTGAATGAGCTCTTGGTGTATTAAACTCGATATGTCTCCAAAAAGCGCCTTGATCAAGCTTGAATCTCAATGCATTTTGGAATTGAAAATTTTCAAAATTAAATTCAAGATCATCTAAACTCCGATTTCAACAAACTTATAGGCACGAAGGAGACAAAAAATGGTCCAATACAAGCCCGGGAGCCCAAATTAAGGGCTCAAAGTATAATTAGAAACTTCATGACATTAATTAGATGATCAAATAATCTTCAAATTTGGCATGTTTATAATTGAATCGAGCAGTTCAATGAAATGAATCCAACGAGGCTATTTTCACTTAATTTTGACATAATTAAGGCACTCAAATATTGTACGAATGCATTTTAATTAAGAGATTCAATATGGGTTCTTCGATGGAGTATTTCGGATTTTGTTCATCTTTACAGGCATGTCACTCTCAAAAATTTATAAATAAGCTCCCACTCTCTACATGAAGGGGGAAGAAGAGCTTAGACTTAAAGCTTAGACTTTGTCTTGAGATTTAAAGGAGCTTTGGGGCTTTAAGGATCCTAGATCATCACCTAAGCATTACTGTTTAGGGGTGTCAATATTCAACTTGACCTGAAAACCTGACCCGAACCTAAAAATTTGAGTTCAGGTCAACCTGTTTGGGAAACGGGTCGATTCGGGTTTAAAATTTTGACTTGATTGCAAATTTGGGTTGGATTCGAGTCAACACGGAATTGACCCAGTCCCGCCTACATAGCACCGTGACTCATCACTCGATTACAAGTAGTCGGCCGTTGTCGCCCAACTACCATCCTCATACCACCGTTGCCTGACAACTTCCTTAAACCACCGTTGCCAGACCACTGTCCTTGGACCACTGTCGCCTTACTATGACCCTCTGACCACAATCTGACTACGACCCTTCGACCTCCATCGCCTAACTACGGCCTTCCTACCTCAGTCATCTGACTTCATTCCTCTAACCACCCCTGCTTGACCCCGATTACTGTCCTTAGACCACGGTCATCCGACTACGGTCTTCCGAACATGATCGTCCAACTACGGTCCGCCGACCTCCATCATCCACCAACTATCATCCTCAAACCTCCGACCTGCAATCCTTTAAGCAGTGTCGCCTAGCTACTTTAGTGTCTATCATATTTATCACCTATCATCACCGATAATGTCAATACATGCCGACTCCCACTTCAGCATTAGGAGTTATGTTGTATGTTTGCCATAGATGTCTTCAAACTTCAACCATATGGCACATTCTTAACATTATCGCAATACAAGCACTAGTAGAATCATTTTAACTAGGTTAGGCCCTATGAATTTTCCTTTTCCTTTTCCTGAGTTTTTCACTTATAATTCTTGCACCCTTCTCTCTTATTTGTATGTGTTAGACCTTCATGCAAAGTTAGAATTCTTGCACCATTCTCTCTTATTTGTATGTTTTAGACCTTCATGCAAAGTTAGGACGTTAAACTTTCTATCTCTTTAATGCTGTGAATGTTGTAGCATGCAACAATACTTGATCATATTGAAAACCTTTGTTTGTGGAGAGTGAATTTTGACATGGAGAGCTCTCATGCGAAGAAGCGATTGTTTAGGCACTTGTGGCTTCAATTTTATTCTATTTCTGACAATTACAAAAATATTGATATAAAAATACTAAAGGGTTGATTCTCACCCATAAATTTAAGCTTGCTGGGACAATGGCGACGTCCGATCTTAATAATATTATAATAAGTTAATATAAAGAAGAACATGCTTTTGTACATGGATGAGGCTAGGACTAGAAAAGTTGCCTGGGTGGCAAATACTAGGCTTAGGATGCCCAGGAGCGGAACCACCTAGCCGCCAGGGGGGCAACCCCCTAAAAAAATTAAAAAATTGTTTATTCTATGGATATTTAGGTAATTTGTTCCCCTCCATCATTTTTTTTAGTCTTTATTATAGAAGTTTTTAGGAAATTGCCCCCCTAAAGAATTAAAATACTATTATCTTTAGTTGGTTGCCCCTTAGCAAAATTAAACACATTGTGTAGAGATATTATTTATAAATTTGCCCCCCCTAAGAATCAAGGCCGATTCAGCCCCTGAGGATGCCCGTAGGTGGTAGGTCCAGTGAGTGGCAAATTTACTATTTTGGACCAGTAGAGGAAAAGAACCAACATGCATGATTTAGAGACTCTTTCAGTTAATATTATTCTAAGTTTGCTTGATTAAATTATTTTTTCTTGGTTCTTATTATGGCATTTGGCTTAAATAAACCAACCAAATTGATTATTTTTTAGGGAAACTAAGAATTGTATATGAAAAATGTTGGATGAAGATTGAGAACATGAGCATTTACTATATATATATATATATACTTCCAATTAATGTTGGAGGCCAATTGATAGCTAAGTTTGATAGGTTTCAAGTGCATTGAATTTATTATGTGTTATAATGTAAACATAGATAACACAATTTCTCGAGTTAAAATTAAATTGATAAAAATATTGACGCATTTTATGCAATATTTATAATAATGAAATATCATATAAAATAAAAATACAACATCATCAAGTTTTTATCCCACTACGTGGGATCAGCTACATGAATCCTTTTTTCTCCATTGTATCCGGTTAAGAGTCAAATTCTCCTACAAAATAAAAAAAAAATTAATAAAATTATAGTTAGTTAAATTTTAATTAGACTACTTGTGAAAGGATTTGGCAGCTTCGGCTTTGGACGTTGTCATTCAACATGCCATTGTATTAGATCAGCTATATGTGCAAAAGATATCATGATAATATTGCAAGGAAAATATAAACGAGCAAGAAGATGAGAAACCAAATGCAAAAAATACACAAGCACATACTTGCATGATATTCTTGTGGTTTGGTGACATCATGTGACAACAATTGGGTGGAGATTGAATAATCCTTTTTATTTTCAAATTGAGTACTTGAAGGGATTAGATTTCATATAAAGTTGGAGATAAGAGCAGAGATACTTCTTTGCATGTCAATAGAATAGCTGAGAAAAAAATCCAATAGCTTAATCAGAATGAGAGTTGGATGTGGAGAAGATGCTACTGCTATAATTACTCAAGTTCTCTCTATATTATTATATTAGTGAAAATGAGAGCTGCACCCTAATTTTGTTGATAACTTGTTGCTTGAAACAACATCACCTCTTCCCTTCTAAAGATGAAAAATACCTCCTCCCCTACATGAACTCATTTTCTCTGTCTCTCGTGGTTGACATCCCCTCTTCACAAGAGATTATTGGGTTTGGACACTAGACACAGCTTACGTTCGTTATTCACAGTACCAAGCAGTACTGAGCTCAGTACTGTGAAGTATGATAGGAAATACTTGAGTTCGCAAGTAACCCTAAGGTAATACTTGAGTTCGCAAGCAAACCTAACCCAAATCGGCGAACAAACAGCAGCCAAATGGCTGTCCACAGCAGGAAAACAGCAGAAATCTGCTGTTTACAGCAGGAAAACAGCACTTATCCGGAAAAATATGAGAGAAAACTCAAGAAAAGACTTGTATTCCACTTAGACGATGAATAAAATAGCAAGATACAATTGATCCTCAATTCGAGAGGAGGATCGATCTCTCCCAAATCTCTGGCAACGCCAAAAGCCCAAAGAAAACCTAAATCTAAGAGATCTCAAATTTCAGCCAAATTCAAGATACTCAAACCCTAGGAAAATCAACTATTTAATGCATACAAATCAAAAGGAATTCCCTAAACAGTCCCTACATACAATTTCCCTCCTAAAATCCATTCAAAAACCTTCCTATTCGACCTTCTTTGATCCAGGCGAGCGTGCGGCTGAAACGGGAGGCGGAAGTTCCGCCTCGTTGTGGCTGGGCCGGTCCCGCGTGGACCGGCTGGACCGGTCTAACAAAGTATTGAGTACCAAGCAGTACTGAGCTCGGTACCGAGTAGTACCGAGCTCAGTACTGAGTAGGAGGTGATGTGGCGCATTTTCATTAGGCTCCGGATACGTTCGGTGTCTGAACCCAATAATTTGCCCCTCTTCACACAGACTCTTTTTTTTTTTTTTTGGATAAAATCCCACGGTAGAGGCCTACGTGTTAATACCAAAACAAAGTTACAAGTCTTTAAAGGTTCCAAAGCCCTCTTTAAATACAACAATTGAATCAAGACATATGGGCCTCTAAAAACCAACTAATTAAGCAAAGCAAAACAAAACAAAATCTAAAAAAACAGCCAGCAGGAGCCCCAAAGCTACCAGCAACCGGCCATGCTGCCTCCAAAACAGTTCCTGCGAGGTCAAGAATGACAAAAAAAGAGAGAGCATTTGTCACAGACACACACTCTCTCTCTTTTATTTCTGTGCTTGTTATTATGAAATGCCTAATCCATTTTTAAGGCTTCATTCATAGTGGTAACAAGACATGAGCTCTGTTGTAGGAGTCTGACTACCAGATTGTCCTTTATTCGACTGACAACTTGTTCTGTTGTTGGAAACGCCTCTTCCCTCTTGAAAATGTTGAAGGCCTCCTACTCGACAAGCAACTCGAAAACTCCATCTTCCTTTTCTATTTGGTTGACAGCCCCTCTCTCTCTCTCTCTCTCTCTCTTCTATTTATTTGCTTATTATTATGGGATATCAAATTCCTCTAAGTCTATATTTACAGTGGTAACAAGAAATAAGCTTGATAAAAAAAAAAAAGATATAAGCTTGATCATACAATATTTTCTAAATCTATACTTAACAGTGCTAACCAGATCTTTTAAGATCACTTCAAGTGAAAAAAATATTTCATAGCCCATAAAGTTTTTTGTAAATCTCTATCCAATACCTGAAACAAATATGAGAATCTCTATCACATCCTAAAGAGATCCGGTTTGGAGAAACTTTTTACTCCATAACTGGAACTAATATGTACTAGCAGCAGTGATAGCACAAAGTCAACCTATATAATCGCTGGTAGAGTGGGAAACAATACTAGCATCTGTGAAACATCCTATTTTTTTATCAGAACATCCTGATGAATAGAAATAGCGACTAAAGGCACTTCATGCATGGACAAAAAAAAAATCCTGCATCTCTCTCTCTGGATGAAGTGGAACAACATCAACATTTGTTTACAGAGAACTCCAATCAGAAGGCGGGGCATGAACTAGTCATCAGTTATTATTATGTATTGATCTGGTTTTAGATTAGGTTGATCCGCATAGACATCACACCATATATAAATGAATATCAATAGACATTATAGGCTGATGTAAAGAACCCCCTCGTAGTCGGGTTAACATTTCTGTATCCTATTTGTGTTAGCTTCTAGCTTCTATATTTTATTTTACTTTCCTTCAGGATGAAGGAAAAGCATCTGAGGAAGGTAGGACAACAGAAGCTTCTGGGCAAGCTCTTCTTCAGCTTGGTGAGACAAACTCCCATCCTTTTATTATGCTTCATTGTTTCTGAAATCTTCATTAAAAATCTAAGTTCTTAAAAACAGTTCAAAGATTTTTGATAGACTTTTGTTGTTGTACTTCAGAAGCTGGTAGCAGCAGCAATAGAGGCCTTTCATGCATGGTGGAATCTTCAGCTGAAAGGGCTGTAAGAAAATTGGGGGAACTTAGCCAATTAAGCCCTTCTTCGGTACAAAAAAGGAGACCGTGCTATGGCTGGATAAGCGAGGGTGAAGACTAAAAGTCTCAGGTGGCCATTGTCATGAATTAGAGTACCGTTGTTTCCATTTTCTTAGAGAAGAGCTTTTTGTAGTTCCATAAATGATCTTCCAGTGAGTATCTAGGAATACAAATGCCCAGGGCATATTTGCAGGCATCAAAATTTTTTTTTTAAATATGGGTTTTATTATTATTATTTTAATTATTTTTTTATTTTTAAAAAATAAATCAAATTATTTCTAAAACTCTCAAAAGTGAATTTTAAATACTTTTGAGTGTTTTAAAATAAATATCACCGATAACACCTATCTACTTCTAGTACTTGTGACCACCCCCACTAAGGTGAAATTATTACGTGCGATCACCGGATGTCGTCCCGAGACCAATTAGGATGAGCCACATGCCAATATGTTGTGTATTGTTACTGTGTATCGAGTGATGTGGTGCATTCTGATTGGCCACCAAACAGTATGGAGATCGCATCTAATAATCTATCCCCAACAAGGGAGTAATTGAATTGTAAATTCTTTTGTGCTCGTTTTGATCATAAAGATGGTAAATTTAAAGATGAAATTCTAAATAGTCTTGAGAAATTTTTAATTATGCTTATGATTGATTGCAATTGTACACATTTAAGCTTTGTTTGGTATGATTTATTTATTATTTTTTTAATTAAATTTTTTTTATAGAAAGCAGTAAGAAAGTTGCCCCAAATGAAACCTCAGACTATTTTTTTTATTGCTTTTTAAAATACCTTTTTAGTAAAAAAATTAAGCTAAAAAATTTTGTATTAAAAAGTTTCTTGAGAAAATAGTACCAGGTTTCGTTTGGGATAAATTTTTTACTATTTTATAAAATAATTTTCTAGTTTAAAATTTTTATATTAAGCTGTTTTATTAGGCAGAAAGAAAAATTATCTCATATAAAGCTTTAGGGACATCTTTCTTACTCTTTTTTAATATAGTTTTTCTTTTAAAAAAATGCTAAAAGGCTTTTTAATAAAACAATATGAAAACTATCCAAATGAAAATTTAAATTTGATATTTGTGATATCATGGGTTTATAGTATATTAAAAGGAGAAAAAGCCATTGTGTGAGGCTATGGACTTATATTCTACATTCTATTTTATATGTTAAAAGAGTTTAGATATTTTGATATAATTTTTATTATGATGGGTATGAATGTTATTGGATTTATTTTATAATTAGTATAATATAAATTAGTCAAAGTCCAGAGGCGCGTGGTCTTATTTTTGAGAAATTATTGTGTGCGGAGTTCAGATGAGAAGAATCATTCGAATTTATGAGCATGCACTCATAAGTCCGGATGATTATTTTCGTTCGTATTCCACACAAAATAATTTCTACCTATCTTGAGTGTTGTCCTTCACACATTTTTCAACTTAAGTTATTCATATAACATATTTCAAAATTAAATTTTATTATTCATGGTATTTGCTTGTATTTTTTTATTTTAATTAAATATATAAACGATATGTACGTAGCTCATCTTGATATATTGATTGTGTGTTTTATCTATCAATAAATAGGTCATGAGTTTGAAGTTTGTGTATGTGTGTGAATTTATCTTCATTGACTCAAAAGTCTCCAAAAAAAGACATATAAATGACATATCTAATATGGGTCGGAAGTAAGTTAAACAATTAGCGAAAGTTAACTAAGTATCATTTATGTGCTAAAACTAAGGCCTCGTTTGTGACAGCTTTCCTTCTACTTCTCAAAATGACTTTTTAGTATAAAAATTAAACATTTTGTATTAAAAAGCTGTTCTAAGAAGCATCAAGAAAGCCACCCCAAACGAAGCCTAAGTGTTCGTCATGTAGTTGTATACTGATAGTGAAAGATGAGGGGCAATGGTGTTGGGTTACAAACTACTAAGAGGGAGCGTTACATACGTTGATGAATGATCGTTATTAGTTGACAATTGACATCATATAGTAATTGATATGTGTCGATGTCAAGACTTGACGATTGATTTTGTTTGACTAACGAGAAGAAGAGTAGAGCTTTGAAAGAAGAGTAGAGCTTTGAATAACTCAACGATACAACTATACAACTAAGTGTCATGATTCAAGACCAAATGAGTTTAGATCAAACACTTAATGCATAATCAAAATTTATGATATTATTTACAATTGAATTAACAAACAATTTTCAAATATTACACGTTTTGGGTCAAAATGTGCATTTCTATAAGAGAAATCGAATGACCCCACAATAATTCAATTATTATTAAATTAAATATATTGAAATAATTGATTTATGATCAAAGGAATAAGCACTGACTATCCAATAGAGCTTTTAAAGATTATAGCAAAAATAATCAAAGTATCACTCATAAAATTTATAAATAGGTCTCCATTCTTCACATAAGAATGTGAAACTGTAAGTTATCATAGAATTTGAGAGAATTTTTTCTAACATTTGATGCCAATGATCAACTCCAATACATAACAATCATAATGACTTCAACACTCATTTCCATTTCTATCTATTTAAACTTATGTGATTCATCTTAGCATTAGGATGGCCCATAGGAATATAGCTGATACGTCATCGATCATGAAATTATCTTGATTGGGCACGAATCTCGAGCGAGGCAAAATCAGTTCGGAAACTTCAAAAATTAAATTCGAGAGCATATGAACTCTGATTTCAGCGAACTTATAGTCAAACTGAGCGTCTCGGAAATACAAATCCAACGACACCAAATTCGACCCAATCCGAGCCCAAATGAGTCCGAATCAAGGATCCGAAGCGCTGTTGGAAGGTTCAAACCGCGATTTGAGCTACCAAACGGTCTCTGATTTTAACGAGCTTATACTCGAATCGAGCGGCTCGACGAGACGAATCCAACGAGCCTAAGATCGCCGAATTCCGACATCATTAAGATCTTTAAATGCCCAACGAACGGTGCATGATCAAAGAATTCAATATCGGCCGTCCATTCAAAATACTCCCAATTCGCCCCTGATCTCACGCCTATTTACGGGCTATGCCACTCCAGAAAAACTATAAATAGAGCCCTCATTCTACACCAAAGGGACTCGAGTGAAGAGAGAGAAGAAGAAGAGAAGAAGGAGGAGAGCTCCTCCTCGACCACCGCCGGAGCTCTTCCTACCACCTGAAGACGCCGGAACTCTGCTGAATTTTCTGGAAACGTCGGGAATTTGCAGAACTTTGTAACTTTGTAAGAAGTTGATTGTAAACTGATCGTCTTGATTTGTAAGACGGATCAACTTTTGTACTCCATACAAACACTAGTGGAACTTTACAACTGGGCGAGTCCCCGTGGTTTTTCCCTTTTTGGGTTTTCCACGTAAAAACTCTGGTGTTCATTTCTCTTTTCTGTTTGTGTGCGGAATACTCGTGTAACGCTAAGACGAATATTTTCTAACTCTACTGCCGCGTATATTCTAGCACGCAACAATAGCATATATTTATTTAGCTTTAGTCATGCTTTCTGCAACTTTCTAGAAGATTCAATTCCCTTTATATAAACAGATTATCAGGAAGAAGAATATATAACTGATATTTTTGGATTATAACAGTTTCTACTGCTCTTTGATGTTCTTGCTCTTACGAACTTCCTTCTTCATGATTCCTCCCCACATCATAAACAAAGTGTTAAGCTCTGCGAGATGAGTAGTAAATATTTTAATCTATCATATATAAGAGAGTTGTTAAGTAAGACGATATGACTATCTAATATCATAATTGTTAAGAAGGATCACCTTCTCTGACATTTCGCAAATCACGTTCTCCCTGTCAAACGAACGTTTCCTGCTATTGGCCTCTAACGGACCAATCTGGTCCGTCCACGTGCTCTTTACTTTACAGTGTAATCATGATGGCATGTAATATAAAAAGCATGCTACAGTAAAGAGAAAGGAATACAGAAGATGAAGTTTACTTCAGCTATTTTCTTCTTCATTTCTTCCTTGTAGTTTTCTCTGCTTTTATCCTTGCAGGTCGGCTCAAACGTCTGCAGGACTTCAACATGGTATCAGAGCATCAGGTTCTCCATGCCAGGTTCTCAGCTATTTCAAGTGATTCGTGGTACTGAGTCCTGCTTCTTCTTCCAATGACTTCCCCGACAACTTCCTCTGCCTCTACTGCTGTGTCTACGGACAAAATCGCAAAAATGGCGGATATCCCTATTCCATCGCAGTTGAAGTTCTTAATGACGAATGTGAAATATGTCCTCAACATCCAGCTCACGTCTGAGAACTACCCCTTGTGGAAAACTCAGATACTTAAACTGTTCACAGCAAACGGTTTTGATGGCTACTTAGATGGTTCTATGTCTAAACCGCCAAAAATGATTGCATCTGCTTCCGGTGACCTGCAGTTAAATGCCGATTTTTGCTCATGGCTTCTTGTGGATCAGAACTTGGCAGCTGTGCTCTACTCTACTATTTCTCAGACATTTCTTCCATATGTCTTGAATTTAAATTCTTGTGCAGAAATTTGGGAGACTATAGAAAGGAGGTTACAATCCACAAATCACTCACGCATTCTTCAACTCAAAAATGAGTTACATCATATTACCATGAAGGATAAGAGTATGATGCAATATTTATCTGAAATTAAAAGTAAGGTAGATGCCATTGGAGCTTCTGGGTCATTTTTATCAACGGAAGACATAATATATTATACCTTGAATGGCTTACCTAGCCAATATCAAGGTTTTAAAATTGCTGTTCGGACGAACTTAAATCCCATTAGTTTAGATGACTTTTATTCACTGCTATGTAGTGAAGAGCTGAATCTGGCAGCCGAATCCGTTCGTGAGCTATCTTTATCTCCTTCAACCGATAATGTTTCTGCTATGTATGCTCAAAGAGGTAGAGCCCGTGGCCGTGGTTTTCGTGGCCGCTCTGGTGCTCGCTCTTCTCGTGGTCGCGGATCTGCTCGCGGCACATTTACTCCTACGCCTACCATCGAATGCCAGATTTGTGGTAAATCTGGCCACTCGGCTTATAAATGCTGGTACCGGGCTGATTTCTCGCTACCTCCTCCTGTTCAAGCCAATGCTGCGTCTCCACAGCTCCCTTCCACCGAGTGGCTGCTTGACTCTGGAGCTACATCTCACTTAACATTCGACTTTTCTCAACTCTATGACTCACAGCCATACACTGGACAACAACAAGTCATGGTCGGAAATGGTGATTTACTTCCCATTACACAAACTGGTAAAGGCTTATTACCCACTCCTTCTCGTAAGCTTCGCTTGAACCCTCTTCATTTTGTTCCTACTCTTCATCACAATCTTCTCTCTCTTAACAAGCTAATAACTGATAATGGTTGCTCTGTTCTTTTTGATTCGTCGGGTTATACTATAAAGGATCCGACGACCAATCACATACTCCTTCGCGGCCAAGCTCGTCACGGACTCTATCCAATCTTCACTGAATCTCCTTCTCCAAATACCGCTCTGGTTGCCGTTTCTTCCACCGAGTCTCTTTGGCATCGGCGTCTCGGACACCCTTCTTACAGAGTTCTACAAAAACTGCAAAAATATGTTTCTCCTCAGTTATCTTTTGTTTCTTCGTCGTTTCATTGTAATGCTTGTGAACTTGCAAAAAGCCACAAGCTTCCGTTTACATCGTCTATATCTAGGTCTAGTTCTGTTCTTCAGTTAATACACAGTGATGTATGGGGTCCGTCCTCTGTTATCTCTTTACAAGGATATAAATATTACATCATTTTTGTGGATGATTTCTCTCGCTTTTCTTGGCTATTTCCATTAACTGCGAAATCTGAGGTTCCTTTAATTTTTGTTCGTTTTCAGCGTTTAGTTGAACGACAATTCAATGCTAAAATTAAAATTTTTCGGTCTGATGGTGGGGGTGAATATACTTCCAAGCAATTTCAATCATTGCTTGCCACTTCTGGTATTGTTCATCAACTCACTTGCCCATATACTCCGGAACAGAATGGTTTAGCTGAACGAAAACACCGACATATAATTGAAACCACTCGTGCTCTCTTGTTTCATTCGAATATCCCTCAAAAATTCTGGATACATGCTGTCCAAACTGTGGTTCATCTAATAAACCGCCTACCCTCTCTGTCAAATAAACTTTCCTCTCCTTACCAAATGCTCTTCAATAAACCACCGGATTATAACTCTTTTCGTATTTTCGGTTGTCTTTGTTATCCTTTTCTTCCACAAGCTGCTCTTTCTAAATTTCATCCTAAATCTATTCCATGTGTTTTTGTTGGCTATCCACTTTCCTCCAAAGGCTATATCTGCTATAACATTTCCTCTGGCAAATTCATTGTATCTAGGCATGTTAAATTCCTTGAGACCATTTTTCCATTTCAGCAGTCTACACCTGAACCTGTTCAATCTTCTACAACTACGTATACTCCTCCTTTAACTTTAGTACCCACCATGGTTCAACCCATTTCTATTTCCCCTCCACCTTCCTCAAAATTACCACCTCCTCAATCTACACTTCCGCCTGCAGAGACTGCCACTCTTCCTACTTCCTCTACTGCCGAGCTGCCTCAATCATCTCCTGTTATAGAACCTCCAGCCTCCGAAATTCCCTCTCATCCTATGCTTACGAGATCGAGAACTGGTAATTTAAAGCCTAAACATATCCTGAGTATGAATCATTTTCATATTCCGGTTGATCCTACCTGCTATTCTCAGGCGGTGAAATCCAGTGCTTGGAGACAAGCTATGTCAGCTGAGTTTGAAGCCCTTCAACACCAAGGCACTTGGCAACTTGTTCCTCCGCATCCTTCACAAAATGTTCTGAGTTGTAAGTGGATTTACAAATCTAAATTGAATTCGGATGGCTCTATTGCTCGGCACAAGGCTCGGCTGGTTGCTCGTGGTTGTCATCAGCAGTATGGTCTAGATTATGAAGACACTTTTAGCCCGGTGGCTAAATTACCCACCATCCGGATTTTTCTCAAAGTTGCTGTAACACATCACTGGCAAATTCTTCAACTTGATGTGTCGAATGCTTTTCTTCATGGGCGGCTTCATGATACAGTGTTTATGACTCAGCCTCAAGGTTTCGTTGATCCATCTTTTCCGGATCACGTTTGCCTGTTAAAGAAGGCCATTTACGGCTTGAAGCAATCACCTCGAAAGTGGTTTGAAACTTTCTCTACTTATCTTCTAAATTTCGGCTTTACTCATAGTACTGCAGACCCCTCACTTCTTCTCTATTGTCGCAATTCTATTCATATTTACATACTGGTGTATGTTGATGATATTTTGTTAACTGGCAATCACAATCCAACAATAGAGAAGCTCCTGCTTGGGTTGTCCACCGAATTTCATATGAAAAACTTAGGCCAAGTGTCTTATTTTCTTGGTATACAAATTCTTCATACTTCTGATGGCTTGCACCTTTCCCAATCTTCGTATGCCCGTGATCTACTTACTCGCGCTGGCATGACTGAATGCAAACCGATCAGCTCTCCCATTCCAACCAAGGTGCTTTCATCCTCTGCTCATCTGCTGGTACCAGCTGATGCCGAACAATTCAGACATTTGGTTGGTTCGTTGCAATATCTAACCATTACTCGTCCTGATATCTCCTTTACTGTGAATAAACTGTGTCAACATATGCACCAACCCCTTGAAGATGACTTCAAACTTCTCAAACGATTGCTTCGTTACATTAAAGGAACTATTTTCTTCGGTCTTCCTGTTCGTTCCGGATCGCATGAACTCATAGCTTATTCTGATTCCGATTGGGCCGGTGACCCATCCAATCGCAAATCCACGTCTGGTTATTGTGCGTTCCTTGGTGACACACTTATTTCTTGGTTTGTCAAGAAACAGAAAACGGTGGCTCGCTCTTCCACCGAAGCAGAATATCGAGCTCTTGCCACTGCAGCAACAGATCTTATTTGGCTACGCCGTTTATTAGCTGAATTTCACATTTCCTCCACAAAGCCTACACTGCTGCTTTGTGATAATATTTCAGTAATTGCTTTGGCTCACAATCCCATTTTTCATGCTCGTACTAAGCATGTAGAAATTGACTTTCACTTCATTCGGGATTGTATTAAAAATCAGGTCTTGAAGATTGCTCATGTCTACACAGCTGATCAATTAGCAGATTTATTTACTAAATCTCTGTCTATTTCCCGGTTTACTTCTCTTCGAGACAAGCTCACACTTGCTGAAGCTCCGGTTAGCTTGCGGGGGCGTTTTAAGAAGGATCACCTTCTCTGACATTTCGCAAATCACGTTCTCCCTGCCAAATCACGTTCTCCCTGCCAAACGAACGTTTCCTGCTATTGGCCTCTAACGGACCAATCTGGTCCGTCCACGTGCTCTTTACTTTACAATGTAATCATGATGGCATGTAATATAAAAAGCATGCTACAGTAAAGAGAAAGGAATACAGAAGATGAAGTTTACTTCAGCTATTTTCTTCTTCATTTCTTCCTTGTAGTTTTCTCTGCTTTTATCCTTGCAGGTCGGCTCAAACGTCTGCAGGACTTCAACAATAATTTCTTTAAATACAAATCTATATAAGAATATGTTTTGTCTGAGAGGGTATGAAAAAGTCAAATGAATATTTAGTAATCACAACGCGTGTTGACTTTCAACATGAGCTGCAACTGGCAGCTTTGGACAGCTGCTTCAGTTGGCCAAATTTGATATGAATGACGCATGCTGTGTGTATAATGCCTAGAGCTTAGTTTACATAAATTAAAGAAAAATTTGATAAAAATGAACATTTGTATTTATAAATGAGCATATTACAAATTTTCAGGTTTTATATTTGGGCATTTTGCCGGCCTGTTTATCACCCTCACACAAATTCAATAAAAGAATTATATAATAAATTTGTTCTACAAATAGTACAATTGACAAATAGACAAATTAACAATCACGAATTAACCTTCCTGCAATTCAAACGAATCTCCCCATTGCTTCCTGTAAGCGGAGTAATAGCTCCCATCTTCGCCATAGCTGCAGCAAAGTCGCTGAAGAAAAGATTCCTGTTTTGGCTGTACTGCCTCACCAAAGCATCCTGAGTTCCATTATTGAAGAGCTCTTGATCTGAATGCAGCAGGCCTCGAGAGCCGAGCAAGTTCTGGTAGTATTCAGCTCCAAACTTGTTCGGGCTCTGTACGTCCAGCGGCGCCAAGTTGCTATCTCCGCCGGACGTTTGTGGGCAGTTTCCCTGTCGAAGGGTGGCAAAGCTGGGGTTGACGTTGTCGTCGTTGTAGATGCGAGAGCGAAAGAATTGGCACTGGGTCTGTCCTATGGTGTGTGCGCCGGAGAGCGCCGTCATGTCACGCGCAGTCAGACCCTTTCCGGCGAACATGGAGATGAGAGTGGAGAGGCTCGACGACGGGCCTGGGAGATCGCTGTTCGCCGAGCTTTGGCTGGCCGTGGTGGCGTCTCTTCGGCCGAGAGCTACAGTCCATTTAGGCCCGCCGAGCTTAACAACTCCATCGCGAGAAGCAAGAGCGAGAATGTCAGCACAGGACACCGTTGCTTTGCAGGAGGCCTCCACGCTCGACTTAATGGCATCAATGACTTCAAATCCTCTGGCTGAGTTTTGGTTAGGAAATGCATTCTTCTCGCCTGTAAATGTCGGGGTGTCGTCAAGCAGAATCGAACCATCGCAACCCTGAAATCAATATATTGATCAGTTACATTACATAAGATCGAAGATCGAAGTGATGTGGTTATATACATTAACGAAGCAGTCGTGGAAGAAGAGGCGGAGAATGGAGGCAGCCATGCGAGGCTCTTTCTTCACCGCTTTGGCCATGGCGGAGCGCACTATGGACTGCAAGTTTGGGCAAGTTGCAGCGTAGAAGTTTGAAGAGAGTTGAGCATCAGCAGAGAAAACCAGTAAGAGAAGAAGAGAGAGAGCAAGGAATGAGGTAATATGGGAGATGGAGGCCATGGCTGATCAAAGCTAGTAGTTTAGATTGGAAGAAGGTAGCTGAGATTTTTTGCTTGAGATGAGAAGATTGGAAGGTGTGGATTGATTCTTTATATAGAGATGGTGATTGAGTGGATATTATGATTGGCAATGGAAAGAGATAGGCGGGCTTTGTTGAATATTCAAACGAAGCTGCCCTGCAATTGCTGTTGATGAGGTCCATGTCGAAGGCTTCAACAAAAAGGTTTGAAAGGAACCTATGGCCCTTGCCCATATTATCAGAAGGAGATGGGGCTTTTTTTTTTGCCAGTTAAGCGTATCCAACGTGGATCACGCGGGAGGGAAATATTATGTAGACCAACTGGCCACAGCTTGATCCTCATTATATACGATTAGGATGGCAAAATGGATACCTAAATTTGGCTAAAAAAGTTGAATTCAAAACAGACCTGCTAACAACCCGAATATGACCCAATAATTGATGTTAGTAGAAAAATAACAAGTGTATGAACTTATTAATCATATATTTTAGAAAAATTAATAAAAAATGAGAGTTTAAGAAAACAAAAATTAAACATGTCATTTTCTGATCAAAATCGGGGTGGTGGGGCAACTCGAACCCAATATGTATAATAAACGAGGGTAAGAATGGATGACTCGAACCCAAATTTTCTAGTTGGATCCGAGTCGAGCTGTTGGGTCTGGTTATTTATTGACACCTCTATATATACCCAAACTTGTCATCCCATGTTTTGGGTCAGCTTTTTTTGGAAAGAGTTTTAATATGGATAGTAATTAGGCATAATATTATAATATTATTATATAAAATATACAATAATTATTATTGCAAGCTAGAATATACACAACGATACAATTAGAATATTTCGTCTCAGCGTTGTACGAACATCCAACATACAAGCAGAAGAAAAAGAAAACACTAAAATTTTTACGTGGAAACCTTGGTACAGGGAAAAACCATAGGGCCATGCTTAGTCAAAATAATTCCACCAAGGTTAGAATAAATTACAAGTGACTGACCCGTCCTTGAAATTGAGGACGATCGAATTAGAATAATCAACCATCGGGTTGAAATCCAATTACGAACAAAGATCAGAAATCTGGTGACGTTAGGTGGTCGGGCAAAAATTCAGCTTCAATTGACGATTGAGCGAAAGTCCAACGTCAATCGACGGTCAGGCAAAAGTCTAGCATTAGTTGGCGGCCGTGAGGAAGTTCAACATCAATTGACGGTCGGGTGGAAGTCTAGCATCAGTCGGCGGATGGGAAAAAGTCCGACGATGGTCGAACAAGAGTCTGGTGGCAAGAAAATTCTTGTTTCTCCTTCTCTTCCATGCTTCAGTCCCTTTCAATGTGAAATGGGTTGTCTTTTTATAGTTTTCTGAAAGTTGCATGATTAGTAAATAGAAGATTAAAGGTAAGATGGCAGTGGTTTGAATGGACGGCCAATATTGACTCCCTTGATCTTAAACTGTCTACTGAGCATTTTAATGTCTTAATGATATCAAAATTTGATGGTTTTGGGCTCGTTGGATTCGTCACGTCGAGCCGCTCGATTTGATTATAAGCATGTTATGTTTGGAAACTGTTTGGTAATATAAATTATGGTTTGAACCTTCCAAATGTGTTTCAGGTCTTTGATTTGGACACATTTGAGATCTGATTGAGTTGAATTTGATGTAGTTGAGTTCACATTTTCGAGATGTTCAGTTTGATTGTAAGTTTGTCAAAATCGGTGTTCATATGCCCATATTTAATTTTTGAAGCTCCTGACTTGATTTTACCTCAATATTCGTGTCTAATTAAGATAATTTTTTGATGATGTATCAATTATATACATTAAATAAATATTAAATGAATTTATGTAATGATAAATTAATTTCTTTTTATAAAAAATTGATTTAAATTCATTACATTTCTTAAACTCAATAGACGAAATAATAATAATTAAATTTATGATAATTGATTCTATTATAAAAGAAATAAAAATAAATATTAGAACAACATAAAAAATATTAGGAGAAAAAGAAAAATAAAATTAACGTTAACCAACCATAAAGTTATTAAAATAATATTTTAAAGGCAACCATAGAAATTGGACTTATTGAACTGTTCAACTCTTACAATTATTGCAACAACTAACGGTTCGTATTCTTTCAATATAAAAATTATTCTGAAATTAATGTAATATAATTTTTTATATAGCATTAATATTAAAATTAATTCAATAATTTTCAAAATTGTAATAATGTAAATTATATAAAAATATTTTGACACATTTTTTCATATGAAATAATAGATTTTTTAATTTTTACTCGGAGTAGTGAAGATTAATGAATATTATAAAATATAAGAAAATAGAGCGTGACAAGAAAAAATAAAATTAATGTTAATTAGAAATTTAGTTATTAAAGTGATATATTTTAAAATAAAAAAGAGGCACTTAACTTGCATTATTTATATAATATATTCTAAACTTTAGAGGTTTTTGCTTGGACCGTTTGTAAAACTTAAATCAAAAGGTGATAATCCTGGTTTTAGGGGCTGTTTGGTTGTATGTATTTACTATTTAGGGTGTAAGTGATCCAAATGTCTGGGGTTTTAAAATTTTTATTGTTGGTTTGAAGTAAAATGTAGCGCGTAAAAAGAGTGCATTTCAAATGCCTCGGGTAGTGCATTTTAATTATATTTGGATTTCTTCAGATTTGAGCGATGTCCAAATACATTGCAAATGCATCACTATTGCAATTTCCACCGTCGGCCGCCGCCATCACCATCCGCCACTTCGAGCCACCACTGTCAGTTATCTGCACTCCTACCAGCCGCCTCTCGAGCCGATCGCCACCACTGCATGGAACTAATTTTAATTTTTGTACAAAAAATTTGTTTTAAAAAACAGTAAGAAAGCCGTCCCAAAAGAAGCCTAAGATAATGCAGTTTTTTATAAAGTACACAAGAATCATTCAAGAATTTAGTAAATTAAAGAATAGATACAAAACGGCGACCGGACTACCAAAATTAGGGCATATGAGAGGAGTTGGAAATTACCTAAGACCGAGCAACCGAATGGCAACCCATAATTTGTCGGTGATGACTGATTCAGCAACGGGAATGGGTTCGACGTCAACGCTGGTGGATTCGGTCGTGGATGGAAATTTGGAGGTGACGACGAACATTTCGTCGAGCGAACGAGCAGTCGATTGAGCAAGCACGGTTGAATGACTAGGTTAGGGCATATGGGGGGAGGAATATAATGCCGGTTTTAGCGGCGGTTAAATCCGCTGTTATAATAATAACATAGCATCGGTTAAAACCGCTGCCTATACCCTTCTATAGCACCGGTTTTCTGACCGCTGCTGTTAAAGACTGTGAAAACTTCAGTTTTTTTATAGTGAGTTAATTATAAACCTACTAGAGAGAAAATAATTTTTTGAAAATTATCCTAAAAATCAACTTCCTAACACAAAATTTATTGAAAGTATTAAAAAGCATCATCTAAACAAAGAATTGCCGTAGCAATTTGAAAAGCAAAGCGTTATAAGAACTCTCTCAAACAAAGCTTTAATGCCGCTGACTTCTCCTCTTGTTATGAACCCGAAACAACACAGTACTAGTTGTTATGGACAGGTCTTCTCCTACCTATGGAGTATGCCGTTGATCATGTCGAGATCTTAACAGCCTTCTCGGACTTAATCAAATTTCTTGTTTTGTACTGTAATCTTTATTAGGTACTTAGACCTATTGTATGATCTGAAGACTCAAAATAATAAACTGTAGGTGTAATGCAAGAAAAATATGAATATAATGTGATTTTTAATTTTTTAATTATATAATTTATCTTTTTATATAACAAGTCTATCAAAAATAAAATTAAAATCGTCGATGTCGGTCCCAAGCTCGGATAAAAAAAGGTTGAGGGCTTTTTAAGAATTTATAATTTGTGCCACTACTTAAAAAAATTTCTGGCTCCGCCCCTGATTGTATCTCATGTAAAGTTCAATCAAGGAAACTATCTCTGGGGATTTCCTATATAAACACAGTAATAAATATTTGAGTGAAAATAATTTAATAATATTGGTTGGAGACTTTTAGTTCCTTGTCTTTTTTTTTCTCGGATATTGAATTCTGATTTGGTTGGTGTAAGCTTTCATGCCCGGAGTTCGGACGTAACTTTTTATCCGAAGTACAATCACACGATGATATCTGTATTTTTAACTCTTGTGCGCATTCTATGTAAAAAAAATCACATCTTCACATGATTGGAGCCCGGACTTCGCATGTAATAATTTTTTCATTAATGAAATGTTGTGTGGAGAAGGTGAAATTATTTTGTACAGATAAGCACTATAAAAAAATCACCGATTACCGACAGTAATTCCGACAGTTAAACCGGTCGTGTGACCGCATGTTTCAATCTGCGGTTTAACCGACGGTTTTTAATAATAAACTGCCAGATAGGCCGCCGATAAATTGATGTTAACCACCCGAACTCTTAGCCAACGGAAAATGACCGCGCAATTTATTTCCTACACGGTTTATACCGGTAGTTAATAAACAGCCGGTATTTTTAAAACCCGCCGGAAAGTACCGCTAGTAATTGGAAATTTTTCTGTAGTGAAGGATGCCATCCGGAGGCGAATCAGAATGTGCCACATCACTTTTTGCTATATACCGCGGCTGTGTATTGGATGACATAGCATGTTTTGATTTTCCTCCAGACGGTGCGGTGTCCGCATAGAATACTTTCTCCTAGAGAAAAGAGCACGGTTGGTGTAAGCCTTCATGTACGTAATTATGACGTAGCTTTTTATTTGAAGTCCAACCACATGAAGATATGTGTATTTTTTTTTTCTCTCATACACATTCTATGTAAAAAAAAAATTCACATCTTCACGTCCGGACGTCGATCTCCGCATGTAATAATTTTCCGTCAATGGAACGTTGTGTCTGGAGAACGTGAAATTAATATGTATGGATATACCGTCCGGATGCGAATTAGAACGCGTCAAGTCACTTTTAGCTATGTACAGCGGCTGTGTACCGCTGTGTACAGGATAATATAGTGTATTTTGATTCATCTCTAAACAATCTGGTGTCCGCACAAAATAATTTCTCAAAGAGAAAATAGAGCGTGTTGTCAACTCTATAAGCTATCCACGATTTACTGCAATGTCACATAGTTCACGAAAATTAAACATAAATTTGATAAATGAGATTATTACAATTTCTCTGGCATAATCCCGAACATTTTGCTCGCCAATGTATCACCCCCACACAATTTTAGTAAAAAATTTCCATTACATAATCACTAATCAGGAGTTCACCTTCCTGCAATTCAAACGTATTTCTCCATCACTTCCGGTAAGCGGAGTAATAGCCCCCAACTTTATCATAGCAGCAGCAAAGTCGCTGAAGAAAAGATCCCTGTTTTGGCTGTATTGCCACACCAAACCATCCTGAGTTCCATTACTGAAGAGCTCCTGATCTGAATGCAACAGGCCTTGATAGCCGAGCAAGTTCTTGTAGTACTCAGATCCGAACCTATTCGGGCTGTGCAAGTCGAGTGGTGCCAAGTTGGTATCTCCGCCGGAACGCGGGCAGTTTCCTTGTCGGAGGGTGGCAAAGCTGGGGTCGGTGTTGTTGTCGTTGTAGATGTGAGGGCGGAAGAACTGGCACTGGGCTTGCCCTATGGTATGGGCTCCTGAGAGCGCCGTCATGTCGCGTGCGTTCAGACCCTTTGCGGCGAACTTGGAGATGAGGGTGGAAAGGGACGATGATGGTGCTGGGAGATCGTTGTTCGCCGTGCTTTGGCTGGCCGAGGTGGCGTCCCTCCGGCCAAGAGCCACCGTCCATTTTGGCCCTCCCAACTGCACATCGTTAAGCAACTTTTATATAAACCCTAAGGGGATGTCGGATTGGATTGAACTTATTTTAAACCTCTCGTTGGAGATTTAAAATTGAAGGAACAATATTAAGTAACATCAATACATCTGTTATAAATTTGAGATGATCCTATGCTAAATAATCAATCATATATTTAATTAATTTGCTTAATTACAGATATTTTAAATTATATTAATCAAAACAATCTTGGGTTTGCTTTTCATCTTTTGTTTTTCGTCGTTGTTGTTCGGCTTCGTTGCTTCGCAGGAGGTGTAGAGATTGCACGAGTCGTGCTTCTTCTTTGCTGCTCGCCTTCAATCCTTCAACGACGTTCCCTTCCTGTCGGATCGAAAGTTAGAACATTTCGATCGGAAGCTTGCTCGCTCGCTGTGAAGGTAACTTTCTTCCTTCCGCGCATTTCTTTGGCCAAATCTCGATAATCCCCCGAAGAATGGGATTAGGATTTATCATGATTTATGCCGTAAATCCGTAAATCCCGGATTTATGGATTTGCAAGATTTACAGACGTGCGGAATGCGTTTGACTGAATTTCGTTAAATCCTACTTAAAACTACAGCCAAATCTGATACCAAACGCCCCCTAAATCTAACAATGAGAGATTTATGATGTACAAAATATACCTTAATAACACCATCGCGAGAAGCAAGAGCGAGAATGTCGGCACAGGACACCGTTGCTTCGCAGGAAGCCTCGACGCTGGACTTTATGGCATCAATGACCTCAAATCCTCTCGCTGATTTTTTGTTTGGGAATGCGTTCTTCTCTCCTGTAAACGTCGGGCTGTCGTCAAGAAGAATCGAACCATCGCAACCCTGAAATAATCAGTTACATTTTAATTTGTAAGTAATAATCATCCACGTATATGTCAAAAGGAGGTACGTTGATCATACGTTAACGAAGCAGTCGTGAAAGAACAACCGGAGAACTGAGGCCGCCATGCGCGGCTCGTTGCTCACCGCTTGCGCCATAGCAGAGCGCACAATGGCTTGCAAGTTCGGGCAAGTTTCATCGTAGAAGTTTGCAGAGAGCTGGGCTTTAGCAGAGAAAGAAAGCAAGGATAGAAGAGAGAGAACAAGGAATAAGCTAGCAATATTGGACATGGAGGCCATGGCTATATATAAATAGAAGTACTTGCAGGCTGAAATAAGAGTGAAAGAAGCTTGTCGATGTTGTTTGCTTGTGATGATGAGAGCTTTGCTTAGCTATGGGGTCTTTATATATGGATACAGTGATTGGTGGCATGGTGAAGGAACACTAAAGGAAGTAAACAGGGCGGGCTTTGCTGAATATTCAAAAGCTTATCGACGTTGAAGCTGCACTGCATGCATTTTTGTTGAGGGAGTCAATGAGGAAGGCTTCAATATATTCGCCCGGGTTGTTGGAGGACCAAGCCATCCAAATTAATTTGTTCGTTAATATCAATCATTCATAATTGAATTGAGATAAAAAATGTAAATAAATGTATTTTAATATTGTTCACTAGGATATCTCTTTCCAATAATAATAATAATAATATTACACATTAGGAAATACAAAAAAAAAATTAATAATTATTTTGTACTCAATTTTATGCAAGAGTGATTGAGCTTGAGGTCCTTGTACGAGCCTCTTTATTTAACAAGTCAAACTTGAGCAAGGCCTTAAATTGGGCTGGTCACTTGATAGTAACTTTTTTTTTAAAAACAAATAGGTGCAAATATGTCCAATTTCATTCCAAAATTGAAAGGTTACAAGAAATTATAATAGTCTTGCAAGAAAAACAAAACTTACAAAATTAAAAGAAAAGAAAAGAAAAATTCTAAAAGAAAAACTAAGCAATCTAAACAAAACTCCATATAGAAGGAGAAAAATAAACCCAAAAAAACAAAAAAGACTAGGAAAACTAGTCCTTAACAAGAAATGTTCAAAATGAATCAGCAATGGAAATTAATTCCAGCTCAACATGTCAAATTACCAACATAAAAACAACTCCGATAACCAGCTACTAGAATAATGATAAATAAATAAACTTGCAACCAAGTTATCCAATAGCACCAGAAGACTCCAACTCGAAGCAAACCAACCAACAAAGTGATAAAATTCAAAACCATAATCAAAACTGGTGCGCCCAAGACCTGAAAAGGAGAAACAGGATGACGTAGGTAGTCGGTAGAGGAAGTTACCTGTAGTGAAACAAATAGAACAGTAAAACCAAACTAAAGCAAGAGCTTGCTAAGCAGCAAACGGAAGTATGTATATTCTTTTTTACCGAAGAACTAAAGCAATACAACTTTTGTATAAAGAAGAAAGCTAAAAGTAGCAACTCATAACAGAAAGTTGCATAGTACTAAAAGGGAAATGTGGGTAGTGGAGATTCAGCTAGTAAAGCAATACTAAGACTAAGCATAACGGAAAGATAAGATACTCCCTGCGGTTAAGCTGATCCGCACATGTAAGATGATCCGCATCAGGACTCCCCCGCCGAGGAAGGGTCTACTGTCTCAGCAAAAACAGTCGTGGTCGCCTCGTCTGCGGGATAATAAGAATGAATATCGGTCACATTGAAAGTAGAAGTCGTACCAAATTCAGGAGGTAAATCTATGACGTAAGCGTTGTCATTGATCTTTTGCAATATGGGGAAAGGGCCAACTTTGCGGCGACCCAATTTAGAATATGTGCCGGTAGGTAAGCGCTCCCGTCGAATGCGAACCATAACTAGTTCACCTGTTTTAAAAATTCGTTCCCGACGATGTGAATCTGCAGCCAATTTATAGTTCTCATTTGAAGATAGTAGATTAAGCCTTATGTTCTGTAACATTTGAGAGAATTGATCAACTAACATAGCTACCTGCCGGTTATGGAACTTCAGAAGGATTTCAACGTCAAATGTATGGTTAGGTGCCTTGGTGTACACAACATGAAATGGAGAAGCACCAGTTGATCGGTTGGACATGCTATTGTAAGTGAACTCCGCTTGGCTCAAAAGTTCATCCCATTGCCGAGGCTGCTCTTGCACTAAGCACCTCAAGATGTTCCCCAGAGTGCGGTTTACAACTTCAGTCTGCCCGTCCGTTTGTGGGTGATATGCGGAGCTTAAATTAATATCAGTTTTAAGCCTCTTCCATAATTCACGCCAAAAATGGATAATAAATTTAACATCCATGTCAGAGGTCAAGCTACGAGGAATGCCATGCAATCGTACAATCTCATTAAAAAACAAGCGGGCAATGTTGAGGGCGTCACAAGTTTTTTTGCAAGCGATAAAGTGCGCCATTTTATAGAATCTATCTACAACTACCATGATAGAATCATTACCTCGTTTTGTTCGTGGCAAACCGAGGACAAAATCCAGACTGAGATCCTCCCATATGGTCTCTGGAACAGGAAGTGGCAAATATAAGCCGGTGTTGTGACGCCCCAGGCATCCATAGTGAAAGGATTCGTCGACAGTCTTGATCAATAAATCCATTCCTGCTCCCTTGCTCGGACCTGAAATTGTTAACCACATATAATGAGCTTACAAAGCCCAGCAGGTCACCTAATACCTATAACTGAAATCAAAGCACGGCGATGCTATCAATATGCATGTCAATCTATCAATCTGAATCAGTCAATGGTCAATGAGTCTATGCAGTGGAAATCAAATCAGTAGTCGATGCAATCCGAAAATCAATAGTCAATAAAACCAGTCAATGCAGCGGCAGGCAAATCAATCATTTCAATTCAATCAATCAATATCCGTCAATCAAATCAATACGGTCAAATCAATGAAATCAGTCGAGAAAAGCAATACGGAACAATGAATCTATACGACAGTCAATACGGTACAGAAACAGTAGGCAGTAGTACGATGTCCATGTTCATGCTATCAATACAGTATCTATATCTATCAATGTCCATATCAATGCTCAGTAGTATCAATGTTCAGTAGTCAATCGATGAAATCAGTGAAATCGTACGATACAGTAAACCCGATCAAATCCGTAAAATCCGTAAATCAATACATTAAACATGCAATCAATACGATAATACTGAACAATGTATAATCAATGGTCATGTTGCTGTTGTAGAATTCATATTGCTGTTGTAGATATCAATACATTGGTTCTATGAAAAGAGTCGTCACTCTATTGCCCGTCGGCATATAATCTCCTTATGACTCCCATCGTTATATCCATGATCCATGATCTATGATTTAAAGGAAAGCCCGTCAGCCCACCATCCTGTACAGGTATCATCTCCAACCAATGTTCAACCAGGTTATACGTGTTTCAGTATCAATAAGCAATCAATAATCAATATTAGAGCAATCATATCAATAATCATAGGCATATCGATTCAATCTATCAATTTCAGTCAAATCAGGAATCATACAAAAAAAATCGGGCAGAGTAACAGTAGTCTATCGAATTTACACAAAAATCCTGCAAAAAGACAAATTCTGAATTTCTCCAAATTACAACAGAATAACCACGGCATCAATGCAAGACTATCAATCTATAGAATCCAAATCAAATCAAGTCCTGATAATTTTCTATTCAATTAAAATCGCGTAGAATCAATTCCGACCGATAAAATCATCGTAGAAAATAGTCAAATCGTGTACAATATTCATATCTATAACATACTAAAAGTTGTGCGGTGAAAGTCGTGTCAATACAAAATCAGGTCAAAAGTTCGACTACAAAAACACAAAACAGTGCACAACTCGATCAAAATACAAAATCTTCGAAAACAGAAATAGGGTTCGGAGTCCTTACAGCGAGACAAACAAATCTTCTAACAGCGTCGTCGGACGAAAAGCGCTCCACGGGCTCCAAAACCAAGCTTCCTCTTCTCTTTCCTTCTCTTTCTCTCTCCTGCCTTTTCTCTCTCTCCAAAATGAATCCAAAATATCTAAAATCCGATATTTATTAACACTGATCGTCCTGGACGATCCAAATTTCGTCCTGGTACGATGGGTTCTCTGGACAAATTTCGTACAGACGAAATCCAAATTCGTCCCGGGCGACTTGCTCTCTGGACAGATTTCGTACAGACGGATCGTCCCGACTGCTCCAGGTTCGTACAGACGAAAATGGCAGATTTCTTCACAAATTTCTTCAGTTCGTCCAGTACTAAATCCAGTTCGTACAGACGAACTGCACTAAAAAAAAATCAGCTTTTTGAAGGGTTTTACAATCTACCCACCTAAAAAAAAAATGTCGTCCTCGACATTTCCCTTAAGGGATCGAATGCAAAATCGATACAAAGCAAATCCGTCCAATCAAAACTCAAATCGAATCGAATCGAATCAAAATCAAAACTCGTTGAAATCCATACAGTCATTCAATGCATTCAATCACATGTCATTCACTAGTATGCAAAATGATGCACGTGAAACAATCCATTCTACCAAACTATCAATCAAATCCTTTCACTACACTTGCTCTGATACCAATTGTGACGCCCCAGGCATCCATAGTGAAAGGATTCGTCTGACATTCTGATCGAACTCCATTCCAGTTGCCTTGCTCGGACCTGAAAATATCAACCACATATAATGAGCTTTACAAAGCCCAGCAGGTCACCAAAGCCTACAACTGAAATCAAAGCACGGCGATGCTATCAATATGCATGTCAATCTATCAATCTGAATCAGTCAATGGTCAATGAGTCTATGCAGTACGAAAATTCAATAGTCAATAAAGCCAGTCAATGCAGCAGCAAGCGAATCGATAAATCAACTCAATAAATCCATGTCAATCTCAAAGAAATCCGTACGCAATAGGAAATCAATCAATCCGTCAAATCAATCGCTATCAAATCAAATCAATGCGGTCTAATCAATACTATTTATTCAATGAAATCAAACGAGGAAAGCAGTACGATAAATCTCAAGATCAATAAATCCATAGGCAGTAGTAACAATAAATCTATAAGCAGAAATCAATGAATCTATAGGCAACAGTGTCAATAATTCTATACTATTCATGTCCATGCTATCAATACAATATATATATCCATCCATTTCTATATCAATGCTCAATGTCGATGCACAGCAATCAATCAGTGAAATCAATGAAATCGTACGATCTAGTAAATCCAATCAAAGTCGATAAAGCAGGAATCTATAAAACAATGAATCCATAAATCAATACAGTAAACATGCAATTCAATACTATATACTGGACAAGTACAATCAACTGGCTATGTTGCTGTTGTAGAATCCATATTGCTGTTGTAGATATCCATACATTGGTTCTATCAATAAGAGTCGTCACTCTTTTCGCCCGTCGGCATTTTTATAAACTCCTTATGACTCCCAATCGTTATATCAATGATCAATGGTTTAAAGGAAAGCCCGTCGGCCCACCATCCTGTACAGGTATCAATCAATCTTCAACCAATGTTCAACCAGGTTATACGTGTGTCCCAGTATCAATAATCAATCAATAATCAATTCAATAATCAATATTAAAGCAATCTATAGCAATTATATCAATAATCATAAGCATATCAATCTAATCTATCAATTTCGGGAAAATCAGAAATCGTACGAAAATCGGGCAGAGTAACGACAGTCGGTCAAATTTACACAAAAATCCTGCAAAAAGGCACAAGTTCCAAATTCTTCCAAATTACAGTAGAACATTCACGACATCAATATAAGACTATTATTCTATAGAATCCAAATCAAATCACGTCCTGATATTTTTCTATTCAATTAAAATCGCGTAGAATCAATTCCGACCGGTAAAATCATCGCAGAAAATACTCAAATCGTGTACAATATTCATATCTATAACATACTAAAAGTTGTGCGGTGAAAGTCGTGTCAATACAAAATCAGGTCAAAAGTTCGACTACAAAAACACAAAACAGTGCACAACTCGATCAAAATACAAAATCTTCGAAAACAGAAATAGGGTTCGGAGTCCTTACAGCGAGACAAACAAATCTTCTAACAGCGTCGTCGGACGAAAAGCGCTCCGTGGCCTCCAAAACCAAGCTTCCTTCTTCTCTTCCTTCTCTTTCTCTCTCTTGCCTTTTCTCTCTCTCCAAAATGAATCCAAAATATCTAAAATCCGATATTTATTAACACTGATCGTCCTGGACGATCCAAATTTCGTCCTGGTACGATGGGTTCTCTGGACAAATTTCGTACAGACGAAATCCAAATTCGTCCCGGGCGACTAGCTCTCTGGACAGATTTCGTACAGACGGATCGTCCCGACTGCTCCAGGTTCGTACAGACGAAAATGGCAGATTTCTTCACAAATTTCTTCAGTTCGTCCAGTACTAAAGTCAGATCGTACGGGACTAACAGCACAAAAAAATCAGCTTTTTAAGGATTTTACAATCTACCCACCTAAAAAAAAATGTCGTCCTCGACATTTCCCTTAAGGGATCGAATGCAAAATCGATACAAAGCAAATCCGTCCAATCAAAACTCAAATCGAATCGAATCGAATCAAAATCAAAACTCGTTGAAATCCATACAAATCACACAATCCAGTCAATCACATGTCATTCAATATGTATGCAAAACGATACACTTGAAACAATCCATTCTATCAAACTATCAATCAAATCCTTTCACTACACTTGCTCTGATACCAACTGTGACGCCCCAGGCATCCATAGTGAAAGGATTCGTCTGACATTCTGATCGAACTCCATTCCAGTTGCCTTGCTCGGACCTGAAATTATCAACCACATATAATGAGCTTTACAAAGCCCAGCAGGTCACCAAAGCCTACAACTGAAATCAAAGCACGGCGATGCTATCAATATGCATGTCAATCTATCAATCTGAATCAGTCAATGGTCAATGAGTCTATGCAGTACGAAAATTCAATAGTCAATAAAGCCAGTCAATGCAGCAGCAAGCGAATCGATAAATCAACTCAATAAATCCATGTCAATCTCAAAGAAATTCGTACGCAATAGGAAATCAATCAATCCGTCAAATCAATCGCTATCAAATCAAATCAATGCGGTCTAATCAATACTATTTATTCAATGAAATCAAACGAGGAAAGCAGTACGATAAATCTCAAGATCAATAAATCCATAGGCAGTAGTAACAATAAATCTATAAGCAGAAATCAATGAATCTATAGGCAACAGTGTCAATAATTCTATACTATTCATGTCCATGCTATCAATACAATATATATATCCATCCATTTCTATATCAATGCTCAATGTCGATGCACAGCAATCAATCAGTGAAATCAATGAAATCGTACGATCTAGTAAATCCAATCAAAGTCGATAAAGCAGGAATCTATAAAACAATGAATCCATAAATCAATACAGTAAACATGCAATTCAATACTATATACTGGACAAGTACAATCAACTGGCTATGTTGCTGTTGTAGAATCCATATTGCTGTTGTAGATATCCATACATTGGTTCTATCAATAAGAGTCGTCACTCTTTTCGCCCGTCGGCATTTTTATAAACTCCTTATGACTCCCAATCGTTATATCAATGATCAATGGTTTAAAGGAAAGCCCGTCGGCCCACCATCCTGTACAGGTATCAATATCAATCTTCAACCAATGTTCAACCAGGTTATACGTGTGTTCCAGTATCAATAATCAATCAATAATCAATTCAATAATCAATATTAAAGCAATCTATAGCAATTATATCAATAATCATAAGCATATCAATCTAATCTATCAATTTCGGGAAAATCAGAAATCGTACGAAAATCGGGCAGAGTAACGACAGTCGGTCAAATTTACACAAAAATCCTGCAAAAAGGCACAAGTTCCAAATTCTTCCAAATTACAGTAGAACATTCACGACATCAATATAAGACTATTATTCTATAGAATCCAAATCAAATCACGTCCTGATATTTTTCTATTCAATTAAAATCGCGTAGAATCAATTCCGACCGGTAAAATCATCGCAGAAAATACTCAAATCGTGTACAATATTCATATCTATAACATACTAAAAGTTGTGCGGTGAAAGTCGTGTCAATACAAAATCAGGTCAAAAGTTCGACTACAAAAACACAAAACAGTGCACAACTCGATCAAAATACAAAATCTTCGAAAACAGAAATAGGGTTCGGAGTCCTTACAGCGAGACAAACAAATCTTCTAACAGCGTCGTCGGACGAAAAGCGCTCCGTGGCCTCCAAAACCAAGCTTCCTTCTTCTCTTCCTTCTCTTTCTCTCTCTTGCCTTTTCTCTCTCTCCAAAATGAATCCAAAATATCTAAAATCCGATATTTATTAACACTGATCGTCCTGGACGATCCAAATTTCGTCCTGGTACGATGGGTTCTCTGGACAAATTTCGTACAGACGAAATCCAAATTCGTCCCGGGCGACTAGCTCTCTGGACAGATTTCGTACAGACGGATCGTCCCGACTGCTCCAGGTTCGTACAGACGAAAATGGCAGATTTCTTCACAAATTTCTTCAGTTCGTCCAGTACTAAAGTCAGATCGTACGGGACTAACAGCACAAAAAAATCAGCTTTTTAAGGATTTTACAATCTACCCACCTAAAAAAAAATGTCGTCCTCGACATTTCCCTTAAGGGATCGAATGCAAAATCGATACAAAGCAAATCCGTCCAATCAAAACTCAAATCGAATCGAATCGAATCAAAATCAAAACTCGTTGAAATCCATACAAATCACACAATCCAGTCAATCACATGTCATTCAATATGTATGCAAAACGATACACTTGAAACAATCCATTCTATCAAACTATCAATCAAATCCTTTCACTACACTTGCTCTGATACCAACTGTGACGCCCCAGGCATCCATAGTGAAAGGATTCGTCTGACATTCTGATCGAACTCCATTCCAGTTGCCTTGCTCGGACCTGAAATTATCAACCACATATAATGAGCTTTACAAAGCCCAGCAGGTCACCAAAGCCTACAACTGAAATCAAAGCACGGCGATGCTATCAATATGCATGTCAATCTATCAATCTGAATCAGTCAATGGTCAATGAGTCTATGCAGTACGAAAATTCAATAGTCAATAAAGCCAGTCAATGCAGCAGCAAGCGAATCGATAAATCAACTCAATAAATCCATGTCAATCTCAAAGAAATTCGTACGCAATAGGAAATCAATCAATCCGTCAAATCAATCGCTATCAAATCAAATCAATGCGGTCTAATCAATACTATTTATTCAATGAAATCAAACGAGGAAAGCAGTACGATAAATCTCAAGATCAATAAATCCATAGGCAGTAGTAACAATAAATCTATAAGCAGAAATCAATGAATCTATAGGCAACAGTGTCAATAATTCTATACTATTCATGTCCATGCTATCAATACAATATATATATCCATCCATTTCTATATCAATGCTCAATGTCGATGCACAGCAATCAATCAGTGAAATCAATGAAATCGTACGATCTAGTAAATCCAATCAAAGTCGATAAAGCAGGAATCTATAAAACAATGAATCCATAAATCAATACAGTAAACATGCAATTCAATACTATATACTGGACAAGTACAATCAACTGGCTATGTTGCTGTTGTAGAATCCATATTGCTGTTGTAGATATCCATACATTGGTTCTATCAATAAGAGTCGTCACTCTTTTCGCCCGTCGGCATTTTTATAAACTCCTTATGACTCCCAATCGTTATATCAATGATCAATGGTTTAAAGGAAAGCCCGTCGGCCCACCATCCTGTACAGGTATCAATATCAATCTTCAACCAATGTTCAACCAGGTTATACGTGTGTTCCAGTATCAATAATCAATCAATAATCAATTCAATAATCAATATTAAAGCAATCTATAGCAATTATATCAATAATCATAAGCATATCAATCTAATCTATCAATTTCGGGAAAATCAGAAATCGTACGAAAATCGGGCAGAGTAACGACAGTCGGTCAAATTTACACAAAAATCCTGCAAAAAGGCACAAGTTCCAAATTCTTCCAAATTACAGTAGAACATTCACGACATCAATATAAGACTATTATTCTATAGAATCCAAATCAAATCACGTCCTGATATTTTTCTATTCAATTAAAATCGCGTAGAATCAATTCCGACCGGTAAAATCATCGCAGAAAATACTCAAATCGTGTACAATATTCATATCTATAACATACTAAAAGTTGTGCGGTGAAAGTCGTGTCAATACAAAATCAGGTCAAAAGTTCGACTACAAAAACACAAAACAGTGCACAACTCGATCAAAATACAAAATCTTCGAAAACAGAAATAGGGTTCGGAGTCCTTACAGCGAGACAAACAAATCTTCTAACAGCGTCGTCGGACGAAAAGCGCTCCGTGGCCTCCAAAACCAAGCTTCCTTCTTCTCTTCCTTCTCTTTCTCTCTCTTGCCTTTTCTCTCTCTCCAAAATGAATCCAAAATATCTAAAATCCGATATTTATTAACACTGATCGTCCTGGACGATCCAAATTTCGTCCTGGTACGATGGGTTCTCTGGACAAATTTCGTACAGACGAAATCCAAATTCGTCCCGGGCGACTAGCTCTCTGGACAGATTTCGTACAGACGGATCGTCCCGACTGCTCCAGGTTCGTACAGACGAAAATGGCAGATTTCTTCACAAATTTCTTCAGTTCGTCCAGTACTAAAGTCAGATCGTACGGGACTAACAGCACAAAAAAATCAGCTTTTTAAGGATTTTACAATCTACCCACCTAAAAAAAAATGTCGTCCTCGACATTTCCCTTAAGGGATCGAATGCAAAATCGATACAAAGCAAATCCGTCCAATCAAAACTCAAATCGAATCGAATCGAATCAAAATCAAAACTCGTTGAAATCCATACAAATCACACAATCCAGTCAATCACATGTCATTCAATATGTATGCAAAACGATACACTTGAAACAATCCATTCTATCAAACTATCAATCAAATCCTTTCACTACACTTGCTCTGATACCAACTGTGACGCCCCAGGCATCCATAGTGAAAGGATTCGTCTGACATTCTGATCGAACTCCATTCCAGTTGCCTTGCTCGGACCTGAAATTATCAACCACATATAATGAGCTTTACAAAGCCCAGCAGGTCACCAAAGCCTACAACTGAAATCAAAGCACGGCGATGCTATCAATATGCATGTCAATCTATCAATCTGAATCAGTCAATGGTCAATGAGTCTATGCAGTACGAAAATTCAATAGTCAATAAAGCCAGTCAATGCAGCAGCAAGCGAATCGATAAATCAACTCAATAAATCCATGTCAATCTCAAAGAAATTCGTACGCAATAGGAAATCAATCAATCCGTCAAATCAATCGCTATCAAATCAAATCAATGCGGTCTAATCAATACTATTTATTCAATGAAATCAAACGAGGAAAGCAGTACGATAAATCTCAAGATCAATAAATCCATAGGCAGTAGTAACAATAAATCTATAAGCAGAAATCAATGAATCTATAGGCAACAGTGTCAATAATTCTATACTATTCATGTCCATGCTATCAATACAATATATATATCCATCCATTTCTATATCAATGCTCAATGTCGATGCACAGCAATCAATCAGTGAAATCAATGAAATCGTACGATCTAGTAAATCCAATCAAAGTCGATAAAGCAGGAATCTATAAAACAATGAATCCATAAATCAATACAGTAAACATGCAATTCAATACTATATACTGGACAAGTACAATCAACTGGCTATGTTGCTGTTGTAGAATCCATATTGCTGTTGTAGATATCCATACATTGGTTCTATCAATAAGAGTCGTCACTCTTTTCGCCCGTCGGCATTTTTATAAACTCCTTATGACTCCCAATCGTTATATCAATGATCAATGGTTTAAAGGAAAGCCCGTCGGCCCACCATCCTGTACAGGTATCAATATCAATCTTCAACCAATGTTCAACCAGGTTATACGTGTGTTCCAGTATCAATAATCAATCAATAATCAATTCAATAATCAATATTAAAGCAATCTATAGCAATTATATCAATAATCATAAGCATATCAATCTAATCTATCAATTTCGGGAAAATCAGAAATCGTACGAAAATCGGGCAGAGTAACGACAGTCGGTCAAATTTACACAAAAATCCTGCAAAAAGGCACAAGTTCCAAATTCTTCCAAATTACAGTAGAACATTCACGACATCAATATAAGACTATTATTCTATAGAATCCAAATCAAATCACGTCCTGATATTTTTCTATTCAATTAAAATCGCGTAGAATCAATTCCGACCGGTAAAATCATCGCAGAAAATACTCAAATCGTGTACAATATTCATATCTATAACATACTAAAAGTTGTGCGGTGAAAGTCGTGTCAATACAAAATCAGGTCAAAAGTTCGACTACAAAAACACAAAACAGTGCACAACTCGATCAAAATACAAAATCTTCGAAAACAGAAATAGGGTTCGGAGTCCTTACAGCGAGACAAACAAATCTTCTAACAGCGTCGTCGGACGAAAAGCGCTCCGTGGCCTCCAAAACCAAGCTTCCTTCTTCTCTTCCTTCTCTTTCTCTCTCTTGCCTTTTCTCTCTCTCCAAAATGAATCCAAAATATCTAAAATCCGATATTTATTAACACTGATCGTCCTGGACGATCCAAATTTCGTCCTGGTACGATGGGTTCTCTGGACAAATTTCGTACAGACGAAATCCAAATTCGTCCCGGGCGACTAGCTCTCTGGACAGATTTCGTACAGACGGATCGTCCCGACTGCTCCAGGTTCGTACAGACGAAAATGGCAGATTTCTTCACAAATTTCTTCAGTTCGTCCAGTACTAAAGTCAGATCGTACGGGACTAACAGCACAAAAAAATCAGCTTTTTAAGGATTTTACAATCTACCCACCTAAAAAAAAATGTCGTCCTCGACATTTCCCTTAAGGGATCGAATGCAAAATCGATACAAAGCAAATCCGTCCAATCAAAACTCAAATCGAATCGAATCGAATCAAAATCAAAACTCGTTGAAATCCATACAAATCACACAATCCAGTCAATCACATGTCATTCAATATGTATGCAAAACGATACACTTGAAACAATCCATTCTATCAAACTATCAATCAAATCCTTTCACTACACTTGCTCTGATACCAACTGTGACGCCCCAGGCATCCATAGTGAAAGGATTCGTCTGACATTCTGATCGAACTCCATTCCAGTTGCCTTGCTCGGACCTGAAATTATCAACCACATATAATGAGCTTTACAAAGCCCAGCAGGTCACCAAAGCCTACAACTGAAATCAAAGCACGGCGATGCTATCAATATGCATGTCAATCTATCAATCTGAATCAGTCAATGGTCAATGAGTCTATGCAGTACGAAAATTCAATAGTTAAAGAAATCTAGGACAATCATATCAATAGTCATACACATATCAATTCAATCTATCAATCTCGGGAAAATCAGAAATCGTACGAAAATCGGGCAGAGTAACGGCAGTCGGTCAAATTTACACAAAAATCCTGCAAAAAGGCACAAATTCCAAATCTCACCAAATTACAGAAGAATATCGATGACATCAATACAAGACTATTGCCCTATAGAAATCAAATCAAATCAAGTCCCGATAATTTTCTATTCGATTAAAATCGCGTAGAATCAATTCCGACCGGTAAAATCTTCGTAGAATACAGTCAAATCGTGTGCAATAATCATATATATAACATATCAAAAGTTGTGCGGTGAAAGTTGTGCCAAATCCAAATCACGTCAAAAATTCGACTACGAAAACACAAAACAGATCACAACTCGGTCAAAACTCAATATCTTTGAAAACAGAAATAGGGTTCGGAGTCCTTACCACGAGATCTTCACTTTTCCCAACAGCAGCGTCGGACGAAAAGCGCTCCGCGGCCTCCAAAATCAGGTTTCCTCTTTTTCCCTTTTTCTTTCTCTCTCCTCAAAACAGATATTTTAATTAAAAATGATTTTTCTCTCTCCTCAAAACGATCTCATTCTCATATATCATTTGTCTGATCGGCCCGGCCAATCGCCAAATCGTCCCGGGACGATCAGACTAGAAAAATCGTCCTGGACGGTTCCCAGAACTATTCTCAGGTCGATATTTTCTACAGTGCCGATCGGCCTGGACGATTTCCAATCGTCCTGGACGATCCTGAGAGGAAAAATCCAAATCAGATAGGAACAGTAAGGGAACGAGGTCTCACAATTGTGTTGTGAAACGGACTGCTGTCGAGGTGCCAATAACATCTTCTCCATGATACAGATCAAAGGTTCACCCGTATCCGGTGACACTTCTTCCACTGTAAGATTCTGTTCTTCATCTTCAGCTGGCTCCTCTTCCCCATCTGCTGCGGCAAGGTGTAATTGCGGCCTATTTGGATAATCATTCGACTTGTGTCCCAACTGAAAACAACGAAAACACTTGATTGTGGATGGCCGAGCATATGGATTCTCCCTCGTTGGTGCCTTCATTTTTGATTGTGTCCGGGTATCCTCAAGAGATTTAGATGCGGCTGCTGGTTGGGCACTATGGGATGAGGACGTCGAATTTTGATGCCCAGCTACCGGCTTAAGAACTGGAGTAATAGGTTAATAATGTCAGCACTGACATCATTATATGATCTCCTAGGTGGATACTGCTTGTATGCCCGAGACAACTGCATTTCTGCCTTTAATGCAAAGTTAAACGCCTGTGACAAAGACCAAACCGAATTCAATTCAAGTTTGTCTTGAATAGCATCTTTAAGACCACCAATATAACGAGCAACAATCTGTGTGGTGTTTTCATTGAGATTATTCCTGGCACTAAGGCGATAAAATTCTTCTGTATATTCATTCACAGTCCGAGACCCTTGATTACAATGTTGGTACCTAAGGTACAACATCTGTTCATAATCCGTGGGTAGAAAATGAGAGCGGAGAAGTTGTTTCATCCGATGCCAGTTACGAACTGGACCACGCCCTTCTCTCCGGCGGGTTTGCAGGAGTTGCAACCACCATGCTCTAGCTCCTCCTTTCAGTCTACAAGCAACATATTTCACCTGTTTCTCCGGTTCGATATCCATGTATTCAAAAAAAGTTTCAACCGACCTCTCCCAATTCAAGTAGTCCTCAATATGCAATCGACCATCAAAGAATGGAATATCGAGTTTTACCCTGAATTCTCCCTGAGGATTAGCGTGCTGGTTGCCACGGCGTCTTTGATGGCCCTGAACAGGAACAAATTCACCATCTGATTCAGACGGCATTTCCTCTTGGAAATACCCAGCATCATCGTCCTCTGACTCGGTGAATTCGGATACAATTGGAATGCGCCTTCTACGTCCGCGACCTCGGTCGCACGTAGCCATCCCCGCGGGTAACGCCCGGTTTGGCCGGTGTCCGCCCATTTCATCTCTCAGAGCCTGAAATTGCCGCCGCATATCAACAGATAATCTGAACAGATCAGACGATACCTCATCCATCCGCTGATTAAGGTTGTTGTGGGCTTCCCAAAGTGTGTCAAGACTGCGATCATCGTCGCCAGTCCCTCGTTTACTACCGTCGGCCATTCCTCAAAGCAACCAGCTCTGATACCAATACTGACGTAGGTAGTCGATAGAGGAAGTTACCTGCAGTGAAACGAATAGAACAGTAACACCAAACTAAAGCAAGAGCTTGCTAAGCAGCAAACAGAAGTCTATATATTCTTTTCTACCGAAGAACTAAAGTAATACAGCTTTTGTATAAAGAAGAAAGCTAAAAGTAGCAACTCATAGCAGAAAGTTGCATAGTACTAAAAGGGAAATGTGGGTAGTGGAGATTCAGCTAGTAAAGCACATGTAAGATGATCCGCACATGTAAGATGATCCACATCACAGGATAATCCTGCAAAGAACCTGAAACAGAAAAAAACTTACAAGAAGTAAGAGAAGAGTCTCCTCCGGCCTCAGAGCAGAAATTCTATTGAAAACATAGATAAAAAATGTGCTTCTACATACTTTTGTTCCTATATATATTTCCCACTATTTCTCTAATATCAGGTAGTTGTCATTTACTATGATAGTATCATAGTACTATGATAATAGAATGGGTACGGTGGATGTGGGAAATGCAAATAGGGGTAAGTTATGCTTTCCTTAACGTGCAGTGCATCGAAAGAGCTCGACTCTGATGAGATAAGACTAAATAGGGACGCATACGGAGGGTGATAAGGATAAATATATGAAACATTGAAAGTGGGAGATGTATTGTGGCCATAAGGTAATTGAACAATATATGCATTGTCGTTAATCTTGGTAATGATCGATCGGGATAGGGCCAAGCTTGCAGCGACTAAGCTTGATTCAGGTTCTAGGTGGGAATCTTTCACGGCGCATGCACAACATGACTAGATCGCCCATGTTAAACAAGGTTTGCCTCCGGTGATCGAAGGTTGGTTGCAGTCTTGTATTTCTTAGTTGCTTTGGTCAGTTGAGTGTGGACGTCAGCAAGCATTTGAGAATATTGATTTGTGAAGTTATTGTCAGCTCCTGATTTGCATTTAGGTAAGACAGACACATCCAAAGCAAGGTTAGGCGTCTTAGTGTAAAGAATGTTGAATGGAGACTTACCAGTTGATCGGTTCAGCATAGAATTATATGCAAATTTAGCGGTGTTGAGCATTTCTTCCTATTGTTTAGGATAGTTTTGTACTAAGCAGCGAAGCATGCTACCTAAAGTTCGGTTAACCACCTCAGTTTGTCCATCATACCATGGGTGATAGGCAGAACTAAGTTGCAAATCTGTGTCTATTGTTTAGGAATTTGACATCTCGGTCAGATGTGAGACTCCTAGTGTAGTGTTGGGGAAAGTTTTGAAAAAAGGGATTTTTGAAAGATTTAATCTTATTTGAGATTTTTTTTTTAGTTTACAGTCTCAAAATTGAACGCCTCATCATAAACAATATATTGCCCATAACGGCAAAGGTATTGTTCACTAACGGGTTCAGATAATGAAACTAAAAGTTATCATTCTGATTGTAGTAATCGAATTCAAATAAGAATAACATATGATCTCGAAGGGTCAAAAAAAGATTCTATCAATATTCAATCACTATACTCCGGATGAGAGATCATTAATTTCATATTCTAAATCACAATAATGAATGATATATCTCTCCAAGGAGAGAAATTAAATATCACTTATTATCGATTGTTGAAATATGACGATAATGATCATTGTCGACTTCAATTTTTCAAAGAAGATTAATTTTGAATTTTAAAAATTAATTTTAAAAAAGATTAATGTGGATTCTAAATCTCCAACGATCGTAAGCCATCGTAGTTAATTACATCATAAGAATCTGAAGTCTCTTACCAAGACTCTTAATTAAAATCATGACAGAAATTTTGTTTAAGGATTTTCTAGAAATGATATCAAAGGAAGTGAAACCGAAATTTCAAATGGGATTAGAACAAGATTGAGCACTTATTTTTTGAGTCAAAGGAAAAAGAGCCTGAGGCCCTTGCCTATGCTAAATATTGGGCTTTAAATTCTGGATTGAGAAAGAATTTAATTTGAATTGAGCATTTTATTAGAAATTTAAAATTATATTCCCGAATGATGGGGTCTTATGATTCAAAATCTGCCCTGCATCCTAAATCTAAATTAGGCACCGGATAATGGTGGCCCGAACTTAACTAATGTATTGTAAAATCTGGATCTACCCCAGCTTGGATTGGGGAGCCAACTAATCACCTAGACGATTTTAAATCCATAAATCTAGTCATTTTATGAAATAGTGGTAATGATATTTTTATTAAGATTTTTGAGTGATGGGACCAACATCTAGATCTTGTCCTAATTGGTATCTTGACTTATGTAGGATGAAAATGCTTAAGACAAATGCAATTAGAATTTTAGACTTGCTTTTAAATTAATTTATAATGCAAGTTGATTGACTCGATTGAATGCATGAATTGAGTATGTAACAGTTTTTAAAAATGGCTTTAAAAAATATTTTTCTAAGATATTGTATAATTTCAGAGAGCTGGGCTTTAGCAGAGAAAGAAAGCAAGGATAGAAGAGAGAGAACAAGGAATAAGCTAGCAATATTGGACATGGAGGCCATGGCTATATATAAATAGAAGTACTTGCAGGCTGAAGTAAGAGTGAAAGAAGCTTGTCGATGTTGTTTGCTTGTGATGATGAGAGCTTTGCTTAGCTATGGGGTCTTTATATATGGATACAGTGATTGGTGGCATGGTGAAGGAACACTAAAGGAAGTAAACAGGGCGGGCTTTGCTGAATATTCAAAAGCTTATCGACGTTGAAGCTGCACTGCATGCATTTTTGTTGAGGGAGTCAATGAGGAAGGCTTCAATATATTCGCCCGGGTTGTTGGAGGACCAAGCCATCCAAATTAATTTGTTCGTTAATATCAATCATTCATAATTGAATTGAGATAAAAAATGTAAATAAATGTATTTTAATATTGTTCACTAGGATATCTCTTTCCAATAATAATAATAATAAAATTACACATTATCAAATACAAAAAAAAAATTAATAATTATTTTGTACCCAATTTTATGCAAGAGTGATTGAGCTTGAGGTCCTTGTATGAGCCTCTTTATTTAACAAGTCAAACTCGAGCAAGGCCTTAAATTGGGCTGGTCACTTGATAGTAACTTTTTTTTTAAAAACAAATAGGTGCAAATATGTCCAATTTCATTCCAAAATTGAAAGGTTACAAGAAATTATAATAGTCTTGCAAGAAAAACAAAACTCACAAAACTAAAAAGTAAGAAAAGAAAATTTCTAAAAGAAAAGCTAAGCAATCTAAACAAAACTCCAAATAGATGGAGAAAAATAAACCAAAAGAACAAAAAAGACTAGGAAAACTAGTCCTTAACAAGAAATGTTCAAAATGAATCAGCAATGGAAATTAATTCCAGCTCAACATGTCCAATTACCAACAGAAAAACAACTCCGATAACCAGCTACTAGAATAATGATAAATAAATAAGCTTGCAACCAAGTTATCCAATAGCAGCAGAAGACTCCAACTGGAAGCAAACCAACCAGCAAAGTGATAAAATTCAAAACCAGAATCAAAACTGGTGCAGCCCAAGACCTGGAAAGGAGAAACAGGATAATCCTGCAAAGAACCTTGTTGCGTCCTGGAGTATTCGCGGCGGTAGATAAAATATATAGTTTAACGTCTTAGCATTATATGAAGATCCAACACACAAGCAGATAAGAGAGAGTGTGTAGCGTTCATAAGAGACACCAGAATTTTTACGTGGAAACCCTTAAAAAGGGGGAAAAACCACGGGGCCTGGCCCAGTTTGAATGAATCCACTAGTGTTTGCAGTCGATTACAAATGAGGCCCTTCCTTGGGAGAAGACCTTGGATTGATGTAATAAATGTACATCATATAAAATGAATTACATGGTGGGAGTTACATATACATGTTTGTTTGGTTGGAAGAGCCGTAGTAGGAAAAAGATCGAGGTCAGAAAGACCTTTGTTTGTTGATGGAGGTCGAAGTGACTGTAGTAGGTGATAGAGGTCGGGACGACCGTAGTCGGCAGGAGACCAGGGTCGGAAAGACCATTGATGGCAGGAGACCAGGGTCTGAAAGACCGTTGTATGATGATGATGGAGGTCAGAATGACCGTAGTAGGCGACGGAGGTCAGAATAACCGTAGTCGGCAGGAGATTGGGGTTAGAAAGACCGTTGTCTCTTGATTGAGGTCAGATGGACCATAGTAGGCGATGGAGGTCGGGAGGACCGTAGTCGGCATGGCGATACTTCAGTAGAAATTTTGGTGTAAGGTGGTGGTCTGGCGGAGTCTGGGCCTAAAGTGGTGGTTCGGCAGAAGTCTGGGCCTCAGGTGGTGATCTGGCAGAGCAACTATGTCAAGCGGTGGTCTGACGGAGGTGAGGGCCACAAGTGGTGGTCCGGAAGAAGTACGGGCCTCAGGTGGTGGTCTGATGAAGCAACGGCATCAGGCGGTGGTCCGGCGGAGGTGAGTGCCTCAAGTGGTGGTTCGGAAGAAGTCCGGGCCTCAGGTGGTGGTCTGATGAAGCAACGACATCAGGAGGTGGTCCGGCGGAGGTGAGGGCCTCAAGTGGTGATCCGGCAGTAATCCGGGCCTCAGGTGGTGGTCCGGCGGAGCAAAGGCGTCAGGCGGTGGTCAGACGGATCGTGAGGGCCTCAAGTGGTGGTCAGGAAGAAGTTCGGACCTCAGGAGGTGGTCCGGCAGAGCAACGGCGTCAGGCGGTGGTCCGGCGGAGGTGAGTGCCTCAGGTGGTGGTCCGGCGGAGCACAGGGCATCAAGTGGTGGTCCGGCGGAAGTCCGGCGGTGGTCGAGGAGGTAAGAAAGCTAGAGTGATCTCCGATCTCTCTCTTTTTTCCTTAGGCTTCCCTCCCCTCTCAAGAGGAGAGGGAGCTCTATTTATAGATTTTTGGAGTGGCATGACCTGTAAATAGGTGAGAGATCAAGGGTAAATGGGGAGTGGTCGGATGAACGGCCGATGTTGAATCCCTTGATCATGCACCGTTCTTTAGACATTTGAAGACCTTAATTAATGTTGTCGGAACTTGGCGATCTTGGGCTCGTTGGATTCGTCTCGTCGAGCCGCTTGATTCGAGTATAAGCTTGTTATATTTGGAAACCGTTTGGTAATCTAATTTGTGGTTTGAACCTTCCAATAGTGCTTCGGGTCCTTGATTTGGACCCATTTGGGCTCGGATTGAGTCGAATTTGGTGTTGTTGGGTTTGTATTTCCGAGACGCTCAGTTTGACTGTAAGTTTGCTGAAATCGGAGTTCGGATGGTCTCCGAATTAATTTTTGAAGTTTTCAATTTGATTTTGTCTCGAGATTCGTGCCCGAACGTATCAAACCTGAAACAGAGAAAACTTACAAGAAGTAAGAGAAGAGGCTCCTCCGGCCTCAGAGCAGAAATTCTATTGAAATCATAGATAAAAAAATGTGCTTCTACATACTTTTGTTCCTATAAATATTTCCCACTATTTCTCTAATATCAGGTAATTGTCTTTTACTACTAATGGTGTAACGAACAAAAAAGAATGATAGTACCATGTTAACAGAATGGGTACGATGGAGGTGGGAAATGCAAATAGGGGTAAGTTATGTTCGCCTTAACATGCAGTGTATCAGTCCTTTCCGGCATCTAAAGAGCTCAACTCCGACGAGCTAAGACTAATTGGGGAAGCATCTGTGGGGTGGTATGGACAAATATATGAAACATTGAAAGTGGGAGATGTATTGTGGTCATCAAGTAATTGAACATTATATGCATTGTCGTTAATCTTGGCAATGATCAGGATAGGTCCAAGCTTGCAGTGACTAAGCTTGGTGTAGGTACTAGGTGGGAATCTTTCGTGACACATGCACACCATGACTAGACCGCCCATGTTAAACAAGGTTTGCATTTGGTGAAGGTTGGCTGCGGTCTTGTATTTCTAAGTTGCTTTGGTCAGTTGAGTATGAACGTTAGCAAGCATTTGAGAATATTGATTTGTGAAGTTATTGTCAGCTCCCGATTTGCATTTAGGTAAGACAGTCGCATCCAAAGCAAGGTTTTGTGTCTTAGTGTAAAGAATGTTCAATGGAGACTTATCAGTTGATCGATTCAGCATAGAATTATATGCAAATTCAGCTGTGCTCAGCAAAATTGAACGCCTCATCATAAACAATATATTGCCCCTAACGGCAAAGGTGTCGTTCACTAACGGCCGGGTTCAGATAATGAAACTTAAAGTTATCATTCTAATTGTAGTAATCAAATTCGAATAAGAATAACATTTGATATCGAAGGGTCAAACAAAGATTCTATCAATATTCAACCACTATACTACGGATGAGAGATCATTAATTTCATATTCTAAATCACAATAGTGAATGATATACCTCACCAATGAGAGAAATTAAATATAACTTATTATCAATTGATGGAATATAAAGATAATGATCATTGTCAACTTGATTTTCTCTTGAATTTTAAAAATTAATTTTAAAAAAGATTAATGTGGGTTTTAAATCTCCTAAGATTGTAAGCCCTTGTAGTTAATTACATCGTAAGAAACCGGAGTCTCCTATGAAGACTCTTGATTAAAATCATAGAATAAATTTTTTTTTAAAGATTTTTTAGGAATGATAGCAGAGAAAGTGAAACCGAAATTTCAAATGGGATTTGAACAAGATTGAGCACTTATTTTTTGGGTCAAAGGAAGAAGAGAATGAGGCTCCGACCTATGCTAAATATTGGGCTTTAAATTTTTTATTGAAAAATAATTTAGTTTGAATTGAACATTTTATTAGAAATTTGATATTATATTTCCGGCAGATTGGATGTTATGATTCAAAATATGCCCTACATCCTAAATCTATATTAGGCACCAGACAACGGTGGCCCGAACTTAACTAATGCATTTTAAAATTAAAATCTGAATCTACCCCAACCTAGATTGGGGAGCCAACTAATCACCTAGGCGATTTTAATTCCATAAATTTGGTTATTTTATGAAATAGTGGTAATGATGTTTTTATTAAATTTTTTGAGAGATGGGACCAACATCTAGGTCTTGTCCTAATTGGTCTCTTGACTTATATAGGGTGAAAATGCTTAAGACAAATGCAATTAGAATTTTAGAGTCACTTTTAAATTAATTTCTAATGCAATGCATGCTGATTGGCTCGATTGAATGCATGAAATGAGTATGTAGCAATTTTTAAAAATGACTTAAAAAATATTTTTCCAAGATATTGCACAATTTTTTAAAAGATTCATGTCATAATTATTCGACAAGTTTTACGCTTGTTGTCAACTACCTAACGCAACCCACCACTTTTCGTATACAGGACTTGGGACCTACAATGACATAAAACCTAACAATAGAGTTAAATATTGACAGAAGTTTAGCAATTGGGGTGATGATTACTTGTGGTGGTCGCCGGCAATAATTTTTTAAAAATGCAAGAGATCATCTTTTTTTACTTCTCTTAGGTTTGGAACATGTCCCACTATATATAAAGAATGAGGATTTATTTATAATTAACTTTTTGAGAAAGACATTCCTCTAAATTTGGTAAGAATACAAAGCACTCCATCGTACAGTCCAAACTGATCTTATCGATTATAGATTATTCATTAAATCTTTGAATGTCTTAACGATGCCAGAATCAAGTGATCTTATGCTCATTAAATTTGTCTCGTCTAGTGGCTTGATTGGCGATAAGTATGTTATAATTAGAAGTCATTTGTTCTATCAATTTATATTCAACAATTTTCAAATATAACTCAAGTGTTTGATTTGAGCTCATTTAGAGTTGGATTGGATTATGTGGCGTCAATAAGTTCGTCCCGTTGAAACATTCAGTTCGATCATAAATTTGTTAAAATTGAAATTTCTACGTTCCTAAATGTAATTATAAAAGTTTTCAATTCAAATATCATCTCAAAATTTGTGTTGATGATGTAGATTTTCTGAAGTCATATATTGGTTTCATATATAGAACATGTCCTTAATTAGTTTCAGGAGTTCTATGTTTGCAGGTTTTTCTTGGGATTTCTTTTGTTACAAGAATTCACTAATTTTTCATACCTGTGGCACAGATCATCAATCGATTTCTTGTTGTTAATTGAAATGAAAAATATTAGATATATTTAATACTTCCTAACCATTTTGGGCTCTTTATGTGGCTAAAGCTTGGACTGTTACATTGTAGTTTCTGGCATTGAACTTATCCAATTAATTAACCTTTCTTCGACACTGAAAAGAAGGTCATGCTATTGCTGGCATCGAACTTGACCAACTAAGGTTTCGTTTGGGACAGCTTTCTCACTATTTCTTAAAGTAGATATCTAGTACAAAATTTTAAAATTTTATATGAAAATACTGCTTAAAAGACACAGTAAGAAAATTGTCCCAAATGAAGCATAATTCTTCCTCAGGATTAATGAAAAGGAGGCCATGCTATGATTGGATAAGCGATGAAGAAAACTAAAGGACTCTGAAGGGCATTGTAATTAAGAGTAACTGTAAATCCTTAAATGATATTCTTCCAATTAGTATCTAGCTAGAATTGTTATTGGCTTCCCTCTAATGCTTTTTTAGTTATTTTCAATTCATAACTAAGCTTTTAACGATTACATGCATATCTACTAATATAAGAGAGATTAATTTTGTCCCGAGTTAAATAAGAAAAGTTTATATTCCTTCAATTTTGGCATGAACTCCTTCTGTCATTCCACCATGATGAGAGGTATGGCACAGGAGAAACCAAAGACATATTGGTGGCAAGTCCTGTCAGGAACTACAATGGAGCTAACGAGTTAGGATTTTGATTGGAGCACATAATCTAGAATAATCGGTTATAGAAGATGCTAAAAACTTATTCTAAAATAATTTTTTCGAAAAGTCTAGAATAATATTTAATGTCATTTATGATAGAGATATAAGAGTATTTTAGAGAGTCATTTGTAACCATTAAATTGAATTATGTTGGCACAATCCTAATGAGATACTATTTGTATAAATAATGGTGATATATTTGAATTTGTATCAAGTAAACATGAAATAAAAGTTGTAGCCTCTTTCTTCCTCTTACATCTTCTTATTAGCCTTACTAGCCTCTTATATTCTCTTTTATCTCTTTAGTCTTCTCTCATTCTAAAAGTCTTCTTATTCCAACAAAGTGTGTCTGAAAGATGTGTTTTGTTATGTGATTTCTTGTGTTGAAAATATTAATGTAATCGTTGAAGATTGAGAAAAAGAAATCATTAAGCATTTCTAATAGTAATTTTATTTTCTTTTGGAACCAATTTTGAGGCATGAATTGGAGTACTTAAAACACTTTGTATGTTATGTTAAATGAAAACACATGAAAGAAAAATAGATCATCTTAGTCTGTTGGTTGAAAGCTTAGACTATCAACTAAGAGATCATGGGTTCAAGACTTGTGTATGCAATGTATGTGTGAGTCTGCCTTGATTAGCCTAAATGTCCAAAAGAAATAAAGTTGTATATTGAAGATGTGTTTTGTGAAGTAATTTCTTCTATTGAAAATATTGTAATCGCTGAAGATTGAGAAAAATAAGTTGTTAAGCATTTCTAGTAGTAATTTTATTTTCTTTTGGAACTAATTTTGTGGCATATGTTAAATGAAAACACATGAAAGAAAAATAGATCATCTTAGTCTGTTGGTTGAAAGCTTAGACTATCAACTAAGAGATCATGGGTTCAAGACTTGTGTATGCAATGTATGTGTGAGTCTGCCTTGATTAGCCTAAATGTCCAAAAAAAAAAAGTTGTATATGGAAGATGTGTTTTGTAAAGTGATTTCTTGTGTTGAAAATATTATATTCGTTGAAGATTGAGAAAAAGAAATTGTTAAGCATTTATAGTAGTAATTTTATTTTATTTTGGAACTAATTTTGATGCATGAATTGAAGTACCTGAAAAACTTGGTATGTTATGTTAAATGAAAACACATGAAAGAGAGTGTCTCGTCACTTTTTTCTCCTTTTTTATGAAAAATATATTCTTTTTGAATGAAATTCTATCATATATTAAGGTTATAAAATTTAGAGAGAGAGAAGGGAACTTGGAATGAGATTTGACTGTCTTAACAAATTTATGATTGTGTTAACATGAACAAATCAAATTTAACTTATTAGAATTCTATTTTTTAATTATAATCATATAAAATTTGATGTTGGTTCGGTTTCTCAAATAACTTTAGAAAATTTTCATTATACATATAAATATTTGATTTATACTCATCATCTACATTCAGATTAAACATTAATATTACATGCATCATTGAGTCGTCTTAATTGCTTATTTGCTAAAATTAAAAATAATAAACAAATTGATCTGGCTAAATTTACCAGCCTTATTTTTAGAGTATTTAAAATATATATATGAATTAATTTCACCTTTACAATTATTAAGTTAGAAACTATCTTCATAATTTCTTGTGAAATGCATATCAAATATTGATCCTATAAAACCCTAAAAAGTGTTCCAAAGAGGCGTGTGAGGATTATCTGACAGCATATGTTATTTTTTTAAGTAGAAATCTATATAAAAATAATATTTTGTCTTGAGTGGCCATAAAAAAGAATATCTGTTGAGAATATTTAGTAACATATAACGCGTATTGACTTTCAACATGAGTTGCCAATTAACTGCATGCGACTGCTGCATTAGCCTTTCTTCATGCATGCTGCATGTAATTATTTAGGCCATATTCAACCAATTTTTGACCAATCAAACAACAAAACATACTTCATTCTCGTATTTGTGAACAGTGCGACTCCGATCATCGCACTGTTCATGATATCTCGCACTATTCATGAAATATATTTTTTTCTGGAAACAGAGAAAGCGGAGGCAGAGCGCGAGGTTAAGAAATAGGGTTCAGTTACAGATGAATTAGTGCATTTTTAAGTGTTACTGAATTTTGGAGCGGAAAATGAGTTTTTCGGTTGGAGATGGTCTAAGAACGAGATCATGCGGCTCATCTTAATATGTTGGTTGGAAACTTTGACTATCAATTAAGAGATCTTGAAATTGAGACTTGCTATGTGTTGTGTGTTTAAATTTGTCCTAAACCACCAAAAAAAAAAAAAAAGATCGAGATCAGGTAAATTAACGATCAGCTTGATTACTAAACATCCTTATTATGAATGATCAGAATACAATTTTTCGGGTCCCCCGCACAAATTCAACTAAAAAATTACATAATAAGAAAGTTGCTCAGTTGACGAGCCAAATTCTATGTAGTATAAATCAGAAATCAGGAGTTAATTAATCTTCCTGCAATTCAAACGTATCTCTCCATTGGCTCCAGTGAGTGGAGTAATAGCTCCCATCTTTATCATCGCAGCAGCAAAATCGCTGAAGAAAAGATTCCTGTTTTGGCTGTACTGCCTCACCAAAGCATCCTGAGTTCCATTATTGAAGAGCTCTTGATCTGAATGCAGCAGGCCTCGAGAGCCGAGCAAGTTCTGGTAGTACTCAGCTCCAAACTTGTTCGGGCTTTGTACGTCCAGCGGCGCCAAGTTGCTATCTCCGCCGGAAGTTTGTGGGCAGCTTCCCTGTCGAAGGGTGGCAAAGCCGGCGTTGATGTTGCCGTCGTTGTAGATGCGAGAGCGAAAGAATTGGCACTGTGCTTGTCCTATGGTGTGCGCGCCGGAGAGCGCCGTCATGTCACGCGCATTCAGACCCTTCGAGGCGAACTTGGAGATGAGGGTGGAGAGGCTCGACGCCGGGCCCGGGAGATCGCTGTTCGCCGTGCTTTGGCTGGCTGTGGTGGCGTCTCTCCGGCCAAGAGCTACAGTCCAAGTTGGCCCGCCGAGCTTAACAACACCATCGCGAGAAGCAAGAGCGAGAATATCAGCACAGGACACCGTTGCGTTGCAGGAGGCCTCGACGCTGGACTTAATGGCATCAATGACTTCAAATCCTCTCGCTGAATTTTTGTTTGGGAATGCATTTTTTTCTCCCGTTAATGTTGCTGTGTCATCAAGAAGAATCGAACCATCACAACCCTGAAATTAGTAACACAAAGATATACTATATTAATCAGTTGAAGAACATAAGTAATGATTATATAAGTATAAGATTATGTGCAATTATATATCATACATTAACGAAGCAGTCATGGAAGAATAGGCGGAGAATGGAGGCAGCCATGCGCGGCTCTTTGGCCACCGCTTGCGCCATGGAAGAGCTCACAATGGATTGCAGGTTTGGGCAAGTTTTAGCGTAGAAGTTTGAAGAGAGTTGGGCTTGAGCAGAGCAAGCAAGCAAGGATAGAAGGGAGAGAGCAAGGAATAGTGAGCTGGAATTGGAGAGAGAAGCCATGGCGACTATGCTACTTTTGCTTTCTGAAAAGCTAACAAGTGAAAGAAGCTAGTCGAGGTTGGTTGCTTTTGTTAGCCAAGGGCTCCTTATATAGACAAAGAGAGTGGGTGGATATATGATTGGTGGCATGGTGATGGGCAAAGGATAGAAGTATTTATTTTTAATATTCAAAGCATATTGAAGCTGCTCTGCAATTTCGGTCGACGTGGTCAACGTACTAGGCATCTTAATTAAGTGAGAAAAGTCCCTTTGGCTTGATACGGCGGAGTTGTTGTTTGACTTCAAGGTGAGAAAGAAATTTTTTATTAAAATTTAATTTAAGCTTTGTTCAGAGAGATTATTACATGCAGAGTTCGAACATAAAGCTACATCCTGACTCTATGTTATGTATGAATGTATGTACACATATTATGTACATTTGTGTACAGTGTGAATAAAACTGTGTGCACAGTATATATGTGTATAAATTTTACACACATAGTGTACAAATCTTCATAGTATGTATAAGGGAGTCGGGATGTAGCTAGCCCTACGTACGGACTCTACGCATAATAATTTCTCTTTCATTTTAGGCATCTTTAGATCACTATTTTTTTTCCTGCTTTCCAGATTTTTTTTACTAAAAAATAGCTTTATAAAATAATAAAAAAAACCGTCCCAAATGAAAGCTTAATCTATCTCTTGCTCTTTATCATCTATTGCTTCAACCATCTTCTTCTTTCCCATTTTTCTTCTCGTTATTCTTAGCTTGCAGCATAAAGATTTTAGAGCTAAATTCCTATTCCTCAACTTCTTGTCACTCGTTGAAATCTTGCCTATTAATAAAATGTAATGCAAACTTAGCAATTTTTTAACAATATACAAATTTATCATCATAGATTACCCACCCATACTGCTCCATACTCTTGCAATTCCTATTCATGAGCAATCCTACATGAGCTTTGTCCTCCCAGTTATTGTACGTGGAACCTTTACGTATCCATCCTTACTCAACTCACTATCGATCTAAAGACATATTTATGTTAACTTACTGCTTAAGCTTCTTTTGGGATCATTTTTTTACTATTTTATAAAATAGCTGTAGAGAAAATTTTTTTGTAAAGCTATTATAGAAAGTAAATTTCTAGTACAAATTTTCTTTGTAAGTAACGAAAATAATTATGTGCATTCTTTAATATAAAACAGTAAGAAAACCCTCCAAAATGAAATCTTAATATAGTCTCATACTCCAATGCCACACCTTCTACATCACACCAAAAACTACAAGCAAGGCGCCTTTAAGCTGCATCCATCATGTATTCTTTGGGGTGTCAATATTTGACACGACATGAAAACACGACGACTCGAATCCGATCCAAAAATTTTGAGTTAGATCCGACCCGATTTTAAAATGGGTCGGGTTCGAGTTGACCCGAAAATTGGTTTGAAATGAGCTGGCCGCACTGCTTAAGCCCGGCCCCCTGCGTCGTGTCCGAGCTGCCCGCGCCCGACCAAGGCTGCCTGTGTAGCGTCGCGAGCCCCATTGTGCGCCGTCCCGCTATCGTCAACCGTGTCTAGTCGTGTCAACCCGGTAACACGACGGGTCGGGTCCGGGTCTAAATTTCTAACCCGTTTACATAACTGGTTCGGGTTAGGGCCTAGTTGTATGAACTCGAGTCAGTTCCGAATTTGATCCGAACCCGACCCAAAACCCAATTTTGACACCCCTATGCATTCTACATGTGATATGGAGTATATATATATAGTATTTCTTCATTCCTTATCAATCCCTCTATAAAGCTTTAATAATCGACTATATATGTTGTAAACCACCACACATACACCAATACACAGTATGTTACATGGGCAAAATACATATAAGTATACAACTTTCAACCCATCCATGCTAGCTAGTCGTCTGATAAACATAATTTATAATTTATTTTTTGGACACTTGATCCAATTAAGACAAGCTCATACATACTTACAACACATATGTAAACATCAAATCCAAAATCTCTTGCTTAATAGGTAAAGCTCCCCCAACCAACATATCAAGACAAGCTAGAATTGTATATGCTAAAACCATTGTTAAAGCTACTGCCTCCAAAAACTGGATATAACACAATAGTTCAAAGAGCGTTGGGTGAGCCGTTTGCATCGTTTGCAAATACAGCGGATTTGCAGCATTTTCTAAACTGCTGCACTGCTACAATGAATTTAGCACGTGTTTCAATCATTGTAATAGGTAAAAAAATGCTAAAAAAGTCTAATTTATTAATTGTGACCGTATCATAAGTTTTTTTAGTAACGGGGGTATCTACCTGCTTTCACCTCAGCTTGTGTGAGGCACATTGTGGTGTGACTAATCCCTCGGCTGACGTGAAAGAGGCACCTACTTCTACATAACCTCCTGGCCCGCACTTATTGGGACCCCACTTAAGAGGCATTGTCGCTCAGAGGGAATCGAACACAGGTTGGGAGATTCCCAACCATACTCGTCCACCAATCAAACAAAGCATCGGTGGGTCCGTATCATAATCCATAATGAGATTCCAATTATGACAAGGCAACTGAGTGTTAATAAAAGTAATTTTACCATGAAATCAATTATGACTCATTTGGGCTCGGATTGGGTTGATCTTGGTGTCGTTGGGTTCGTATTTCCGAGACGCTCAGTTTGACTATAAGATCGCTGAAATCGGAGTTCATATGATCCTGAAATTTAATTTTTGAAGTTTCCGAACTGATTTTGCCTCGAGATTCGTGCCAATCAAGATGATTTTGAGATGACGTATCAATGTCTATTTTTGATATTTTGAATTTGATTTTATGTGAGATTTGAAATTTTGGGATGAATTTATGGGCTTGATTTGCAAAAAAAAAATTAGAATCTGATTTGGCTCTCATACCAAGTTTATGAAATGAACAATTATATATCAGCACTGACTATGAAGCACTTTAGCCCTAAGGATAAATATTGTTAATTTTTTTTTATATTGTTAATATAAATCCAGCTTTGGCTTTTGCATCGATTAGACTATTTGAATTTTTAATTATTTGCTAAACGCAATTAATGCATGCTAATTCAATTAATTAGAGTTAATGCAGACTTTCTGCGTGGGAGATTGAACTTCAAAAATATTTGTAATAAAACTCAGTACTTACAGAATCTATGTTTAAAAACAAACACTAAAGTTAATGATAATTAATAGCTTTTAATAAATGCCTCAATTTAATCAACACGCATATCAATGACAAAAAAAAAATTTCATGAAGTGATTTGGTCGATTGGAGGTCGCATAGATTTCCAAGTACTCCTCAGTAAAAGGAGAAATTATTATATGGGAAAGTCAAATGTAGCTCGCATCTGAACTCCAAAGAAATTATGCTATATCACAGTAGTGTGTACAAATTATGCACTATGTACAAGATGTACACACTACTGTGTGCAGACGACATGCATGGCGCAATTTCATTAGAGTTCGAATGCATTTGGATTCGGCACATAATAATTTCTCCAGCTAGAGAGGCTCAATATTGAATGTCTTATTTTATTTGATCTAAATCCAATATTTGTTTAATATTTAAGTTTTTTATAACTTAAAAATATCAGTTATTTGAGAGATAATTCCATCGATAGGTTATGTGGGATGGTAAGAAATAAAATAATCTTCTAATTTAAGCGACTGTTTGTTGGAATGCAAAGATGGACTATTTTTACACATTTTTTGCTTTGTTTGGAATAGTTTTCTTATTGTTTTCTAAGAATAATTACTCTTTCGGCTAATATCATAACGATGTCTTTCAAAATCTCTGTGATTTAAACCCTAAACAACTTCTAAAGATGTTGATTGAAGATATTGGCAACAATGGCTCATATCACTATGACATAGCCTCAAATTGCATCCAATCGCCTGAGCTAGCCCTTGCCAAAGTGGGTTCATTAAACCTTCTTATGAGTTGTATTTTCTTATCACCAACCAATCAAAATAGGCAGGACCATCCGAACTCCGGGCACGAAGCTAGAGGAATATTCAAGTAATTTTTTTTTTAATTTCATGCGAGATCATCCGGACTCCAATTTTAGCAAATTTATAATCAAATAGAAATTCTCAGTGAGACGAACCGAGTGACATCAAAATAAGTCAAATCTAAGTCCAAGTGGGCCCAAATCAAGGGAAGGAAGCATATTTGGAAACTTCAAAGTATAAGTTGGATGATAAAATGATATCCAAATATGACATGTTTATGCTCAAATCCAACAAGTCCAAAGGCACTTAATTTTGACATCATTAAGGCTAGGGGTGTCAATTTCGGGTCACGGGTTGGGTTCGGGTCGAACCCGAAACTGACTCGGTACTATTCGGGTCAACCCGAACCCGACCCGTTTCTGTAAACGGGTCAGTTTTCCGGACCCGAACCCGACCCGAATGACCCGATTCGGATAAAAACCTGCTAGTTTTTGGGTCCAAAAATGGGCCAAACTCCTTTTTTCGGGTCAAGAACGGGCCGAAAACGGGTCAATCTTGGGTTCCTGGGTCAATCTCGGGTTCTCGGGTCAAAAACGGGTCATTTTCGGGTCAATTTCGGGTTGACGGGTCAACCCGAACCCAACCCGATTTTTGAAATGGGTCAAATTATTGAACCCGATCCGTTTCGGGTTCGGATCAACCCAAACCCGAAATTTTTGGATCGGGTTCGGGTCAGGTTTTCAGGTCGGGTCCAATATTGACACCCCTAATTAAGGCACTTAAGTGATGCATGAACACTCTATTATTAAATGAATCGATATGGACCACCTAATGGAGCATTCCGAATTTGTCTTTGATCTTCTCCATATTTACAAAACTTGTTAGTCTAAAAAATTTATAAATAGACCCCTACCTCCCACATGTAAGGGGGTCTTCTACTTTTAGAGGTTTAGGCCATGGGATAGATGCTCAAGAGAGCTTTGAGGCTTGAAACATCACAGAGCTCCACCCCGACACCATTGTCGGTAAACCCTCGCTACCAGGTTGCCCTAGTTGACCTATGCCCAACCATTGCCATCAAACCTTTGTTCGGCAACCACTGCCGAGTCTTCGTCCAAACTCCATCACCCGTCATCTATAGTCCCTCTAATCACTGTTGCTTGCTGATTATAGTCCCTGATTATGGTCCCTTCGATCATTGTAGCCCACCGATTATGGACACTTCGACCTCCGTTGCTCGCCTACTACTGTCTCTCCAACCATCGTCACCCATCCAACTATGGTCCATTCAACCTTCGTTGCCCGTTGACTACGATAACTCTAACCACCATTGCCCATCCAACGATGGTCCCTTCGACCTTCATCGCTCGTCTACTACGATCCCTCTAACCCCTGTCACAACCAACTACAGTCCATCTTACCTCCTTCACCAGCCAATTACGATCCCTCCCAACCTTCATCGTTTGCTAACTACAATCCACCCGACCACCGTCGCCCAAGTCTCAACTAAGGTCCATTCGACTTCCATCACTTGCTAGCTACAGTCATTTCGACCTTTGTCAACCAAATATAGTTCTATCAACCAAATGAACATGCCAATATCTCTTCAGAACATCTCTCAAGACATTGGATTTATCCAACCCCAACCATGTAAAGTGCTCTGTATAATGTATATTTTGTGCATTGAGCCAACGCCTTCCCTCGAGAAATGGCTTCATTTATAATTCACAACAAACACTAGTAGATTCACGTTAATTGGGCAATGCCTCGTGATTTTTCTCCCTTTTTAGAAATTTTTACGTAAAAATTATGGTATCTTATAACTCTTGCACCCCTCTATCTTTATCTGTATGCATGTTGAATCTGCATTCAAAGCTAGGACGATAAGCTCTTTATCTCTCTACCGTCGCATATGTTCTAGGATGCAACAAGACTATATTCTACCCTAATAACCTTTACACTTAGTGATTCTATGTCACTCAATTTCCCTTCCTTCCAAAAGAGAGATTTTTTGTTCTATCTTCAATCACCTATTACTCTAGCTCTCATAGTTTTCTCTCCTTCTATGAGAGTAACTGCCCTTATCACCTTCGGCCACTTATTGAATTCAAGGTCACATAATTTTCTCTCCTTCAAGAGTAAGGCCTACCCAATCACCTCCTAGCACCTTTTGACATCATGCTTATCCAATCCACTCCCTTCACTAATGTGAGAGACTACCTAACTACTATCTTACAATATCCACGCCAAAAAACACCTAGACTCTATTCATCAGCACTATAAGAGATATTCACGGGAGATCGAATCTTTTACATTGTACGCAAAACTTTTCTAATATATTTAAAATAGTGGTAGCCCTTTATAATATATGACTCTTCAATACAATTAATTTTTATTGATCTAGATATTAAAACTTTTTTTATATCTTCATAAAAAAATTATACATCATGCATGTGTTTTATTTTCTAATTTCTTAATTTTATGTGAATCATTATTGAAAATTAAGGCAATAAATTCTCTCTCAAACTCTACTATCTTGTAATTATTTATGTTAGTGAGGTAAATATATATTGATTGAAATTCTTGAAGGAGTATATATATATATATATATATATCGCTTTATTCTAAGCCACTAAAATTTTAGCTTGTTTTTATATCAACTTTTATTTAATAATTAGACAAAAATGAAAATATTTTCCATCTATTAGGGCTGCATGCGAACCAAACGTTCGACGAGCTACTCGTTGTTCGGTTCGATTAAAGCTCGTTTGTGATCGTTTAATTAACTAAATAAACAAACTTGAACAATATTTTAAATACTTGATTCTTAAATAAACAAATTTGAACACTAATGCTTTAGGCTCATTTATGTTCGCGAACAACATCATTTGAAGTTCGTGAACAAGCTTTCGATTTTGAACTCGTGAATAAGCTCGATAAAAATAATTAATATTTGACTATAGAATTAATAAATAGACAATTACTTTTATTAAAAATGTGTTCGTTCATAGATATGTTCATGAACGTGTTTGTTTGATAGTTAAAAAAATTCGTTAAATATGTTCGCGAACAAGCTCGATAAGCACTAAACGAACGAACATGAATTGAACATAAACACTCATTAATTTAAATGAACTAAACATGAACCCAAACAATAAATCTCGAACAAATATGAACCAAACTTGAACAAACTGATATTAAATGACACTCATATACTCAGCTCGACCCGATTCGTTTGCCGCCCTACCCTCTATGGACATGGACTCCTTGGAACGATCCGGAACCCCATAAGAAGCAAGCTCTCGCACTACAATTAATGGTTCGATCGGCCGATGCCCTCTTGTGGGCTTTGGGCGCGACATGGCTACCAGCAGTCCTACTGAACTCCATTCGCTATTTCGCTGCTTCTCCCTCTCTCTCTCTCTCTCCAGCTCCACAACTGCCGAGAAGACTTCATTAATTTCGCCTGCTTCGCTCTGTTCCCGACCACTTGCTCGATATTTTAAGTCCTCGGAGCTTTCGAGATTCAAAGAAGCCAACAATTACTTTTCCTGCAAACTCAGTTTTTTATTTATGACGATAATGGTGCAATCGTTGCCGGCATCATTCGTATATGCAAGCCTCGGGCTTTCTGTACCGAAGAAGAGAACCCTGCTTGATTCAGCCCCCAATGGCGCAGTGGCTGCCGGATCTCTTACTCTTGGCGGTGGTTTTCTCCTCGTTGCTGCATCTCGTGCTTTCGACTGACCCTCCTCTCTCCCCCAAGGGCGTCAACAGCGAAGGTGCCATTTTATTGATCCCTAAATGCTGCGTTGTCTTATTATACTTTGAGATTTATTTTTCCGATCACAGTGGTGGCGTTGATGTTGATGAAGAGCATGATGAGGGATGAGACCGGGGTCATGGGCGGATGGGACATTAATTCCGTGGATCCTTGTACGTGGACGATGGTCGGATGCTCGCCCAATGGCCTCGTTATTTCTCTGTAATTCTTCATCCGAGGCTTGACTGATCATATTGAATTAGAATGTACTATTGTTTTGAGCAAAACATGGTTCTTCCTTTCGGATTTCATGTGAATTTTCTGAGGTATGGCAGGGATATGGCTAATAATGGCTTGTCGGGTACGCTATCGGCGAGTGTGGGAAACCTAAGCCACCTTCAGACCATGTGAGTCTCCCAATTCTGTCTTGAAACTATTCTGTTGTTTATAATTGCTTGAAATTTTAAGAAATGTTTACTGTTGGTTAAGGATAGCTATCCACTTTTATTTTCTCATCTTAGTGGAAAATCAATGAGGCTATTTGGGCATTCCAAACAGGATTTAGTAAATCTTCTAAATATCTCAAGAGGATTAAAACCTGAAAACTATTGGGCATTCCAACTGTTAAATCTTGTTAACTCTTGATTAACTATTTGACTATTTATTTTAGGATTTTAAATGTTTGAGATGGGAGATCCTTAAATCCATTAAACGCAATGGTGGAATTTAATAAATCATATATTTAACCAATAACAGGGCTTAATTAAACGAGCTTTATCAAAGAAGTAGATCATAAAAATGCCAACATTCTATTTGACAGAATTTGAGCTAAATCTTAGATACATCCTGCCTAAAATAGGATATGAAACGGCCCCTAAGTTTCCACTGAATTGGATATAATCTAAGACTTTCCTTCTGAAATCATCAGAAATGAACAACAGGGTTTGTTCTTTTATTTGTATTTACATTCCTTGAAGTTTGAATAGCTCTTTTGTCCTATCATGTGAAACAATTCAACAAACAAAATGTCATTGGATGAGAAATTGTACGAGTTTGTAATGTACAACCAGGACCTAGGAATTATGCTCAAAATTATGAAACTATAAATTTGCAACTCCAAGTTCTTTGATCATCTCCAACTGAACTGCATACCACCGTATTTCGTCCGCCGTTCGCTACATTCGAACTCCAAATGTCACACCAAAATTCGGTAGGTGAACAGTGTGACTCCAATATTGGCGTCGGACTGTTCACCTACGCCAAAAAATTGAGTTGCGGAATTTGTCGAATAAGAGCGCGAAAGAGGAGAAGAGCGCGAAAAAGGAGCGAGATGGTTATCTTCGCAAGAAGCGCACGAAAGAAGAAAGAAATGCAGTTCGATTGGAGATGAATCACGATATTTTGAAGTTTACTGCATTTTAGAGTGAAAAATGACTTTTCGGTTGGAGATGCCCTTAAGTTTAAAAGTTTGGTAAGCGCTCAGAAGTTACATCATTACGTTTCTATTTCTTTTTTATCCCAGGCTTTTGCAGAACAACAAAATAACAGGTCCTCTTCCTGTTGAGATTGGGAAGTTATCACAGCTCAAGACTCTAGACCTATCTGATAATCAATTTGCTGGTCAAATTCCTGGATCCCTTGGACTTCTGACTCACCTAGGTTACTTGTAAGAAACTTGTACTTCAATTAGGTTCTCTTGGTTGATTTATCATTCACATGCCATAATGCTATTTATTTTTCCTATACAGGCGACTTGATAGGAATAATTTTTCTGGCCCTATACCTGAAGCTGTTGCACAGCTTGCTGGCCTTACTTTCCTGTATGTGCTGTGTCGATTCCTCAGCTTAACTAAGTATTTCACTGCTTATATGTAACTCATGGAAACAATTTGTGACAGAGATTTGTCTTTCAATAATCTAAGTGGCCCAATCCCAATGATTTCTGCAAAAGACTATAGGTTGGTTAAACTGATAATATAGTTGAACGGTAGAAACTTATGTGTTCTTGTATCTTGAGATACTATTATTGCTTCTTATTTGAGAACTTGAGATTATCATACTTCAGTGTTGCAGGAAACTATTTTCTATGCAATTCATCTACAACACGTGGATGTGCAAATGGCTCTGTAGTAGTCAATGGTATTTTGCTATCAGTTGATCCTTATACATAAATTCATTTTTCCTACTTAACTATATCTACTCCATTTGTAGAACCCATCACTTCAGGAAAATCCAGCAACCATCATTTAGCTGTTGCAGTCTCTTTGAGTGTCATCTGCGTTTTGATACTTTTTGTACTTATGCTTTTTTGCTGGCTACATCGATGCCGATGGCGATTGCCTTTTGCTTCTGCTGGTATGTTTCACTCAACAAATAAAGTTTTTTTCCTAAGACGAAGTGTGAGGTTGATAACTAAATTGTCACAGACAAAAAATATGAATTTGGAATGGGTCAATTGAAGAGGTTCTCATTTCGGGAGCTGCAGGTTGCTACTGATAATTTTAGTACCAAGAACATTCTTGGCCAAGGCGGATTTGGGGTGGTTTATAAAGGAGTTCTCAGAAATGGAACTGTTGTTGCTGTAAAAAGGTTGAAAGATCCCAACTTTACTGGGGAAGTACAGTTCCAAACAGAAGTTGAGATGATTGGATTAGCATTGCATAGGAATGTCTTATGCTTGTATGGTTTCTGTATGACATCAAATGATAGACTACTTATCTATCCGTATATGCCAAATGGGAGTGTTGCTGATCGGCTAAGAGGTTTGTTTCTTTGACAATTTTCAACTTTTCTGCTGCAAATTGGATTTAAATTGTGTGGTATTTGAATTCAAGACTTTGAATGGTTGCTTTCAAATCTATGCAAATTAATTGTTCGACTAAAATGTTATCTTATGTATGTCAAACTGCGAAGATGAAAATGTTTCATATTTGCTTCTCATTTTGATGTTGGATGATTTAGGATTTAGATGTCATAATGCAGATTTAACATGAATAAACAATTACTTTTTGCAAGAAGTTAATCTTAAATAACTTTTTTTAACTCGTATAAAAACTGCAAAGAATGATAAATCCAATTCAAACAAATGACATGTAATCTTAGTTAAAAACGAAAAAGAAATTCGATTGATTTGGTTGTGCTCATTCCATTTTCTAGGCGAACAGGGGGTTTGATGTATTTTTAGTACATTAAAATTAAGAGGCTTGGATCAAATCAATTTGAAAGTTTATTCTAAATTCATCACTTTTGACTATAAATTGAAACCTTCGATTTGAAATTAAGGCTTCATTTGGAACGGCTTTCTTACTGCATAAAATAACTTTTTAGTACAAAAATTAAAATTTTTATAATAGAAAATTGCTTTAAGAAGTAGTAAAAAAGCTGTCCCAAACGAAGCCTAAGACTGATTTGCTCAAACTCGCTCAGTATCAACCGTAATGAAGTAGTCCATGATTCTTTTTTCTTCATAATTTTGTATTATTTTAAACAGATCATAATAATGGAGTACCATCTTTGGACTGGAACAAACGAATGCGGATTGCACTTGGGGCTGCTCGTGGATTGCTTTACTTGCACGAACAATGCAATCCTAGAATCATTCACAGAGATGTTAAAGCTGCCAATATTCTACTTGATGAAAACTATGAAGCCATTGTAGGAGATTTTGGGCTGGCAAAGCTTTTAGATAGGAGGGATTCTCATGTCACTACAGCAGTGAGAGGAACTGTAGGACACATAGCACCAGAATATCTATCAACTGGCCAATCTTCAGAGAAAACTGATGTCTTTGGATTTGGCGTTCTATTGTTAGAAATGATAACTGGACAGAAAACGCTATGTTCTGGAAATGGCAACACCCAGAAGGGGGTCATCCTTGAGTGGGTAAGTACTATTCTCAGAATATAAACTTGTGATTATTTTGTTTGATGTACTTAATAAAATTTTCATTAATAAAACTGCTGATTATTTTGTGGTAGGAAATACTTGAGTTCGCAAGTAACCCTAACGGGAAATACTTGAGTTCACAAGCAAACCTAACAATAATCCGTAAAACAGTGACAAAAAAAGAGAAGAACGTTGGTGGAAACAATAAAAAACAATAGATAATCTTGTAGAAATCAAAGCAAAGGAAGAACGAAACAGAGATACAATTAATCTTCATTTCGAGAGGAGGTTTGTTCTCTCCCAATCTCTAGACCAGAAGTCTAGAGCCCAAAACATCAAAGAGAACTCCAAGAGAGACAATAATCATGCATGTCCTAACCCTACCCTCTCATGTTCTTTAAATACAAAGCTTCCTAATATAAATTAATTTCAAATCCCCCTCTTCTTGCTTAAACCGTCCTCCCTCTCTCTCTCCTATTACCGCCCAAGGAAGTGGGGCCCATTTGATCAGGCGGTGGGGTTTAGAGGAGGCGGCTTAGTCCGCCTCCTATATGTCTAAACCGGCCCCTCCTAGGCCGGCTTGGGCTGAGGCGTAACATTCTGTTTGATGCACATTCATTGATGTATTCTTGACGTCAATGGCGGTTTGTATGACTCATTAGTCTAATTGGTACAGGTGAGAGAGTTGTATGAAGAGAAAAGGTTACACAGTATGGTGGACAGGAAGCTCAATGGCTTCTTCATTGCAGCTGAACTGGAGAATGCAGTAGAAGTGATTCTTTTGTGCACCCAATCCAATCCAAGCATCCGACCAACGATGTGTGAAGTGGTGAAGGCTCTTGAAAAAGCCAGACCAGCTGAACAACAAGTAGAAGAATCGCATGAGGTGTTGCAGGGCACTTCTTGCAGTTTATCCAGATTCCATGATGACATCAATGAAGCTTCTTCATTTGTCATTGAACCGATTGAGCTCTCAGGGCCAAGATGACAGGATTCCAAATCTTACCTCGGTAAAAATCTCTCAATGATGTATGGCTAAGTGTCTTACAATGAATTTTGTTTTGAATGTGGATTATAAATGTATATATTCTTGCTAATGGCCTGATGATTTGCTGATATGTTTTTTTTTCTGAAAGATTGCTGTTTATGCTACATCACTGCTTGCTGATCTTCTTTGTTGTTTGAGGCATGACTGATATACATTTTTTAGATCTGTCATATTTTTATTTGATTATAATTTTTGAAATAAAAATATTTCATGTTGATCCAATCATTTGATATATATTTTTATTAAAAAAATTATTAATCAAATCACTTCAACATTCCTCATTATTCTCCAAATCACATTTGATATCTAGCATTTTAAGTTTATAAGATATATAGTGGGTGGTGGTCGGTGGCGGCAGTGGTCAGCGATAGGTGGTGATCGATGGCGACAACCGGTTGTGGCTGAGCTTGCTTGCGATATAAACAATTTTCACTCAAAATTGGGCGAGAATTCTTTATCTCAAAAATGAGGTAAACTGTTTTATACTATTATTAAGCTTTATTTTTGCATTTCTTTTTCATTCAATAAAACATCAAATTTTTCAAAAATTTTAGGATCATTTTATTTTATACTCATTTTACTTCTAATCAAATAATTTCTTAAAGTGACCTTTTAAGCTTTTTTAATTGATATTTAAATTAAGATTTGATTATTTTAACTTTTACTACATCCAATTTAATCAAAGTACCTAAATGATCTTTTATCTTACTTAAGTTTTTTTTTTTTAAATTTCTTAATATCAAGCATATTATATAAATTATCAAATAATATATAAGTTTTGGTATACTAATTGGATCATTTGTAAATATTTTAAGTTTTTTATAATTACTATAATTAAGCATCATTAGCAATTAATTTGTCGCTACCTTTTAAAAAGCACATTTTTAATGGTCTGATATATTTTTAAGCTTAAAAATTTTAAAATATATTTTTTTAAACTAGTCATCTTTTCTCACATCAAATCTGACTTAAATGATAAAATTTCTTTACTCATATTACTAAGTTTAAAATAATATCTATAATTTTAATATCATTTTGATACAATTTCTATAATATATTAATTATTGTAAGTATAATTGATATTTAATATCTTGATGTTGTAAAAAATTATATCATGAACAATTTTTGTCTTAATATCTTGGTGTTTTTTGTTGTTTGTTGTTTTTTTTTTTTTTATTATTATATAAATTATATCATGAACATAAAAAATTGTAGAAGACAAGAAAATTTTTTACATAGAAATTCAGAAAAGAAGAAAAATCATTGGACATATCTCAATTATAACAACCCACTATAGAATAGGAGTTACAAGAATCTTCTTTTTCTTACAATTTGAAGAAGGGATTATGTTACTCTTGATGTAGGGATTACATAATTATGATGTCTACAAATAGATGGTTAAGAACCGAACAAAATTGAACATAGTGAAACGATTACTAGTGGTTGTTGACAACGGTGATAGCCGAAAAATTCAAAAGAGCTCTTCAGTTATCTTCTGTTCATCCACCTCCCCTTGTGTATAGAATGAAATGTTATCTATAGAGTGTTTTTATGATAGATATTTTGATAAATTTGATCATAATCCAAAGGACTCCATTGAGTGATTCACTTAATCATATATTATTTATCAAACATTTGAATACTTTAGCGATGTCAGAATTTGATTTATCTCATCGAGATGCTTAATTTGACTATAAGCATTATAAAATTGAAAGTCATTGGATCATTAAAATATATTCAAAAAATTTCAAACATTATTTAAATACTTGATTTGAGCTCATTTGGAATCAGATCGAATCATTTGTAGCAACAACATGTTCGTTTCGCCGAGACATTTAATTTGATTATTAATTTGTTGAAATGAGAGTTCTCTCTCTTATTATTTGATTAAAAATAAAAGTTGATATTATCAATCAATGCACCCAACCTCAATGTCAAACTTGCCAACGCTGAGACAATATATGTTTAATAGAGAGATAATATAAGATAATTGATAATATTTAAAATAGGGAGATAAGCTTTTATTAACTAAGGACAAAAAGTTAAAGACAAATAATTTAAAAAAAAAAAATCTTAGAGTACTGAAGAAAGGTCAATTGGGCATTGAATATCATGATAATGGACATTTTTACCCCCAAGTATTTCATCGAATTTTACTTGAAGGCCTCACAAAATTTTCTTCTATACCTAAATTTCTTAAAATAATAATAATTTGCTGTATTAATACTTCATGGGAAGAACTGGAATGTTATCAAAAATCAACTGAATGAGGCAAGAATTTTGATGCATATTTTAATTGAAAGTTTTTGAATTTAAATCCGAGACCATCTAAACTCTGATTTCAACAAACTTTGTTTAATGGAATGTCCTGACAAGAGAAACTCATGAACATCACAAGTGTTTCAATCCGGCTTCAAAGAAGCTCAACTCAAACATCTGAAATGTAATTGGAAAGTTTAAGCCATTAATTAGATAACCAAACAATCTCCAATTCTTGCATTTTTATAATCAAATCAAGCGTAACAAGCCCCAAATAATCACATCGATGTCATTGATGTATTAAAATGCTAGAAATACGATCAATGTGATCAATATGGATCATTTAAAGAAGTATTTTTTATTATGATCAAATTTATCAAAATGCCCTTAAAAAATCTACAAATAAGACTTCATTTTAGACATAAATGAGGTTCCGGAGTTGAGAAATCAACATAACTCTACTACATTACCCAAAGATCATCAATTGATGAGTTGCTGACCATCGTCGCATGACTAGTGACTACTAACATCCAATTCCATCATTTAACTTCCATCCCGGTCTTTGTTACGTTATTATAGTTAGACTCTTATTATATAATTATCTCCAACTTTTATCGTTTATTTCGTAATATTTATAGTAAAAGCCAAATAATTATTCTCAAATTCTTGCATCTTGAATTTGATACTGAAATATTTCAACTAGACTAATCTTCATGAGTTTTCTCCTTTTTTGAGCTTTCAACATACAAAATTCAGATACATATTGCAACTTCTATGTCAACTGGACGAATTTTTATTGCGTCCTCCCACCTGACTTAGAGATACGTCCTCTCAGAGCTAAAATCGCGTTAAAAAATGAGAAATACCGAGCAATACCAAACAATAACGAGGAATATCATCATGTGAAGACCAATATCGAGCTATACCGAGCAATACAAAAAAAATACCTAATTTTTCCTAGAAAAAATTCGATATTTTTTTTATTGCTCGGTATAGCTCGGTATAACTCGGTATTGGTCTTCACATGATGATATTCCTCATTATTATCAAATAATACGTAGCAATACCGAGCAAAAACCGAGTTTTTTGACGGTGGGAGGACGTATCTCTACGTCAGGTGGGAGGACGCAATAAAAATTCCAACTGGACACACCGTTCACACACTTCTAACAGATATCAAACAAAGCAAAAAATTATAGAGAAAAGCTCATTGAAAGCCAACAGCTATCAAATCAAACTCCCATAAAAGACAATAATTTAATCTTCCCATAAAAATTATTGACACAAATGTCAAAAAATGTGAACATTTATGCTGTCAGGTGATACATCAGCAATGGGGAACCCTAGCACTTGGATCCTCCAGGTTTTTTTTTTTTTTTTCTTATTAAAAATTCTCCTTTCATTTTTATAACTAGACTCATGAAAGCCAAAAATGCTTGAAATCACTTGAATTTCCAACTTACCAACTATGGAAGTTTCATGTAGCTTTGGAGACCTCATGAATTGCATTGGCCAAGTAACCCACATTACCTGTGGTAACTCCCGCCATGCTGCATAAAATCACCAATTATTTCAAAATCACTTGGTTGTTTCAAGTTAGAAAATATGTACTTAAGAGAGAGAGAGAATGAGGAGAAATTATTTTGTGCAGACAACCGGCAGTTCGAAGGCGAATCAGAACATGCCACATCACGCAGCACATAATGGTACACAGCAAAAAAATGACGTGACGTGTTCTGATTCGTCTCCGGACGGCGTCCGAATCCGCACAAAATAATTTTATAAACAAGAGAGTGCACTATGATTAAGGTTTCATTTGGGACACCTTTATTATTTTCTCAAACAATTTTTTAGTTAAACAAAATTTTATATTAAAATTTTATTTTAGAAAACAGTATAAAAGTTGTCCTAAATGAAGTCTAAATCACGCGAAAAACATACAAAATACCTGATTCGACCATTCCTGGTCATGTAAATATGGAAATCATTTGTCAAGCGATCAACTTGTTCTGGTGTCAATCCACTGTAGCAAAACATTCCGATCTATAAAGAAAAACAAAACTTATTAATTTGGCTTAGGAAATCGAGAGACCTGAAGAAGTTACATGATAAGGTGGTGATGTGAACAGCTCAACTGAGCGTCATTTCATGCGATGGGTATAGATTGTAGTGGAAAATTAAATCAAGTTTTATTATCTTAAACTCTATTCTAGACTGCACTGGTTATAAGTATATGAAATATCGATGACGTGTTAATGTAGTGATATTTCTAGGACTATGATACCTGTGTTTGTAATATTCTCCTAGGCTTCGTTTGGGATAGACTTTGGCCCCTACTTTTTTACTGATTTCAAGAAATTTGTGTACTAAAAAGTTGCATTGGAAAACAATTAGAAAGCCATCCCAAACAAAACCTTGGTCTTTTATGTTTTTCAATATAGTTTGTTTGTAAATCATAAAATAAAGAGGGTTTATAATACAGATTTAGCCATTCAATCAATTACGCAAATAAAGAAAGCCTAAGCCGGCTCTCGATGCCCCCATTTTGAATCCATCTATGCTATAGAATATTAAAAGAATAAAAGAAAAGCAATCACCTAAAATAAAGCTTCCATTTTGGGAGAATGAAGTCAAACAATTAACAATCAGAATATGATCAAACGTTTGTATGATCAAACATTTGGATGTAGAAATCAGAAGTCAAGCTTTATGGAAATTTTACCACTTTCGAAGATAGTTCAAGTCAAATTAGTCGTCCTATGAAGCATTTCTCTAAGCAATGTAGCAATACTTCTAAGTTCCTTAAACCATAGGCAAGTAGGTTAGATTCGTAAATTAGTCATAATCATTAATCTTATAATAATATTTGGCGCGAGCTTTTGAGGTTTTAATCGACAAAGACGCATATGGCATTAACTCTACCGGTTCAGATAAAATTTCACTTAAAAATGGTGGAATTTTGTCAGATCAGTCATATCATGCGCTCATATCACTTCTAATACATGGAATAAGATGTTTTATTTTCTTTGGACTTTGAAGGTTAGTCCAAGTTAGTGCAACTAGAACAAGGAGATAGCAGGGAAGAAAAAAGCTCCTAAACACTCGACCATGGCTCTCACCACCATGAAATGAGATTCAATAAGTACTTTAGGGCTATTATCAAGCAGAGCTCAAGTGAGCTCATCGGTTGTTCTTGTTTAGCTCGTTAAAATATTTGTTCATTTGATTTCGACAAGTGTTTAAAATTATTCGTGAATAGCAAGTTTGTGTTGAACTCATTTTGAACTTGCTTGTTCATGTGGGGCCCATACTTGGCTCGAATTTAGCTTTAAATTAATTGAGAAATATTAAATTTCAACTTTTCTTAAAAAAACACCTTAAAATCAAAATAGATATGCGAAAATTTAAAATTTACAGCTGAAATTCTATGATTACAACTAATTCTAGCTCAAAGTATACATTTGTATTTGGCTCACTTAACCAATTAGTCAAATACGAGCTTCCTATTGAGTTAAACAAGAGCTGTTCACAAACGATGAGCTTTTTTGACAACCATATGTATCTTCATCCAATTATCTACAATTGAGAATATTGTAACTATGATAAAGTAATTTCAAATGCAACAATAACCGTTAAGCCATCTAAAACCTAGGGCAACAGGTTAGATAAGACAATTAGTCAAAATCATCAACCATTAATTCTAGATGTTGCAGTTTTGATTGAACCAGATGGCATGTTTTCCAATCAAACAATATCCAACAATCCTTTCATAATCAGAAAATGCGCCTCAAATTCAATAGATGGTTGAAGCTTCAAGCTCACCTGATTAGTTATATGCTCCCATGACAAGTTGGACCCCAAATTTTCAATGTTTTCGCGTAGTGCATTTCGCATTCCAATGATTCGATTCGCCATACCCTGAAAGGATGAACACATGCACTTCACTGAAAATAGATATTTCAATTGTTAATCTTCACATGTATATCTGTTGCTCACTTCCTTGTGGATTAATAAAGAATGGTATAAACTAATATTGAACATATAGATGTGAATGATTACCTTAACTTCCTTCAACCATAAGCTCTTTAGCACTGAATCACTAAGGATGATGGAAACAACAAGTGCACCATGAATAGGTGGATTACTATACATAGGCCTTGCAATCTGCTGCAATTGACTCTTCACTGCAACCGCTTGTATCTCATTTTCACAAAGAATGCTGCAATAAGCACAAGCAAATACAGAAAAGAAAAAAAAAAAATCCTTAGTGAAACCCTAGAAGGAGAACTTGGACAAATAAAGGTAGCAGTAGCACCACCATGTTGCTTGTATAAAAAATAGAGAATAGATTATGGCTCTAACCGACATTAGTAACCATGCAACGTACAAGTAATTTCACAAACAAAGAAAACATAATAACTGATCTATGCATGGTACCTAGTTGAGACCTTCACCGCTTACAACAAGTAGAAAAATGTATGATCGAACATCATAAATTTGGCATGCAATGTGACCATGAAATCATACAAATTCATCAACCAAGCAAACAGGAAATCAAATTATTTCAGCACGAAACTTCATAATCCCTAGAGTCAACTTCTATATAAAACATTAAGGCTTTATTTGGGATGACTTTCTAGTTGCTTCTTAAAGCATTTTTCTGTTGCTTCTTAAAGCAACTTTCTAATATAAAATTTTTAATTTTTGTACTAAAAAACGGCTTAAAGAAACAACAAAAAAATCGTCCCAAATGAAGCCTAAATTTAAGATCTATGTATACCTGAGGCATCCAGCTCTCTGCCCATAAAGCCCCATATTTTTGGCAAAGGATTGTGCACAACCAATCATATGCCCGTCCTCAAGGAAAATCCGAATCGCCTTGGCATCTCTTTCAGGGTCACCACTAGCAAAGCCTTGGTATGCCATATCAAAGAATGGGAAATGATTCTTAACCTATAAAACTAGAAATTGGTGACAAGGTAAACACTGAAGGGTGAAAAGAAATATTCAATAAAATGGATTATATTGAAAACCAAAACCAAATAAAATTTCTCACCTTGAACTGATGTGATATCTCTCTCCATTGATCTTCAGATGGATCAACCCCAGTTGGATTATGCGCACATGCATGAAGCAAAAAGAATGAACCGTTTGGCGCATTCTGAGTGCAACACATTTTAAATCATAACCATTTCAAAAATTAATTGAATCTCAATTGCAAAAACATTACAGATCAATTTCATGAGTCTAAACTAGTATGAAAAAATAACTAGTTAAAATATAGGTGGAATGTGGTTATACTAATGAAACAGGCTGTTGAAGATAATTAAATGAATGTCTAGCTAGATAACATGGAATGTCTGATTTAATGATAACAATAAGTGATTAAATAAGCTAAGAAAAGAATGCTTAGAGCCTTTAACCTTAAGAGCTTCCAAAGACAATGAAAAAAGGAAAGTGGGTGAAGGAATAAATATCACACAAGTTCCAAAATAGATAAAGTTTGAATAATATGTGCAAATTTACCCTGAAACAACATTGTTTATTGAAAATTCAATAGTGTGGTTCACTTGCCTTAATATCATCCATCATGGCAGCAAAGTCAAGTCCCTTTGTTTCTGGATGGTAGTAATGGAATGTCCTTTGAGGCACATGCGCATCCCTCCAAATGTTATGATGACTGGCAAAATGATCACATCAGCAATAACAATGATATGCTCAGATAATAGTAGCTTTCACATCTTTTTAATGGCCATATAAATGAATATGCTTGTAAGTCTAGCTTGTTTTTATACATCAGGTAGATAATAGAGCTATAAAATATATGCCAGGTAAAAATATTATATTATTAAGACACAAAATAGCACTCACTTTGCCCAGGTAGGTATAGGTATATAAATTTGTGAATCAGGCAAGAAACGTTTCTGAAAATCAGCAAAAAGTCGGCATGCACCAGTTCCTGATAGAGCTTGAACTGCTGCAATGCGTTTGTCTTTTATTAATTCAGAATCATCGCCATACGCTAACTTCAATGACTCTTCAATCATCTTGATACTGCCTCCCATCGGAAGGTACTCCCTGGCAATTAAGGATCCTGCTTTATTGGTGTTGAATTGGAGGATAATTTATGCCTTGAACGGTATAAATAACATTCCACAATCATTTCCAAGCTAAGTATCAACCAGCATAAAGTTATAATGGAAGTTTTAGAGAATCAACTATAACGTTAATATATATATATATACACATAGAGAGAGAGAGAGAGAGAGAGAGAGAGAGAGAGAGAGAGAGAGAGAGAGAGAGATCATTGGTGTAGAAATTTTTTCACTAAATCTAATTAAAAGACTATTCATAATTACTAACTCAGGGGTTAACATGATAATTAGAGGTTAATTTAGGTTGCCTATAATTAGCAGCTATAAAATTTCATAAGTAGTCAACTTCATGTAATTTTTGACTAAACACTCCGCAACACTTTCAGCATAATTTGTGGTTAATGAATGGTTATTATACACGAACTAATCGCAGTCAATTAACATAATCAAATTATAATATAATAAGCATATCATTCCAGATCCCTTGCTTGGCTCATTAACTGTAGTGAAGTATTAACATTAATTGATACAAAAAACATATTCAATTATGATTTAGTGGCAAATAACACCATTTCCTAGCAAACTATATGTGAGCCATTTACAACAATTTATATAAATATTTTTCAATCACTTTTTACAATTAAAATCATATCAATTATAATTGATCAAAGTAGTGAATTGTACTAAGTCAGAATTAATTTAGATTTTAAGAAAATTTAAGATCTTAAGAGGCTAACTTCTGATCAAATTAGCTCAAAATGTTGTACGCACATTACTCAAGTTAAATTTTTTTAAACGTCATTTTTATATGTCCATTGCTTTCTAATATTTCAATTCATTTATGCCTCATAATTCTTGCAAACAATCAAATTTCTGTCAACAATTTCTTCAGTTAAACATCATCCAAACAAAAAAATTGGCTCAAAATTCTTGCAAACAAGCAAATTGATTCGATGAAACCAAAAAGTAATTTTTCAAATCCTGTCTTCCATTTCCCTCTTCCATAAATTAATTGTAGGACTCATAAATTTGGTTTTCCAATAATTATAATAATCTTGTGTATCATGTTTGTTCATAAAGGTTATTTCTTTATGTTCATTGTCTAGAATGCAACTTCATTGTTTATAAAGTAACCGCATTGTAATTCGGACAAATTTGATGCTTCTTTTCAAAAAAAGTAATCAGCAAATACAAAAGATAATGACTCAATAGGAGTAATTTTGTGAGGATTGAACTTTCAGGATATTTCTCCAATTAAGTACATAATGAATCATATGAAATCAAATTTCCCTTCAGATTTCACGTTTCGAAATAATTTTATAATCCTTTTAAAATGAGAAAGGCAGAAAATTTCAAAAACCCAACCAAACCACCTCACCTAGTCATTAAGGCATCCAACAAATTTCCCACAGCCAATGCCAATCCAAGTGGCCAAAAAAAAAAAAAACGAAAACAAAAAAGGCAGATTCCAGGGGACCAATGAGAATTCACAGCCGCAAGTAGATAAAAAGAAGATAATTATTCTCTCCACTCAAAATGCCAATTTCAAAAGGAAGAAAACATAAAATTGTAACTAAAAGGATAACCCAAGAGATGAATAAACAAAAGAAAAGAACTAGCTAATTTACACACATGTTAAGGTTTCCAGCAATCCTCTTTTCGGCTTCTCGCACACATTCTAGTACCACCGGCTTTCCATTGTCATCCCGATAAGCTCCCTAATAACATCAAGCCGGAATCCACTTAAGGTCTTCAAACCCTTGCCAAAAGAGCAATAAACAGAAGAGCACTATGAGGCCAGAGAAGAAAGGAAGATGATTACTCACAACTCCAACATTAACTTTATTGGGGCTGGGATCAGCGAGGAAAGCCTCCGTCACTCCGAGGATCGGATCCTTCGCCGCCGGCTCGACGTGGCCCCACCAAGACGCCGTCGACATAGATCGTCCTAACTCAGCCGCTCGTCGGCCGTTGCCTATAATTCCTCGGCAAATCGACGAAGCCATGAGAAATCTTACAGTCTTCTTCTTCTTCTTCTATGGCGGTTCTTCTTCCAATGAAGAGCTCGGATGGCTGAAGACGGAAGGGAATCGACCTTTTATGTATTAGCCGTCCGGTTGAAGATTGCAACGATCTGATGCTTATTTACAATAATACCCCGTCATTGCAGATAAAGAAGCTTGATCCGAGGAACAATTATTTAGTCCGGTGAACGTACGCTCCTCTACGTTCGGCCACCAATGTTATAACGCCACGTAGCTTGAAGAAAAGTCGCCGACCCGACCCACTGTGTTTTGGGTTTTCGCACGTGTTAAAATTTAAATGGAAAAACGGATTGTTCTGATCCGAGATAGCGACCGCTAAATGGGCTCACTGGATTCGCGGCCGCTTCGCATCAGTTGTGTGTTGTGCCTATCAATTGGAATCGCGTTTGGTTAACGCGTTTGAACCACTTGGGGCTCGCGGGCTAGATAATCGCTTATGAAAGCCGATTCTATTATGGGTTTTAAAAATATGGCAGCTAACGCTTCGTTTGTTTTTTTGGTGCATTTGTAAAAGACAGTTTTAAAAAATAATAGTTTAGAAAAGGAAGTTTTCTAACGGATAAGCATATATAAAAAGTTTTTTCAAAACTGCAGAAATATGAAAAAAAGAAGTTATTGGGAATATGATTCGATGAACCAAACAACACAAAAAAAAATCACCCGTTTTCAAACGTAAAAGGCAAAAAAACGTTCAGACAAGCAAAGCCTAAGTGGGCGAGGATGATTATTACGTGCGGAAATCACACACAAAGAACTGTCTGATTTGTCTATGTGAGCATCAAATGTAATTGACTGTTCACAGAGACAAATTCGAACAATTCTCTGTGTCCGGTCTCCCACTTAATAATCTCTCGTGGGCGAGGGGTGTGAAAATGGAACTTTTATTCGGTCCGGTGAACGTACGCTCCTCTACGTTCGGCCACCAATATTTTAGCGCCACGTAGCATGAAGAAAAGTCGCCGACCCGACCCACTGTTTTTTGGGTTCTCACACGTGCGTTTTTTTAAATCCTTGACGAGCCAATTCGAACCGCTGACGGAGAAATTACGGAGAAACAAGTGAGGCCTATGGCATTTGGGGCAACTTTCTTATTGTTTTCTAAAATAGATTTTTACTAAAATTTTTTGTTAAAAAAATTATTTAAAAAATCAATAAGAAAGCTGTCTCAAACGAATTCTAAATTTTGCTTGGGAAACACTTTTCATAATAAAAATATTATAATATTTGAGTGAAAATATAGCAAAAGTATAATTTTATCTAAAAAATATTAAATTTAAATGTTATTTTATAATATAAAATAATTATCTTATATTTGCTCCATTGATCCCTCCCTCTTCAATTAGCTTCAATTGAATTCTAATTTTTTTCACTCAATTATTTTGTATGATTTCTATTGTGCCCATTTAAATTTAAATTTATTAATTAGAGGTTAAAATAATAAAAATTAAAAGTTGACTATGTTAGAAATTTTAAATCATGGTGTAAACAAATAAAAAAATTTAAAGGAAAAAAAGCATCCAAGAGTTATAACTATTTATCTTAATATTTCTCATATGATTGTAAAGGGCAGAAAATAAGTCATTTTGATTGTTAAGTGCTCACCATTTCATCATGTATTTCAAATAATGAATGGGGCAAAAATATTTTTAAAAGATGTATATTTTAGTTATTTAAAAATATCATAAATATTTATGATATATAAAGATGTCTTAAATTTTTGAAGGAGATATGTGCCCCCCGTGCTATTCTTAAACCGAGGAGAATTAGGCGTTGAATATTATATGTTTTAATATTATTGTATTTCATCTTTGGATAATTTATATAAAAAATTTATGGAAAATAGAATAAATTATAAATTAACCCAGCATAAACTGGTGATTGCCTCAAGGCTCATTCCTGTGGCATTTAGGCATCTCCAATCGAACGATATTCTCCGGTTTGTAGTAGCCGTCTATTCAAATGAATGACAAATTGAACGTCATTTTCGCATTTTGAGTAGTCTGACGTTAGTATTGGCGTCACACTACTCACATCGGAGAGAAAAAAAAAAGAAGTTTTGATGCAGGACTAAGCGAAATAAGTCATGCAAATAGAGATTGATGTAGATTGGATCGATGGAAGAAGAGGATGCTTGAAGGAAGATAATCCCAATCCAGGGAACAAGAGTAACACAAGCTTCAAAGCTTCATAAAAGAGATAATATTCATCATGCTCTATTCCTCTTTTACAATCTATATATAAAAAGCAAGTAGAAACCTAGAGAAACCTAGATGATTCTAGAAAATATGCAACAACTTGTAACAAACTAAATTAGATAGTCTAAGGAACATTTTAAGCTAACATGCTTCGCATCATTCTCCCCTTGCATCAAAAGAGCTCGACTCCGTCGAGGCGTGTCATCTAGAAGGAGATAGGTGTAATACTCATGAGTAATCCTCCAGGATCAAAGATTTTACCGCTTTGATATATATCCACAAACTTGTTTGGATGAGTAAAAGCTAGAAGCAAGCTACTAATGGTAAACCAATCATGTCGGAGACTTGAAAAAGTCATATGTAGGAATTGTTGAACTACAGTCAAGTCACTGTAAGTAAAGCCTTCCTTAGGACTTGGGCATATGCTAGTTTCTTCAGAAGAAAGTTGCCAATCAAAAACACATTAATTGAAAAGAATGGCTCTATAGTCATCCCATTCAAGAATCTCATTATGGATCCTTCTTTTGATGCACTCATGCTCAATCAGGAACAGTTCTAATGCTTGAGGGCATTGAGTGAGGAAGTAAACAACGAACAACCTTATTTTAGTTGTAGTTTTATTCCCAGCAAAGAGCAAGTTTATGATGAAATCAACAATTTGATTATCATTCAAGTTCTCTTCCTCCACCAGCCTACCAAGAACTCCGCTTCGTTCTATAGATCCACCCCGCTGATGCCCATTAGCTATCATATTCTTGATTTTTGCAATGATGCCTTTCCTTTCCTTCACAGCAGTGTGATAGATAAATCTTGGCAAATTAATTGGGACATATAAGCAACCATCTCCAAAACATGCTATCTCTTTGATTTTAGACTCAGATGACACTCCCATCAGTTGATTAACCATCAAATTGATTGCCACCTTTTTGCTGCAAACATCCTGAAGCACAACAACCTCCTTATCAAGAAGATAGTTGATTGTTTGAAACAATATAATTTGCACATCACTTGAGTTGGAACTAATCTTCTCAAGCTTCGTTATATTAACCACAATTGCATGAAGTCTCTTCTGCTGCTCACCATGAACTACAATCACCCCATTCTTCTCAACCAGATCTCTAAAAGACTTTGGATAGCTAGATTGAAATAGCTTTCCTTCATTTTGCATTATATACTGGTTGAATATTGAAAGATCAAGAAACTAGAGACCCGTGAACCGCCTATGCTGAAGATCGATAGCTTGTTGAAACTCCCTCTATTCTTCAAGCTTTCTACGAAGAAGAATATTCTGGTTGTCGTTTGAATAAAACTTTCTTGCCACAAATGGCTGAAGGTTAAAGGGATCTCTAGAATCCAGCCCTGTTGGAGTCTCACAACCAGAAAAATCTCCCTTATCACCATGCTGCTTCATATCTAGGCCTTTTCCCTTCTCTTTATAGGGTTTGACAAGAACTCCAGCATCACAGACGAAGTGAGCATTGCCCTTTGCAAGGATCAGTTTATCGGCAGTGAGGAACAATTTCACGATCTCAGGGTAAAGGAAGGTGACAAACCCAAATATTCTCTTCCACAGATATGGGATCCTTAATTCTTGCACTGGTCCGTAAATGCTCCGAATTTGAACTGGGATAAGAGTTTATTCTGATGAATCTTTGTTCACTCCCTTAACCACTTTCTCAACAATGGTGGCATGTAAGCGTTGATCTAAGAGATCATACATATTTCCTTCAAGGAAACTAACAATGTTATAATGTGAGCCGATTGACGTTAGGTAAGAGCAGATCCGAGAGGGCAGGGGCTCAGTGGAATTTGGATAAGCAGGATTTTTACTGTTGTCTGCAGAGCCAATGACGCTGGTGATGTTGCTACAGTGAATATTCTGACTTTGAAGGTCTTCTGAGCTCTCGAAGCTTGGACTTGAGTATAGGGAAGGAGGATTCGGAGAAGCATAATTCTTATCGTCGCTGATTTGGTGCAAGGGCTTCTCCTTGGCTTCGAGTGAGGGTTCGGCCATGGGATTGCGGGAGTTGCGCGGGAATGGGAGTGGGAGCAGAGGCGCGGCCCTGATGGACGCTGGAGTGGGTTTGGGTTCATAGGAGCTAAGTGGGAGTGAATAATGGTCATGCGGAGTGGCAGCGGCGGTTGTTTCGTCGGGTAGGGAATCGCGAGATAGTATTGGGACCTGGAGCGAAGGTGGAGGCGTGGGTTCTGAAGGCGGATCTGATCGGGACATGGTGAATTGTTTTTCTTCCATGAAATCGAAATCAGCGACCGAAGGATCGCATTGGAGCTGCGTTGGTTGTGCGTGCGTGTTGGAGGAACAGAGGAGCGACGAGGCCGGTATGGTTGCCGACCTGCTCATGGTTCTCTCCACTGAATGCATGAATTTAACACATAAAGCATCCATTCGATCAAGTGATGCAATCACTTGAGCTACCCAAAGGGGTTCATGGCGTCGATCGTCATCAACCGCCATTCTTCTTCGGCGTCGAACGTCGTCGGCCGCCCATCTTCTTCGGCGTCGATCTTCGTCGGCCGCCCATCTTCTTTGGCTTCGATCATCGTCGACAGCCCACCTTCTTCTGCAATCCATCATTCTTCGCAAGCTCCGGGCTCTGATACCAAACTGATGTAGATTGGATCGATGGAAGAAGAGGATGCTTGAAGGAAGATAATCCCAATCCAGGGAACAAGAGTAACACAAGCTTCAAAGCTTCATAAAAGAGATAATATTCATCATGCTCTATTCCTCTTTTACAATCTATATATAAAAAGCAAGTAGAAACCTAGAGAAACCTAGATGATTCTAGAAAATATGCAACAACTTGTAACAAACTAAATTAGATAGTCTAAGGAACATTTTAAGCTAACATGCTCCGCATCAGAGATTTATGCTAAGATAACATAAAATAAAATAAAATTTACTCAATAAAACATTAAGAATAATAAGAAAATTTGAACTATTAGATCATGTGATAGCATGAAACTAATAAGTAAAGGCTAAATAATAATCAAAGGTGAATCAGTTTAGACTATCTAACATGGGTTGACATAAGTCCAACATTTAATTAAGGGACTAGTCACTAGAGTTTCTGTTATCTCAAATTTAAGTAGAACTTGGTGGATTAATCAACACATATGATATGTTGCTACTATAAATAAAATGAGAAGATCAATATTTAATTAGATGAAGAACAAGGGGAGGGTTTGATACTTAGTTCATGAATGGGAATAATGGAATCCTTGATGAAATGACTGCTAGTTCCTCCTTGGCTTGCTCTTGAAATTCTTGCTCTTTGTTGAATTAATGTCCTTGTTGCATTAGTAGAAGCTATGTTTCATTGGAGAGGTCGAATAGTGAGGATTAAAAAGAAAGTTTTAGCTAGATGAGGGTTTGGAAGTGAAGAGGTTCACGATTTTGGAGTTTGGAGGGGAAAGCTAGGCCGACTACATGGGAAGGAGGATGGGAGAGATGATTTGGTCGATTTTAGTGGCTTGGAAAGGGAGAAGTCAGCTCATGAAGTAAAGAGGTGGGGTTGATTGCTTGGGGAAGAGAAATGACTGATGCGGCTTGCTTGGGAAGGAGAAAAGTTAAAATGATTGTGGATCTCCAAATGCCATAATTATTTGAGATAAATCTTCAATTAATGTGAATTAATTGCAAAATTGGGAAGCATAAAGGTCAATGATTTTTGGGAGAAGGTGGAGGTGGTTAGAGAGGAAGGGAGGGAGATGGCTGGTGGTTAAGGGCGGCAGCAAGCTACTGTAGTGGTGCTAGGCTGTTTTGGTGGCTAGAGAAAGAAAAAAAGAGATGAGAGGGAAAAGAATATCAACCAAGAGATCACATGTTATTAGGTGCTTCTTTGCCTTTCTCTAAAGGACTTCACACACAAATTCAACTCATATATAAAAGATGAAGCATATAATCATAAATTTATATTAAAGTATTTATTATCCATACAAGATAACAATGAGTCATATATATATCTTCAAAACATGAAAGGAATAAAAGACAAGAAGGTCCTTGACCAAACAACATAAAAGCTCCCTCAAATGATGTTAAAACTTAAAACTATAATAAAATAAATAACACCACATAAATTTCCTACAAAACATAAAAATTAAAAATATAAAGACTCAATCAAAGATGTAGATCTCTACGCTGACAATGAAGTTTTTATTTGGTTCGGTCGACCGAATGATAGAAATATTCGGTCGCAGGCAAAAATTCTACGGCAGCGAGGTGTACCGAGGTTTTTCGGTCGGAGGACATAATAATTGTTTGTGACAATGACATTCGATACCCTGTCCAAAATCCGGTTCACTAAAATTCTAAGCAAACCGAGTAGGATATTTGCCACGTGGTCCACAACTAAGAACCGACGGCTCGATCCTGTCGGACATCGAGCAAGAACCGTTCTACGAGATAATCACGAAATTCTGATCCCCTGCTGTGCCCCAAAACCTTCGCCATTTCCCGGCCACCGCTACTGGTCGCCGCCGATCAGAAATTTTGGTGTTTCTTTTCGTCTCCAGCAAAGGTAAAAGGTCTCCGGGATAAGCCGTTTGTCCTGATTCATTAAATTAGTGAAAGCTCCAGGCTTTCATCTCGTCCATGATACCCCCTGCTTCAGGTAATTTCGCTCGGCCAATCTTATCTTCATTTATTTTGTGTTTATTTCATTTTGGATTTTTTATGATTTTATCTTGAACTTCGATGAAAGGTTAGTATTTCCTGTGAAAGTTGTCATATTGTATGGTGCAAACGAAACTTGGGAAGTAAATTTGAGCTACCAACTCTGAACTTATGGGTAATAATTAGGAATTTTGAAGGTAGAGATGGATTGGTCAGATGCTGCAAATCCCTTAGCTTGTTTAAATATAAATTGCAAAGGAATGAAGGGCCGCTTGGTTCTTTGTCATATCAACATTATGTCATCCTACCAAGATATGCCATCTATTGGTTTACTGATGTATATAAATAATTGTAATGTCTTAATTCAGTGCTTCTAGATGTAGATTTGTCCAACATCTGGGATGTTTAGATATCTTAATATTTCACTACTTGTAATACTGAAAATATTGACATATTTAAATACAATTACACTAAGATAAAACATACAATATTTGATGGATAACGCTGGCATAATAATACTAGCATCTAAGTAACAATGAACCAAAAACCCCTTCACTTTGTTTTTGGTGATGTTTAGATGGAAGCGGAGGCGGAACCAACCTTAATTTTCAGGGGGGCAAACTTATAAGTAAAAGTATAGATATTTTTTTTTTCATAAGTAGCCTTAAAACTAAAATTTTTTATGGGGGCGCTATCCCTCAACTCCTATTGGTTCATATCCTTGATCGTTGTACGCTTCACATATATATATCGGGGGTCTAAGGGAGCAGCGCCCCTTGGCGGGGTTCGACCTGCCCGGTTAGGTCGCGGGCTTCTGCAGGGATTTCTGGGGGCAGCGCCCGCCCTCGAAATAAATTTTGGTTGTAAGGATTTTTTGGATTCTCTTTACTATTTCTATTTGTATTTGGTTCATCATTCCTTAACAATAACACATCTACAAAATGTGTTTAATTATGCTGGGATAATTGCCTAAATACCATAGTATTTGAAAACTTTTTTTTTTGGGGGGGAGGGGGGGGATTGCCTAATAACCCTTGTAATAAAGACTAGAAAAAATAGATGGAGGGGGACAAATTACCTAAAGAATCATATAATAAAGAATTTTTTTTTATTATTTTAGGGGGGCAATTGGCCCCTCGAGCTTAAGGTGGATCCGCCCCTGGATGGAAGGGAGTAACATATAGGCAAGGGATCTCAATGTTGTCCAAGCTTGTGTGTTCTTTGTCCCCCTCTTAACCTCTTGGATTGCTATGTCAAAGAACAATCCCCTTCCCTTTTTTTTCCTTCTGTAATTTACTAAGACAAAAGTGTTGTGAATAGTCCCACATTGGGTATGAATTGGGTTCTTTGAAATTCTAATGATAGCCTTAACACATTAAGTTTAACTATTTAGTTCATAGATGTCCATCCAATAGTATATTCGGTGCATTTTTCACCCTCCCTTTTAACGAGTCTAACGCTAATGGTTTAGCAATGTTAGAATGGTTCATTAGATTTTTTTTTTAATTTTCATGAGTCTTGAAATTTTCTATTATGGTTGAGCGAGATTTAATAGATGATTAGTCTTGACGCATGACACTTTGTGTAGAAAAAGTTTTTCTTTTAGATGGAGATCGAGTACTAGCCAATGCGGAGAAATTCATGTACGAGATTGTTAAGATTTCTATAAAAATAGAAAATAATACTACTTCCAATATGAAACAAGAGTTGTCTTCTTAATATTCTAGTAGTGGCCTTTATCCTTTTTTGAGCTTTTGGATTCATAAATGTCAATGTAGTAGCATGTTGGTCACAAACTGACCCTCGATTTGCATTTAATAGCATCATCGTGCCTTATATTTGTGTTGGCGCAATGCTTGTATGAGGCATTGCGACTTTTATCTAGCTCATTGTTTGTTTTACCTCTTGCTGATCGCCTATGTGAATTGTGTAGATAGTTATGCCAAAAGAATAAAACTCCTTTAAATAATCTCTCTACATCAAATTTGAAATCAATTTTGCTTTGTCTCAAATAAGATTCACTCAACATGAAGTTGATTCAACTCAAAATTGACTTGATATGTATGCCGATATACACTTATGTTTGTTTATTCACATGCACATATACTTATACATTTGTATATAAATACAATACATTTCAATTATTACTAATAACATGCCTGAATATTCCTTATAATTATCAATATAATTGCTTGTTTGCTTTCTCTTTTGTGCTTCGCACTGGCTAAATCATTCCTAGCTATCCTCCTCGGAAGGTCTCCTGTACTGAAAACATTTATTGATTTCACACTTCCTGCAAAAAATTATCTAAATTATAAAGGTAATGTGTAGAGACCGGTCAACCATAAGGAGTAGTCTTAGGCTTCGTATGGGACGGCTTTCTTACTGCTTTTTAAAACAGCTTTTTAGTACAAAAATTAAAAAAATATGTACTAAAAAGCAGCTTTAAGAAACAGTAAAAAAGCCATCCCAAATAAAACCTTCGTGTAGGTGCTAATTGACTCCACAGATGACCTCAATCCAAATTATATCAATCTGGATATAACACCGATTTCTTTTCATGCAATAACAATGAACCAAACAACAATTTGTTTCTAGCACTAACATCTAGAGAACATTAAACCGAACAACTCTGAATAATTTCTTTTGCTGTTTCCAATGCTGGAATGTTTTAGGATTTCATCAAGGACATGAGTTATTGTATTGTAGAATGGAGAATGCTGCAGAAAAGACAGTCCAAGATAGTGATAGAGATGATGCTAGCCATCCAAGTGATGGGGAAGTGGGAGCTTTCTCTTCTAACACATCTGGAGAAGTGGATAGCTGTAATTTAGAGCTATCTGAAGTTTTATCTCCTGAGCAGGCTAAGAAAGAACTGATGGGTCAGGTTGTTCAAAATGAAAAGGAGGCCTACAGGCTATATCGTGATTATGGGAGGAATATGGGATTCAATGTCCGTAAAGGAAAACAATATTATTACACAGGATCAAGAAACATCCGAAAGAAGTATTACTATTGTTCAAAGGAAGGGGCAAAGATCGACAAACTTAGCAGCAAGTCGAAGTTTCATAGAAAGGATGTTAGAACAGGATGCAAAGCATTTGTGCAATTTACAGTTGATGAGAAGGGGCAATGGAAGGTGACTAAGATGGGTGTTGAGCATAACCATGACTTGGTTAAGCCTAAAGAAAGGCATGTGTTGAAACCTATAAGTTCATCTAAAAGTGCAGAGGCTTCCCTACCATATTCAACCATGGATGTTGAAATTCATACATTGAATGCAGATTCCGGTGGTGACACTGAAAATGGTGATAGTTTTGTCAACTTGCAGCAAATGGCACAGATCAATGTGGAAGAAACTAGAAGCTTAATTAGTTATTTTAAACGCAAGGCTGGAGAGGAAGGCATGTTTTACTGGGATGTGCAGGTTGATCATGAAGGTAGAATGACTAACATCTTCTGGAGGGATGGTAGGTCGAGAATCGACTATGACTGTTTCTGTGACGTCGTGTCTTTCGATAGCACTTCTCACATAAAAAAATATGGCTTTACATGTGTACCATTAATAGGGGTTAATCATCATTGGCAGAATGTTATGTTTGGATGTGCTTTCTTATTAGATGAAACAGAAGCTTCTTTTGTTTGGCTTTTGAAGACATTTTTGGAATCAATGGGAAATCGACCACCCAGAACTATTCTCACTAATGATGATGTAGCATTAGAAAGGGCTATAGAGCTGGTTCTTCCCTCTACTAGACATCGCCTTTGTCTATGGCACATTTTGAAAAAAGCTTCTTCTTGTTTTGGTAGCCTTAATTCAAGCAAAAGGCTCCTAGACTCGTTTGATAAATGTTTGCAAGGATGTGACTCAGAGATGGAATTTGAAGAAACTTGGAGAAAGATGGTCCTTGATTACGGTGTCGAAGATCATGAATGGCTTAACAACTTGTATAAGAACCGGCAAAAGTGGTGCTCAGTTCTTAGCAAAGATTGTTTTGATGGTGGTATTGAGTCACCGCGGCGCTCTGAGAGCTTTGAAAATGTTTTGAATAGCATAGTTGACAGATCAATCTCACTTGGCGAGTTTACCCATGAATTCGAGAAACTGCTCGAAGATTGGCGTCAAAATGAAGAGAAAGAGGACCTTGCTTGCCGGCAAGATGGACCTCGACGTGCAATTGAGCATAGTGATATCTTGAACCATGCAGCTAAACTGTACACACATAAGATGTATAAGATATTTGAGGAAGAATTTCTTGATGGATGTTGTGCAGCATCTTTTAGAGAGATTCATTGTGGCGGTGATTTGTATAAATTTGAGCTGACAATGCAGGGAAGAGATTCCAAGGTGTGGATTGTCCACCTTGACATATCTAAAATGGAGCTCTGTTGTACATGTAACAAATTCAACACCATGGGGATACTCTGTTCCCATGCTTTGAAAGCTCTGAGTCTAAAAAATGTAAATAGAATTCCAGAGAACTATATTATTAAAAGGTGGACTAAAGATGCTAGAAAAGGAGTTTATAGGCTTGAAGGAAGCTGGCAACTGTTGGGGGAAGATCTTGAAGATGAATTTAAATATCACAACCTCGCAATTCGCTATGCATATGACCTTGTAATGAGAAGCCAAGGTCATAAACAGGCCAGAAAAATCATATGGGATTCATTTTTGCGAGGCGAAAGGCAACTCGATTCCTTTTTCGAGAAGAAATGTTTGGATGAAAATTCTGGTAATCGAGATAACTCAGATGAATCTGAGTGTGAAGAAGCTGGTGAGAAAAGTCTAAGAACATCATCGCTTAGGAAATCAAATTCAAGCAAGTGACTTTTCTTTTTAAACTTGGATTTTTATGTATTTTCAATGGGCTTTAAATCCAGATTTTTTACATTTTATTTTTCATAACTCAGGAAAAACAAAGAAGAAGCGATCTGTTGATCTATATCGAGGTGATGAGTTTGGTGAACCTAATTGCAGCGCATTTCCTCCCCTATGTAATTCAACATCTGGGACTCAGCTGGGATTTTTCCCTTCCCTCTCACCGGGTTGTTTCTCTCCTCCAATGTATACCCCCCTATCACAAATGCCAACGCAGGTAATATGTTTATCGAAGTGTTACACGAAGCTCTACCCTTATAATTTGTTTGTTTCACTAACATAATATCATATTATAAGAAGGTGTCAATTTTTTAGTTTGTTGACATCTTTAAATAACAATTTAATGTCAGCTAAGAAGCTATATATTGACTGAATAAATGCAGCAGGAAAGAAAGATTAAAATCACCCTTAATTTATAGATAACATTGAGCCAAATATTACCAGCTAAATATCATTATTATCTACATAATAGTATTGTAGATAATATTGAACTAAATGAACTCTTAGGCTTGGTTTTGGACGGCTTTCTTACTGCTTCTTAAAGCAGCTTTCTAGTACAAAGATTTTAGAATAGAAATTTTAATTAATGTACTAAAAAGTTACTTTAAAAAATAGTAAGAAATCCATACCCAACAAAGTCTTAGGCTTCGTTTGGGACGGCTTTCTTCCTGCTTCTTAAAGCGGCTTTCTAGTTCAAAGATTTTAGAATAGAAATTTTAATTTATGTACTAAAAAGTTACTTTAAAAAATAGTAAGAAATCCATCCCCAACAAAGTCTTAGGCTTCGTTTGGGACGGCTTTCTTCCTGCTTCTTAAAGCGGCTTTCTAGTTCAAAAATTTTTGAACTAGAAAGCCGCTTTAAGAAGCAGGAAGAAAGCCGTCCCAAACGAAGCCTTAGTTTGATCGCTTAACTGATGTTTGATATTGTAACAGATTTCAAACATTAATTGGGTCCTTGGATCCCCTCCCTCTTATGCATCAAATGCGCAAGGAAACCAAAACGCTGCTCAAAATCTGCATCTATGATATCCTTTCATTACCAGCTGGTTCTGCTTCTGAGCCAGTCTTCTCTTGCATTTGTAAGATCTATATTTTATAAAGGCAAAGATAAAAATCGGCACCAGTATATACTAATATGACTACTCTCAATTTTAGATTGGGTAAGAACTAGAGATGGTTTACTTTTTCTTGGGATAAGTGTACAAGTAAATATATTATTTTATGTAGTTGAATAGTTGTAAAGTGAATAATATATTATTTTAGTTATGGGATGTTTTTGTATGGTAAATAACAAATAATTTAGGTACATATCCGGATGTTCTAAGTTCATGTTGCGCCATGGAGGTACAGTTACCAATTATCAAGGCCATAATCGGTAGCGAATGTTAAAGGCAGCCAGTCAGAGAGACAACATTGACATTGTAGTGCCAACTTCTTCATTGGACAGCTCGTGATACACGCAACATACGTCTAGCCTTCTAAATTGCCATTGTTCTCTAGGGCTTCCGAGCATGCATTGGTGCACAACATTCTATTTTAATTGGGGTCACTCCGGGAATAAATTAAATATCCCTATGGCGGAAAAGATTTTACTGGCGAAAATGTGATGGAGAAAGAGGTAATGTAATAACCAACCTATGAGAAATTTGGTTGTGATTGTGAGAAATCCATAGCAGTCAGAATCACAAGAAAGGGCTTTAAGAAGACCATGCTAATTTACAAATGGAACTTACCAAATTTGCGAAAAGGAGTAGTGAAGTTATTACTTAAAAGATCATGTCAACAATTGATTTCATCACATGGCGCTTCTTGATGAATTTGCATAATTGACAAAAAGCATCAGAATTAATTAAAATGAGACTATAAGTGCATTAATAAGTTTCACAACACATCACTTGATCTGATTTTAAAGGAACTAAAGAGAAGAAAGAAGACTTGCAGAATTGAGAATGATGTTTTTAAAAACACACGAAGCTTGAGGATTAAAAATGACTTAGATACACTTAAGGGAAATTGGAAAAGCTCCCAACTTTGAATCCAAAGCCAAAACCTATGAACGAAGGCATTTATAAGCTCAAGATCCATTTTAAGTAAATCCTTTTCGCTAGAGTTTGATGATTTTCTTGTGGCATCTGCGGACACATCTCGACACACTTGCGATTGTTACCAATAGTACACATTGGATGTGGAGACCTAAGGTGCATGATTCACAGCATACCAATACTAACATTGCAATTCTACTGATTTTTCTAAGAAGGGGAACCATATTAGGTTGGGTTTCTAAATCTGACTGTTGTTGAGGTTTTGCGAAGGTGTGCTCTCACTCAAAGACCTCATGGAGCATGATTAATTGGACCATGGTAGGCTCGCAGCTCAAAATTGCTTAAAACTTTGCTGCTTTATAATGTTCTTAGAAATTTTTTTTATTAGTTTTGTGTATTTTTTATTGTGTGCTTGCTTTGTGTTTGTTCTAAGATTCGTTGCTTTCATCGTTTGGTTTCCTATACATGATTATTTTTTTTATAAGCTTTTAAATTTTTGTGAGTTTTGAGATTAGTTTATCATTCTAAATCGGTTAAGCGTGAGAAAATCGCTTGATTGATTTCCCGTCCTTCCTGAACTTGTTTTAGTGGTAATATATTTATTCTCTAAACAAAAGGCTAACCATCAATTTTTAGCCAATGGTTTTTGAAGACTAAGAATTCTTTTCATCTTGATACAACAAATAATCTACTGTGGTACATTAATGTCCCAAAGTTCTTGATATATCGCTCAAGTTATTTGAGATCTTGCCTTTTCACTGATCCATAAATGTTTTTAGTTCTATTTTGTGTAGTTCTTCCCATATGTTAGAGAGAGTGCTAACTTATTGCTTCTAATGATCGTAGAAGATATAGCTCACAGACTTAGAAATTCTTTTAGAGTTGTAAAAGAGATTGACGCTTGCAAAGATAAAAAAAGGAAAAGTGGCAAAATGATTGGCCAAATTGAGAATTAAGAAAGTATTACATCAAGTGTATCAAAATCAAAGATGCTCAAAGAGCCAATCGAAAGATTTTAAAGAAGGCGAGATAAAATGAGCCCACAAAAGGCAAGCTAATCCCCCTTTTCAAAAATTTTAAAATCTTAGAAGAACTGATGAGTTATGTTAGATTTTCAAAGGCTTGATTATCAAATCCATGTTGAGAAAATATACTTTACATATTATATGGATATTTCTTTTTAAACAAGTTTGATGATGGATCTTCTTTTTTTATCCTATTTAGTTATTCTGAGTAGGTCTTATTTTCAAAGATAATTATATATCCGCTGAATGATGTCCGATCTAGGGTTAATACAAGTCGGAATTCTCCTCTTTCCGATTGAAATTTGTTATAACCCATTGATTTCTTGAAACTCAGAAAGTTACATTATTTAAGAAATACTCATATGAATTGTCTTTGATAAAGAAAGAAAATTTTGCTTCTATTTCAAAGTATTGTTGTTCATTTTTTTCTTTTCTATTTATTTTTTTTGAAGGGCTTTTGATCATCACGCATCCTATCATTATTTTTCAAAAATTCTAGTCACATCGCCTTTGCCGATACTTTTATCATCCTGGACGATATGACAGATTCTCTTATTTTCAATTTTCCATCTGCTGACTTTTCCCTTCTGTGCTTACTATCAACTCTCGTCCCTGATGATACTTAGTCGTCCTGGACGATACTTTATGCTGCCTGGAAGATCTGATCGAACACTGTCAAGATCATGATGAAAGTCCTAGGCTGATAACTATTTTCGTCCTGGGCGATGCTTTATATGGTAATCATCCGCGTGATACACTAGATCGTCTGGATCGATCCAACGTGTCAGCACGTTAAATCGATTAAAATTGGCCAATAGACGTATCGATTATTTGGTCAATCCGTTCCTGGCCGAATCCACTGTCCATCCTGGACGATACAACGTGGGCACAGATTTAAAACATTTTAAAGCTTTAGCGTATGACTTAAATTATTGTGGCATCATCTACGAGATACACCTAATCGGTCCGGACAACTGTTTTTTCAATGGTCCGTGCTGGATGACTCTCGGGGACGGGATCGCCTGTGTCTATAGTCCTGAACCGATATCTGATCGTTCCCGGCTCGAGATCATTACGCCTTTTTGACCAATCGGACCTGCAACGCAATATTGTACCATATCATCCTGGATGATTTCCTCTGCGATCGCCTAGACGATATGCGCCGTTTCTTTAAATTCTGGCTCGTCCACAGTCATTTGATTTCACTTCACATTCTCTCGCTGCTTGTGTTTTTGCTTGCTAACCTCCTTTCTATGGCACGGTGGAAAACGTGTTCGATTACAACTTCTTTGGATGTTCTTTCGATGGGCTTAGATTTGGACCATCTCAGTCTTCAGGGAGGCAGAAGATGAAGCTACTTACCATCGATACTAAATAGATGTGGGATACACTGTCTCCAGAATCATTCAATCCGCCCACATTTCGTATCCGATAATGGATCTTTTTCGGCTCACGGACCTCCCTTTGTTTTCATTCTATCTCTTTTGCTTTTCCCTTTAATACCGGAGCTTCTTAGAATTCTTCGCAAACCTTCCGCATAATCCTACTTATCATAGCCCTGACCTTCTATGTTGAATCGACACCCCCCAGTCCCGTCGTAAATCACATATCAGGACTGTGTTGAAGGTTTTTTACCAAAAGCCCTATCCCCACCACTGGGATAAGCTGCAACCTAAATTGCTTCAGAGTCCTGAACTTGACTGGTCCATCGACGAATCACCACTTTCTCCGCTAGACTAATGCACCTTTTCATGTTGGATGGAGACTAAGCTTCTTAGTCAAAGATGCTAGGACAATCCCAACATGTCCTTCGACCTCCATAAATTCCAAAAGTCGGGGACCGTCATCCATATCACCACTCTTCTTTCGCCCTGATATGCACTTACTTTCTACATCAATGGAAGCATTAGAGAATTTAATACTGCGCGGACTTAATTTTTGGGTATATGACACTTAACCACAATCCGCCGATCGCCAGGTCATAAGAGAAAACCCATCTACGCTGTTAGGACACGCTCATAGCCTATTCCCTTGAAACCAAAACCAACTTCAGATCCTATTCCACCTAACCTCACCAATCTCCTACTCAACAGTTCCTTCAGTACCCTTCACAGTAATCGCCCCCCTAGGGATGAGGAACCTCGGGGGTGTCTGGGGAAGGAGAGGCCTGCCCTCATCGTTCCTATGATCCTGTTCCTCTCCACCGCACTCACCATTGATG
>NW_021318595.1:7517519-7528030 GCF_001605985.2 Dendrobium catenatum
GTTGGGGTCTTGATGAGCTAGGATGAGAGGTACAGTACAATTTTTAAAGTTGCGTTGGCATTCTGATTTTTCTGTAGTGTAGGATTTTGATTTTGTTTGGGATCTCTTTCTTACTGCTTTCTTGAAGCAGTTTTTTATTACAAAATCTTTTAGTTTAAGAAATTTTTTTAACTAAAAAGCTGTTTTAATAACGTCCAAAACAACAACTTTTGTCTTTCTTAAGAAATTGCAGATTAGAACTCATATACATACAAAAATTTTCGCTAAGCATGGCAAAAGAAAAAATTGATGTTGTGTATAAACAGTCCCAAACATAAAAGAGCTTATGTTGAAAGTTCAAATTCTAAAATCTAACCAGTCATTAGCTTCAGCTGTAATATACAGCCAGCATAAAGTCTGCTTTTGCTTACTAAAACCTGGTCATCTATTGTATATTTCTAGGCTAATGAAACTTTGATTTTATTTTTTTGGTGTTAAAATTGCATATTTTATCTTACTTTATGCAGCTAACAAATCAAGGGTTTCAATGTTTTTTCCTATTTTATATGTTGATGTTTCCTGCGTTGTTTTTGCATGACTATGTATAGGTGTGTGTAATCATTTGATTCGGATGAATTGTTTGAATCTAATTCAAACAAAATAAATTATAGGCAGAAGAATCAAACTGACTGATTATTAGGTAAAAGCAAACCTGATATGTTTCAATTTATTCAATTCAATTTTTTATTTATCAATCTATTGTATATTAGTGTAGCCAACAACCGCATAAAATTTGAGTTGTTACTTATAAGAGTTCTTACTTATGTTCAAACTCAAAGTAGTTTGACTAATTATATTCCAATCTTAGTTGGATTACATCAAAGATCAGCTTTAAGCCCGTTTCTTTTTTTTCTTTAATGAATGGATTCTTACCATATTTAGCAAGAGGATGTACCTTGTTGAGGGCAATTTTTAAAAGGATCATGTTTCAAGTCAGATTTAGGAGAAGGAACGTAATATAAATTTAATTTAATAAGGATAAAAAAAAGGTTTTTTCTGAAAAAAATTTGCATTTTAACAGAAAATGTGAACAGTAATTGAGTTTTTTTTTATATAAATTTTTAGTAATTTTTAATTAACTTTAAATTTTTTAGTAACTTTTTAATTATATTTTAAATATCTAATAATAATGAGTATTATAACTATTAAATATTGTAAGATATTAAAAAATTTATAAACTTTTAAATATTATTAAAATAGAGAGACAGAAATTTACAAAGCAGAATTTAGAGAGAAAAGATAGAGAGAGATGGATAGAGATTGAGAGAGAGAAACAAAGAGAGAGAGGGGCTCAAACAAAGAAAGAGAAAAATCTCATTTAAATTATATTATATTTTAAATATTTAATTAAATTTTAATTAACTTTAAATATCATAACTATTTCATTTTTAAATTTCATTTTTTATATAAATATTTAAATCATATGATTAATCTATTAATTTTAATATTAAATATTAGATATATCAATTTAAATATTAAATTAAATATTATTAGATTATATCAATTTTAATAATATTTAAAAGTTTACAAATTTTTTTAATATCTCACAAATATGTTAATAGTTATAATATTCAATACATGCTAAATATAATTAAAATTACTAAAAATTTTAAAAATTAATTAAAATATATTAAATATTTAAATTATAATTAGAAATTACTAAACATTTTTAAAATAAATTAAAATATAATTCAAAAGATACGGAAAAATTTTAAAAGTTAAAATTTAAATGAAATTTTTCTCTTCTCTTTATTTGCGACTTTTTGTTTCTCTTTAAGCTTCATTTGAGATGGCTTTTTCTATTGCTTTCTTAAAGCTATTTTTTTTATAAAAATTAAATTTTTTATAAAAAAAGCTGCTTTAATAAGCAATAAGAAAGCTGTCAAAATTTCAAACTATCATTTAATAAATTAATCAAATCAATTAAATATGCTTAATTCACATGCTAATGCACCCCCTAACCATATATATATATATATATAATATATATATATATATATAATATAATATATATATACCTAATTTTAGGTATATTTTTTTTCATAATTAGTTCACTCACGTTAAGGAAAAGAAAATCTTAAGGGTGTCAATTTTGGGTCACGGGTCGAGTTCAGATTCGGGTTGACCCGAAATTGACCCGACACTATTTGGGTCAACCCGAACCCGACCCGTATTTAAAAACGGATTGGTTTCCCGGACCGGACCCGCTTCGGTCTGGGTCAACCCGACACGACCCGAATGACTCGTTTCTAACAAAAAATTTCTAGTTTCTGGTTAAAAACGGGCCAATCTCCTCTTTTTCGGGTAAAAAATTGGTCAAAATCGGTTGCGGGTCAAAATCGTGGTTTTCGGGTCAAAAACAGGTCAATTTCGGGCAAAGGGTTAACCCGACCCGATTTTTGAAACGGGTTGAAATGTTGAACCAAATCGACCGTTTCGGGTTGACCTAACTCGAAATTTTCGGATCAGGTTCTAGTAGGGTTTTCGGCGTCCATATAAATATTGACACCCTAGAAAATCCCTTATTTTACCATATAATATTATTAAATAAGATTTTAATAAAAGAGAAAATGAAATAATACTTTTCAAGCTCACTTCTAGCTGCATCCAGCAGCTTCTATAGTGATTTGTTGAATTTTTCTTATATTTTTTTATTTGTGAAAGCATAAAATAATATAATAAATATAAGGTTTAACAGATTACTCATATATTAATATATCAGTTGATAGAGATGTTTGATCGATGGGAGACCCGCTTTGATGATTACGTTGCTACATAGGAGCAGCAACACACTGAGGACATGGCCCGCTATGAGCAGCACCGCACCGAGGACTTAGCTCGTTTTGACAGTTACATTACTCACCAGCAGCAGCAGCATGACCAGGACATCGCCTGGTTCAATGCTCAGTTTACCACGCTTGCCAGCTACTTTCAGCAGCCACCTCCATCTGATGATCAGGGTCCCTCGTTCTTCTAGTCTGTGTTTTCTATTTTTTATTTTCTATTTTCTGTAGTTTGTCTTGTAGTTTGTTTTAGTTTCTGTTGTATTGTTTACTTTTCTTTTGTGTGTCTAGGACCCTCTTTTTGTGATGACAAAAGGGGGAGTAGGATGTGATAGGAAAAGTTGATGTGCTTGTAACTTTGAAATTTTAATTATGCTGTTCTTACTGAGCTTTTCCTACTTGTGTTTGCCATCATCAAAAAGGGGGAGATTGTTGCAAATCTATTTTCATGACTTATGTTTTGATGATTGAAAAACACTATTGATTCTCTTGGACTGCCTGTTACTTCTAACTTTTCAGGAATCGAAGATCGGACGAACAAACGAAGCCAGTTCAAGATTGCGTAGGTCTAGGGTTGAGTCAGTCTGTACTTTGTTTTTCTCTTCTTGAGTCTATTTGTAATGGTCAAAGAGAATGATGCTAAGTAACCCTACACACACACACTTGAGAGATTTAGAATTTCTATTTGTACTCATATCGGCCAGGATGATATTTACATCGTCCTGGACGATCAGGCTTAAAACAGAAAGTCTAAATAAGGATTCTTAATTAAGGCAGCCGTCATTAACAGATTATCTTGGATGATACGTGTATCGTCCAGGACGATAAGCTCAAAACAAAAAGAAGTTGTCGCCATAGACAATTAAGGTATATTGTATTTTTAATAATCGGTCAGGACGATCATTAATCGGCCTGGACGATATTCTCAAATTATGCCTTAATTGATCAAGAAATCAAGGGAGTAATTAAGGATGATTGATACGATCATATCGTCCTGGATGATCGAAGGATCGGCCAGGATGATAAATATCGTCCAGCTCAAATTCAGGGCGAAGCTCTGGACGATTTTCCTCTGAATTGAACTGATCGGCCGGGACGATCATGAGATCGGCCGGGACGATCATGAGATCGGCCTGGACGATCATGAGATCGGCCTGGATGATCAAGCTAATTTTAAATCATCCAATTTGCATTCAGGGTGATGCTCTGGCTGATCTTTTATGATTTGTACTGATCGGTCAGGCCGATGTCCGTATTGGCCTAGACGATATTATCGGCAACTTGCAATTAATGAGGTCCTTTGAAGCTCTTCTATTTAAGAGCTCTTATTCAACATTTTGAACAATCTTTTGTTGTTTCTTTGACCTGAGAAGGTCTTGAGGAGAGAAAGAGAGATAGGGAGAGAGAGAGGATCTTGTGAGGGGGAGCTTGTGAGGGGATTCACAAGGATTGCTCTGCTTCTTCTTCATCTAGAGTTTCTCGTCTGTAAAAGGGTCGGTAGAGGTAAGGAGTCAGCATCTGATTGTGGTTCTCTGCCAGCTTCAGGAGGAAGCAAGAGAGGAGATTAGGTTCTCCTGCCTTCCTAAGGGTGGGAAAAAGAGGTGTCGGTTGTAAAGGCTTCTCCGCGAGCTGTGGGAGCTAAAGGAGAGTCCGATTGTTATGCATATTACTGCGGAGGCGCCTCCGGGGAGTGGTTGTAGGTCAGTGACCGATACCCACTATATAAATATCTTGTGTCTTATTTCTTGCTTCCGCACTTTAAATTTTCTGCGCTTATTTTTCTTGCTGTCGTGATTTTGGTTTATTGAGATATTTACTTCTTGTGAAAAGAATTTTTAAAACCAATGTCACCCCCCCCCACTCTTGGTTAGCTTAGGCCAGTTCTATAGGGCTTAACATCCCTAACGAACTTTCACAATCATCCAATATGTAAAATATTTAACTCCAGGAAATAGATTTTTAAATCTACAATAATGAATATGACTTTTCCTAGGTTTTAAAATCTTTAATCACAAAATAGGATGAGTAAAATCTTCAAGTGTTTGGGATATCCTATTTTCCTCAAGAGCTTTCACTATCACTCTAAGAAATGAAATTTCCAATTCTAACACAGTGTTATCATATTTCAAATAGTGCTCTCTATTTTAAGATTCATCCTTAAAATCCTTAATTTTTTTTTCCAATTTAGTTTAGGATGATTCTAGAAGATCATTCTATTTATTTAAATCATCAAATTTATCAGTAAGCTGATATAGTTGTTATCTATCTGTGTGTGATCTTTTCTAATGGTGTCATGCTCTTTTTGCAACACCTGTAATTCTAGGTTCAGTCTAGCATGCATTTTCTTAAGTTTTCTATATGCATCATGTATTCTTTCAAAAACTTCTAACAATTTATCATAGGTTAAGTCACATACCTCTTTTTGATCTGATTGATCAAGATTATTGGCCATTAAATACAGGTTGGTGACTTCCTCCTCCTTTTCTATTTCTAATGAATTTGAATCTGAGTCTGCCCAAAAAGCTCTATAAAATTTCTTCTTGCCCTTCTTCACATTTGCTTTCTCCTCTACCTTCTCCTTACTAAGAGTGGATTTTAGATTTTGGCATTCTAATTTTATATATCCAGGTTTCCTACAATCTTAGCAAATCACATCATTATAAATCTTAACATTTTTGTGAAACTTACCTTTATTCTATTGTTGGCATCTCCTCTACTTTCTTAAAGAAAACTCATGAATTTCCTTATCATGAGGGCAATGTCATCCTCATCCTCAAATTATGACTGATCTCTATTTGAATTCTACTTTCAGTACTATGTTCTTCTCCTTTCTCTATTCTCCAATATTAATCTTCCTTTGACTCACTCCTTACTCGTAAGTAATTAGTGACCCAAGAAGATTATTAATAGAGTAAAAATTTAAATCCTTAGACTCTATAATCATAGTTATTTTAGCATTATAAGCAATAGGCAAACAATAAAGAATTTTATTGGCAATTTTAGCATTCATTAATTCCCTACCTAATGTATGTAAAGATGTGACTATTTGAGTAATTTTTGTGTATATTTTAGAAATGGATTCATTAGATTTCATGTAAAATAATTTATTGTCAATAAATAAGATATTTAGTCTAGATTATTTTACTTCATCAGTCCCTTCATAAGTAATACAAAGCTTATCTGAAATGTTCTTTCCACTTTTGTAAGTGGAAACCTACATGTAATCTTCTGACTTACATGTATAATAGAAATTATTTAAATATTTTGCATTTAGTTGTGCTCCAGTCAGTAAAAGGTTTTTAAATTGTAATGCCATCTATTGGCCTAGTATACCCTTCTTGAACTAAGATCCACATGCAATAATCAAGTGATTGCAAAAATGTAAACATGCGTGTTTTCCAAAAAGTGAAAGGGATATTGTCAAATAATGGAGGTCTAGTGATCGAATACCCTTCAGCTGTGTTTCAATTTCCAAAAGTATTCATTCTCATTTTTCAAGTAGTCTAAACTTATGGTTTTGAAATAAAGATCTGATACCACTTATTAATTTCTTATAGGTTGTTAAACCTAAGCTATTATCCCAAGGCTAACTAAGAGGGGGGGGGGGGAAGAATTGGTATTTTAAAAAAATCTCTTTGATTTTTTTTAGAAAATTATTTTGATTAATTTCTAAAAATGATTATCTTTTTGAAAAAGCTTTTCAACCACAAATATACAATTACATAAAATAAATTACAAAAAATAAAAGACATAAAGATTTATAGTGGTTTGGTCAAACACGACCTACATCCACTTCCTAAAGACTCCCTTTTAAAATATTACACTATTAACAAAGTGTCTCTCCTTTTGCCTCCACAGCCAGACAGAGAAGAATTTACAAATCCTCTCTTCCACCAATCCCCGATGCGATAGATAACCATCATCCTTTCACACTCTCCAAGTGTAGGTAGAGAATCATCATCTATTCACACTCTCAAAGTGTCAACAGAGAACCATCATCCTGTCACACCCTCCAAGTGTCGGCAGAGTACCGGCCTTTACACCCTCCAAGTGTTGACAGAGTACCGTCTTTTATTCACACTCTCCAACTGTCGGTAGAGTACCATAGTCTGTTCACGCTCTCTAAGTGTCAGCAGAGTATCAAATCTTCTTCAAACATCTTCTCACGAGCAATTAAAAAAAGAAAGGAAGAGTGATCACAAAAAATACAAAGAGATCCTTACTTTTGAGTAACCTTATGAACCCTTCACACTCCACCTGTGAGAAATCTCTCTCAAACACTCTCCCACACTCTCTCTTTTACTTACTCTTAGAAAATTAACAATGAAGGACACTTTTTACGTCAATTTTAAAGCACCTTTTATATGAAAGACACAAAAAACCATCCACCAAATTTAAATTTTCAATTTTGAACATGTAAGATCGTATAGTACGATCATATATTCATACATACTAATAGTTCAAAAATTGTTGCGTATGAATCTTTTTTGAAATTGTATGAAATGACTTTATACACGATAATAGTCCAGTATGAATTCGGTTCGTACTATACGAATAGTTAGAAAATTTTTCATCTTCGTCGGGATGAAGAGAGACCCCACATTTTTATACTCTGGACGACATACGTACAATGATGACATTGTATAATATGAACCATTAAGAAAATTTTCAAGTTCATTTGGACAAAAAGGGACCCATCCAATTTATACTCTAGATGGTATACGAATGATGACTACATCATTCGAAATGATCTATTTCAAAAATTTAGAGTTCATCTAGAAAAAAATGGACCAGTCCAATTCATACTCTGGACGACGCGTAGAAGATGACGACATCGTACGGTATGATCCATTCATAAAATTCTCAAGTTCGTATAGACAAAAAGGGACTTCACATTTTCGAACTCTGCATGGCGTATGTACGAAGAAAGCTTCGTATAGTACTATTCACACTTAGTAAAATTTTCTACCTGTAGTTCATTTATCAACTCAAAGGGGAAAATAACTGAACATATCATCCTATTAGAAAAGAGTTTGTACTGTATAATTAGTTTAAAAAATTATAATTTTAAACACTCCCCCAATGTGTGTGTGTGTGCACAGTCATTCAATTACAATCACACTCTCTCATACTCAATAAAATTAAAAATACAAACTTTTTTTATATTAAATTATAATTTGATCTGATTTGAAGTCTTCGACAATCTGGAGTATGATTTACTTAAAATGTTAGTACACACAAATAATAAAATAATACTTTTAAAATATATTAGGAGAATTTATAATCAAAATAATAATATTTGAGAATCATAAAAAATATTAATGTTGCAAGAATATCAACAATAAAAAAATTAAGTTGCAACTAACTCAACAACAATGTTACACTAGGAGATAATACCACTAAGAAAGTGGTAGGCACATGTATGATTGAAAACTTAAGTAATTTTTTTATTGAGAATATTTTACTTATAGAAGGCTTAAAGCATAATCTGTTGAGTATTTACCAGCTTTGTGATAATGGTTATAGTATAATATTTTTCCCACTAGCTACATAATAAGCTAAAATGGAATTAATATTTTGAATGGAATTAAGGTGAATAATATTTACATGCTTGATTTGAATTGTATTAAATATCCTAATGCCTTTTGTCTAAAAATAATTTTTAATGAATCATGGTTATGTCATATGTGACTTTATCATGCTAGCATAAAAATCTTAAGAAAATTATCGAAAAAGAATTTGTTAGAGGAGTACCAAAAATAGATTTTACTAAGGATCATATGTGTGATGCATATCAATTAAAAAAAATAGGTGAAGTTCTCCTTTCATTCCATTAAGAATCTTAGAACTAGCAAACCTTTGGAAATTATTCATATGGATCTTTTTGGACCGTTTAGCACTGTAAGTCTAGGAGGTAAAGTATTTGGATTTGTGATTATTGATGATTTTTCTAGATTAACTAGAGTTAAATTTTTATTTCATAAGAGTGAATCATTTGAAAAATTTAGAATTTTTTAACTTGAATTCAGAGAAAACTAGGATGCAAAATTTTATCAATTCAAAATGATCATGGAGGTAAATTTGAAAATAAAAAATTTGAATATTTTTGTAAAGAGAAAGGAATTGATCATAATTTTTTAGCACCTAGGACCCCTCAGTAAAATGGGGTAGTCAAAAGAAATAATAGAGCATTAATTGAAGCCTTTAGGGCCATGTTGGTAGAATATTTACTTCCAAACTATTTTTGGGCTAAAATGATTAGTACTTATTATATTTTGAATAGGGTGAATAGTATATCTAAATTGAATAAGACACCTTATGAACTTCTTAATGGGAGAACACCAAATTTGTCACATTTGCATATTATTGAATGTAAGGTGTTCATTCTTAATAATGGAAAAATTCCTTTAGAAAAATTTGATCTAAAGTTTGATGAAGAAATTTTCCTTGGATACTCTAGTGTTGGAAAATCTTATAAAATTTTTAACAAGATAACTTTGGTAATTGATGAGACCACACATGTTATGTTTGATAAATCTAGCATTGTAGAAAGAGCCAAGGATGGAAGAGGATCATATTGAAAATAACTTCCAAGGAATTGAAAAAAATGTGAAAAAAAGAAAACCCTTTGCCTAAATAATGAAATTTTTTTAAGAATCGCCCTAAGAAATTGATTTTAGGTGAACATAATGAGAATGTTAGGACTACATATGAACTTAGCAAAGAGGTGAACAATTCTACCTTTATAATGATGATTGAACCCATAAATATAAATCAATCACTTTTGGATAAATTTTAGATTTTGGCCATGCAAGAAGAGTTGAATCAATTTGTAAGAAATGATATTTAGGAATTGATTGAAAGGCTAAATGATCAAAGTGTTGTTGGAACTAGGTGGGTATTCAAAAATAAAATAAATGATTTAGGAGTTATGATAAGAAATAAGGTAAGATTAGTGGATAAGGGGTATAATTAAATAGAAGAGATTGATTTTAAAGAGACCTTTGCCCCAATAGTGAGATTTGATGTAATTAGGGTTTTATTAACTTTTGCCTATTTTAAAGGTTTTAAATTATATCAAATTGATGTTAAGAGTGCCTTTTTGAATGGAGTGATATAAGAGCATATTTATGTTGGGCAACCTCTAAGTTTTGAAAATTCTAAATTCTCTAATCATGTGTTTAAATTGAAAAAGGTATTATATTAACTGAAATAGGCACCTAGGGCGTAGAATGAGAGGTTAAGCACTTTCCTATTAGTAAGATCTTTTATGAAAGGAAGTGTATACACTACTTTATTTTTCAAAAAAATTGGAGATGACATACTCATTATTTAAATATATGTCTATGATATCATATTGAATCTATAAATAAAAATCTTTGTGATGAGTTTTCAAAAATAACAAGTAAATTGTAGATGCGTTTAATAGGAGATTTGAGTTATTTTCTTGGTTTTAGCATAAAGCAAAATGAAAATAAAGATTAGTAAAACTAAAGTTAGAGAGGCTTTAAAGAAAGTGAAGGGTGGAAAAGCTGTTGGATCTGATGATATTCCAATAGGGGTGTGGAAATGCTTAGGAGATGAAGGGATTTCTTGGCTTTCTAAACTTTTTAATACTATTTTAAAGATTAAAAAGATGCTAGATGAGTGGAGAATGAGTGTGTTAATTCCTATTTTTAAGAATAAAGG
>NW_021318595.1:7528300-7540782 GCF_001605985.2 Dendrobium catenatum
AAAAAAGAAAACCCTTTGCCTAAATAATGAAATTTTTTTAAGAATCGCCCTAAGAAATTGATTTTAGGTGAACATAATGAGAATGTTAGGACTACATATGAACTTAGCAAAGAGGTGAACAATTCTACCTTTATAATGATGATTGAACCCATAAATATAAATCAATCACTTTTGGATAAATTTTAGATTTTTGCCATGCAAGAAGAGTTGAATCAATTTGTAAGAAATGATATTTAGGAATTGATTGAAAGGCTAAATGATCAAAGTGTTGTTGGAACTAGGTGGGTATTCAAAAATAAAATAAATGATTTAGGAGTTATGATAAGAAATAAGGTAAGATTAGTGGATAAGGGGTATAATTAAATAGAAGAGATTGATTTTAAAGAGACCTTTGTCCCAATAGTGAGATTTGATGTAATTAGGTTTTATTAACTTTTGCCTATTTTAAAGGTTTTAAATTATATCAAATTGATGTTTTTAGTGCCTTTTTGAATGGAGTGATATAAGAGCATATTTATGTTGAGCAACCTCTAAGTTTTGAAAATTCTAAATTCTTTAATCATGTGTTTAAATTGAAAAAGGTATTATATTAACTGAAATAGGCACCTAGGGCGTAGTATGAGAGGTTAAGCACTTTCCTATTAGTAAGATCTTTTATGAAGGAAGTGTATACACTACTTTGTTTTTCAAAAAAATTGGAGATGACATACTCATTATTTAAATATATGTATATGATATCATATTGAATCTATAAATAAAAATCTTTGTGATGAGTTTTCAAAAATAACAAGTAAATTTTAGATGAGTTTAATAGGAGATTTGAGTTATTTTCTTGGTTTTAGCATAAAGCAAAATGAAAATAAAGATTAGTAAACTAAAGTTAGAGAGGCTTTAAAGAAAGTGAAGGGTGGAAAAGCTGTTGGACCTGATGATATTCCAATAGGGGTGTGGAAATGCTTAGGAGATGAAGGGATTTCTTGGCTTGCTAAACTTTTTAAAACAATTTTAAAGACTAAAAAGATGCCAGATGAGTGGAGAATGAGTGTGTTAATTCTTATTTTTAAGAATAAAGGTGATGCCCAATATTGTACAAATTATAGAGGTATTAAGTTAATGTATCATACTTTAAAACTATGGGATCGAGTTATGGAGCATAGTTTGCGGCGTGATACTAATGTTTCTCAAAATCAATTTGGATTCATGACGGGTAGGTCGACTATGAAAGCTATACATTTATTAAGCGGTTTGATAGAGAAATATAGAGAAAATAAGGAGGATCTACATATGATATTTATTGATTTAGAAAAAGCATATGATAAAGTTCCAAGAGTATATGGAGAGTTCTTGAAAAGAAATGAGTCAATAATACTTATATTCAAATCATTAAAGATATGTATGCAGAAGCTATTACTGTGTTCAAACACAAGGTGGTTTGACCAAGTATTTCCCTATTTCGATTGGGTTACATCAAGGATACGCCTTAAGCACATATCTTTTTGCTTTAGTCATGGATGTTCTCACTAGACATTTGCATGAGGATGTACCTTGGTGTAAGCTTTTTTCTAATGATATTCTTCTTGTTCATAAGACTAAAGAGGGAGTTGAAGGTAAACTTTAATTATGGAGGTCAACCTTAGAGTCTAAAGATTTTCGCTTGAGTATATCTAAAATAGAATATATGGAGTGTAATTTTAGTAGTAATAGACCTAGTGAGGGGACTGTGACTTTGGGCGATCAAGTCATTAATAAGAGTACACATTTTAGATATCTTGGATCTATTTTTCAGAGTGATGGAGAAATAGATGGGGAAATTATAAGCAGAATTCAAGTTGGATGGTTGAAGTGGAGGAATGCATCAGGCATGTTATGTGATAGAAATGTACCCCTCAAACTTAAGGGAAAATTCTAAATGATGGTAGTGATGCCTACAATACTTTATGGTGCCGAATGTTGGCCATTAAAAGAGAAGCATAATACTAAGTTAAGTGTGGCAGAGATGAGGATGCTCAGGTGGATGAGTGGCTTTACCCTTAGAGATAGGAAACAAAATGAGCATATACGTGAAAAGGTAGGAGTAGCTCCAGTAGAAGATAAGATTAGAGAGAGTCACCTTAGATGGTTTGGTCACATGAAAAGGCGGCCTTCCGATGACCCAGTTAAGAGAGTATAGGTATTAGATTTGACTTGTGTTAAGAAAGGTAGGGGCAGACCTAAAAACACTTGGTTAGAAAATATTAGGTATGACCATTATTTATTAGATTTAAATAAGAATTTGACTTTTAATAGGACACAAAAGAGAAAAAGGATTCATGTAACCTACTCCAAGTAGTGGGATAAAGGCTTGATGTTGTTGTTGTAGCATAAAGTAAAATGAGGAAGAAAATTTTCTTAGTCAGTCAAAGTATATTAAGAACATCCTTAAAAATATGAAATAGATAATGCTAAAACAGTAACTACACCTATAAGTTTTTTAGTTTAATTAGATAAGGACCCTAAGGGAAAATTTATTGATCAAAAGAAATTTAGAGGTATAATTGGATCATTGCTTTACTTAACTGCTAGAAGAACATATATAATGTTCAATATTTATTTGTGTGCTAGATTTTAATTTGATCCAAAAGAATCACATTTGACAGCAATAAAAAGAATTCTGAGATATCTTTTGGGAAGTAAAAACTTATGGATTAGGTATCCTAAGCATAACTCTTCATTTGAAATTATTGCTTATTCTAATTAAAATTTTTTAGATGGTAGGATTGATTGGAAAAATACATATGGAACATACCAATTCATAGGAAACTCTTTTGTTTTTTGGTCCAGTAAAAAGTAGAATTCAGTAGCCCTATCTACTGCTAAAGAAGAATATATTGCCTTAGGTAGTTGTGTTGCACAAGTTCTTTGTTTGAAATATGTGTTGATTAATTTAGAATTTTCAATTAACACAATTCTAATTTTTTATGATAATACTAATGCCATATGCTTTCAATGAATCTTATTCAACATTCTATAACCAAGCATCTGTTAAGATAGTTGCTATTTGCATGCTTTTCATTTTTGCAACTTATAAAGTTTTGATGATTTCGAACATTATGAGATCACGTAGCTAAGGGAGAGATTGAATTGAATCATGATACTATGGAAAATCAACTTGCAGATATTTTCATAAAACTATTGGCCTTTGACACTTTTAGCACCTTAAGAACTAGGTTAGGCGTGATTGATCTTAATGTTTAAATTAAAAATTCTACAAACTTTATCTGTTATATATATATATATATATATATGTAGTCTCTGTTTGTTTATTTTGTTTGTTTTTGTGTGTTTAGTTGTGTATTTTTTATTTTTACTATAAAGCATGCCACTTAGTGAAAAATAATTGGTTTTGAGATGATTTTTTTTATTAATGCCTTATTCTCTAAGTTTTATGTTTGTATTGTACAAAAATTTTTCATCCCATATGAATTTTGTAGCATGTGCATGGTAGGTTTAAGAGTTTAGAACACAAAACTTAGTTTTTCATAGGTTCTGTACTATACGATGACATCATTATATTATATAATTTGTACTATTTTGTCTATATGTATAGGGATGGTTTACCAGTTGGAGTCAATTATTATTTGTTGATAATGCATACAAAATCATATGGGGGATGAACCAAACCATACAATCTGATAGTTAGTTTCTGTGGGGGATGAACCAAACCATCTTTGAAACAATCTTTAATATTATGATCATCCCAGACGAACAACTATTCATCTGTACGATTGCGCGGTCAAAAAGCCTGTATGAAAGTATGCCTCAGAAATGGCATTTTATGAAAAGCCGTTTCATTTTTGGCTGTTCCCAATTGTACGTACAAAAATAATTTTGTCCCATACGATTTTAAAATCTTACGCTTGATTCAAGTTTTGTAATGTATGATAGGTCATTTTCCTTTATATATAAGGGTTTTTAAAATCATTTTCATTCACTTTTTTATCAATTTCAAATCCCTCTAGAGCCCTCATCTTAGGAATGGCTAATACCAACAATGGTTCACAAATTGAAAAAAGGTACAAAATTAGTCCAAATAGAAAAAATGCACAAAGTGTGCCACAAATCTTCAAAAAGATATACAAAGACACCAATTAAAAATTTTTTATTGTATTGATTCTACTATCTTTCAATATCTAATCTAAATTCGTCTAATCTAAAAGGCTGATGGTTCTCTGTCAATACTTGGAGAGTGTGAAAGGATGATGGTACTTTGCCACACCGGGGATTGGTGGAAGGGAGGTGTTTTTTAAAGGCTTCTCCACCTTGATATGGGAGCAATAGGAGAGTCACCTTGGTAATATTACAATACCTGAAGAGAAAGTCTGTAGGGAGTGGACATAGGTCTAGTTGGACTGAACAATTATAAATTTATATATTCCTATTTTACTACATTTTTAATTTTCTACGCATTTAAATTTTTATGGTTAAAAAAATTTTTTCCAAATAAATAGAGGGTAAGGACTTATATTTTTATATCATCATTAGAACTTTATCTAAGTTGGGCACTTTAAAGTAGAATTATATATGAAATAAAAATGCTTTAAAATTTTTAAAAAATGATTTTAAAAAGATATTTTTTCCCTAAAAAAGCATACCTCCCTTGAAATAAAATATCACTCTCATAGGCCAGGTGGTTTGAATTTACCCACAGGTTGGGAGGTACTTAAACAAGGCGGGAAGGAATGATATGAATGCATGAGAACCTAAATGAAATTTAGGTTACTATTAAAATATATTTATCATTTTATTTTATCTTAAAATTCTAATTTTATTCCTAAGAGCTTAGGAAAATTCTAGGCTAAGGCAGATGAAAAAAAGAAACCTATAAAAATAAGCAATTTTTACTATATAAATAATATAAACACATCGATTTAAAAGTGTGTAAACATCAAAATTCTATGTGACAAGCACCACTTAATATACAATCTTCATTTTTTCTGTGTTCATTTCAATCTTCATTTAGCTTGGTTCTTTGCCTCACACTTTTAAATGATGTAAATCTTCATTTTTTCTTATTTAGCTTTGTTCTTTGCCTCACACTCTTTCTGTGTTCATCAATAAGATATCCAAATGCAAAGAACTCTCTAACAGAGGATAGTTCTTTTCTCTTTGGATCCTTATTCTTTTGGTAAAATGTCTTATTTTAAATACTTTCACAACTCTTTTCTTTATAAATTACATCATTAAAAATATAAATGGTTTAAACTCTCTACATATTAGTAAAGAAATTTATATGTAAATCATAAGCATAAATCAAATCATATAATTATTTGCTCATTTTGAGGAACATGTAAGCATTGCCATACTTTAATGCTTAGGGGGCTAAACAAAAAAAGCACCTACAAATTATTTGATTAGATTTTAATCAAAATTAATTTTAGCCCCTTTTTATAAACCTGCATAAAAAAAACCTCCTGCAAAAAAAATTAATTAGAAATGGACATCCAAATAACTCTTCTGGGAAATCAAAGTGTCCATCAATGATCACATCATAAACTGCATGGCATAAGCATCACAACATAAACATTAAAAAAATTCCTTTTATAAAACCATAACAATTCTCATTTATATACTCACCATTTTTATATCATAGAAAAGCATATGAAAGAAACAATGGCCTAGCCTAAAAATGGAATGTCTTGTCACAACAAACCATTTATAGTGTGTGTAGTAGGTTGTATGGTTTGGATATATTATTGTATTTAATATTTTTTAAAAATTTTAATGGGTTGAATTTAGTTTTTTGAAAGCTAAAAAAATTTAGTTTAAATTTTTTTGTTCTAATGTTTCGAGATTTATTTTAGGATAGAATTTAATTATAGAAGTTGATTGTTGATTAGTAGTTTAAGATATTTTGATTAGCCATTTAGAGCTTTCAATCCAATGCTGTTGCAAATTTGATTTTATGGATTAGAGTTTTGTTGATATAAAACATTCATGTTTTTCTACGACTGCCTTGTCTACTAACATTTTAGGTCCACAAGATCGAGTGCAACTCAAACCAGCTCAAGATTGGGTAGATTAGGTCTGAGTCAGTTTGTAATTTTTTCCTTTCTTGAGTATATTATAAATGATGTGGTTTATGATGCTAAGTTACCTTACACACACACATGAAGAAAATTTTCTGACTTATTGGTTAGAGTTCTCTATTTTGATCACATCGTCCAAGACGATTTAGAAATCATCCTGGACAATCTGTTAAAAATAGAAATCCTAATTATGGCATCCTAGTTAAGGCAGTCATCATTAAGTTCATCATCCTGGACAATATTCATATCAGCTGGGACGATAGGCTCAAATAAAAATGAATCAGCTGCTAGAACTATTTAGGCATCATTACTTTTTAATCATCGTCTAGGACATCAGCCTGGACAATGTCCTTCAATTATGCCTAAATTAATCTGGAAATTAATAAAAGTAATTAAAAATTGATTGAGTCAATCAAATCATCCTGGACGATCGTAGGATCGGCCAGGATGATCAGTTCAAAAACCTAGATTGCTCTTGGACGATCAAACATCGGACAGCTTCTATTCAGGGCAATATTTTGGACGATTTACATAGATTTGAACTAATTGTCCAGGATGATCGTGAGATCGGCCTAGGCGATCAAGCTATTTTTTTATCATCTAGACATATATTTAGTGTAATTATCTGGATGATATTCAGGATTTTATATTGATCGTATAGAATGATATTATACCGACTTGGATGATATGAAAAAAAATCTTATAATCATCCCAAACTGTTTGGGCTGATTGAGCAAAATTTGCGCTGATCGTCTAGGATGATATTTATATCATCCTGTATGATAAAGTCAATTTGTATGAAATAAGAGCTATTCTAAAACTCTTCTATTTAAGTGATCTTGTTCTACCCAAGAGCTCATCTTTTGCAGCTATCTAGACCTAAGAGAGCCTAAAGGAGAGGGAGAGAGAGGGAGAGGATCTCATGAATTGGAGTTTGTGAGGGGTTTCAAAAGGGTTGCTCCAAATCAAGGATCTAAGTCTTCTTCTCCGATTGTCATCCCTTGTTCTTGGAGGTTCAAGAGAGGTTCACTTCAGCAATCGATAAAGGTTCTTTGCCTACTTCAGGAGGAAGAAAAAGAAGTTTGGTTCTCTGCCTCACCAGTGTCAGTGGAAAGGAGGTTTTGTAAAGTCTTCTCTACCTTACTGTGGGAGCAAAATGAGAGTCACTTATTTTAGTGCAATACATGGAGGGTGCCCCCGGGGAGTGGACGTAGGTCAAGTTGACCGAACCACTATAAATTTCTGTGTTTCTTTTCTACTACCACTTTTCACATTTAATTTTCGCACGTTGAATTTCTTTGTGGTGAATTTTGGTTTGTTTAAGTTTTTTTTTTATCGTGAAAGATTTTTTAAAATACTAATTCACTCATGCCCCTCTTGGTTAGCTTGGGCTAGTTCATAAGGGTTTAACAATCCTAACGAACTTTCAAGTTATATAAAAGCGAGATTCATAAAAATGAGTTTTTAAAAACTTTTGAATTTTGATTCATGACTAACTATGGTAATTGTGATACTGTAGAAGGGTATTCTATTACCCGACCACCTTTGTTTGGTAATATTCCTTTTGATTTTTGGAATACTTGCATGTCTATATTTTTACAATCAATTGACTATCACATGTGGATACTTATTAAAGAAGGATATTCACCTCCTTTACGTGAAATTAGTGGCACTAAAATTGAACTTTTTTTTCTTAAATGGACTTTTGATGATAGGGATTTAGAATAACTTAATGTAATATATTTGAACAATTTTTTTTTTTTTTGTGCTTTAAAATCTGAATACTACATGCGTGTTTCTTCTTGTGCTACTGATAAAGAGATTTGAGATAAATTGTGTATTACTTATGATGGAACAAATGAAGTTAAGCAATCTTGATTGAATATTTTATTACATGATTACAAACTTTTATGTATGAAACCTTCTGAATCAATTTCTAAAATGTATACAAGCTTTACTTAAATTGTTACCTCTTTGTATGCCTTAGGACGAGAACTCACTAACTATAAAAAAGTGAATAAAATTTTAAGATGTTTGCTTTCCTCTTTTGATGCTAAGATTACTACAATTATTGAATCTAAAAATTTGAATATTTATTCAATTGATATTACTTGGATCACTCATTGCTTTTTAACAAGGGGTGAATCAAAGAAATCTTGATGTAGGTGATAAAAAGATGGAGAAAATTGTGCCGCTGAAGGCTAATAATGCAGACACTGATTCTTCCGTGTCTGAAAGCGATGATGTTTCCTTAATTACAAGGCAATTCAAACGCTTTCTAAGAAAGAAGCAAAAGAACCATAAAAATTTGAACAAAGGTAAGAGAAATAAAAATTTTAAAAGTTCTAATGATATTATTTATTTTGAATGCAGGAAGTCAGGACATATTAAAGCTGATTGTCCCACTCTAAAGACTCATCCTAGCAAGGAGAAGAGTGAGGAGAAACCCAAGTTCAAAAAGGACAAGAAGAAGTTCCAAAAGGCATTCTGGGAAAATTCGACATCTTACTTCTCTGAGACTTAAGCTGAAGAGGAGACTACAAACTTGAGCTTGATGGCAGACAAATATCTTGGCTAGAGTGACCAAGAAGAGGTATGTGAACTCACCTATGATCAACTACTTGAAGTTTCTGAACAAATTCATGCACCATATAGGAAACTTAAGAAATCACATGCTAGGTTGAAATTGAAGTTTTTAAATTTACAAAAAGATCATGAAATTCTTCTTAAAGATAATTCTATAATTGATAGCAATCACAAGTCATTACTTGATGAGTTTTATGTATTAAACAAAAAGCATACTGAATTATCTAATGCACTTGATTCCTTGAAGTCATCCCATGCTGAATTAGAAAAGGTGTATAAGAAATTAGCAAATCCCAAAGCTTTTAAAAATAACAAATCATCATTGCATGCATCACATAACTTTTAAAAGAAGCATCACCATATGAGTAGATTTTTACATCCTTTTGCTGGTGTTAGATGTTTTTTATGTGGCATGTTAGGACACATTGCACACACTTGTACCATTCACCATAGTAGAAATTTGGTGTGGAGATCCAAATTACATGATTCCCAGCATAACACACATGCATTACATTCTACTTTCCATAAGAAGGGTCCCAAATTATTAAGAGAGTTGCTATTTGCATGTTTTACATTCTTGCAACTTGTATAGTTTTGATGATTCCAAATATTATTTTTATATGTATTGATATCTCCTAAAACTTTTTAGAAGATTTATTTTTGCTCTTGTGTGAACTAACATTTCAGGAAAATCAAACTCTAAACTACTGAAGACTTTAAATCAAATTTAGCATGAGAGATTTTGTGAATTGAAGCTTGTTTTTTTCTTTGAATTAAGTTTGAGAGTGAGTGATTGTAATTGAGTGAATAAACACGCACACACTTAAGGAGATCTTTAACAATTTATACTGATCATACGGGATGAACATAGTTCGTACGGGACGATCAAGTCAGTTATTTCCTCTAAAGAGCAATGGAATGAACAGGAGTCGAAGAAAATTTTTCTAAGTCTTGATTGTCCAGAATGAATGTTTAATCATCCCAGGATGAAATGTTCTCTAGAAAATTTTTGTTCAGACAAAATTTATATTCGTGCCAGGACGAAATGCTCTCTGAAAAATTTTTGTCCAAACAAACTCAAATTTGTCCCAGGACAAAAATGTCCTCTAGAAAATTTTTGTTCAGACGAAATTTATATTCATGCTAGGACGAAATGCTCTTTGGAAAATTTTTGTCCGGATGAACTCATATTTGTCCCAGGACGAAGTGAACCGACTCTTCAAATTTTGGCGTCATCCTGCAGTTTTTGGGAACCGACCTATGGTATAACTATTCATATCGGACGAATCTAGTTTATACGGGATGATACTCGGGGATGATTTTAGTTCGTACCAATATACATTTGGTTCATTTCACACATTTAAGTAAAATCATCCTAGACGATCCACGATCGTACGGGACGATCAACTTCGTGTTGACTTGAAAATTTATAGTTTTTGGACGGTTTTTCTTGTCTTTCATATAAATAATCTAATTTAGACTATCACTTAATCTTTTTTCCTACTGATCTTTGTTCCTATTAAAAGAAGAGTCAAGGAGAGAGTGTGAGAGAGTGTTTGAAGGAGGATTCTTCCTATTAGAGTGTGAAGGCTTCATTTGGTGTTCAAAGGTAAGAATCTTTACTTTTGATTTGTGTTTACTTCACACTTTTCTCTCTTCCTTCTAGATTTCTTGTGAAGAAGATCTGTTAGGAAAATCCGATTCTCTGCCGACACTTAGATAGTGTGAATAGCCGAAGGGTTCTCTGCCCACACTAGGAGATTTTGAACAACCGATGGGTTCTCTGCCCACACTAAAAGAGTGTGAAAGGACGAAGGGTTCTCTTCCCACACCAGGAGAGTACAAAAGGATGGACGGTTCTCTGCTAACATTAGGAAGAGTGTAAAAGAATGACGGATCTCTGCCGCACAGGGTAATGGTGGAAGAGTGTTTTATAAAGGCTTTTCCGTCTTGCTGTGGGTGCAAAAGAAGAGTCACTAGTGGTATTAATGCAATACTCGAAGGGTTCCTCCGGGGAGTGGATGTAGGTCAAGTTTGATCGAACCACTATAAATCTCGTGTCTTTTATTTTATTGCTGCTTTTAATTTTTCTATTTTACTATTTCAAAATTATGGTTGAAAAACTTTTTATATAAAATTTACTAAATTTAAATTCTCGATTTTAAATTTTAAAAGAGGGTAAAATTTTTAAATACCAATTCACCCGCCTCCCCTCTTGGTTAGCCGCTGGGACATAAGCTTAGGTTTAACAACCTAATTCATAATGAACAAGTTTCAACAAGTGGTATCAGTGCTTAGTTTTAAAATCATAAGTTTAGACTACTTTTTGAGTAACATAGATGGCTACATTTGGAAACCGAAATACACTTGAGGGTTACACTATAACTAGACCTCCAATGTTTAACAATTTTCCTTTTAATTATTATAAAACACGCATGTCTACTTTTTACAGTCACTTGATTATCGTATATGGATCTTAGTTCAGGAAGGGTACATAAAACCAACTAGACTAGTCGACGGAGTCAGAGTTGAAACACCTTTTGTGGACTGGACAGTAGAAGAATGTGACTTAGCACAACTAAACGCCAAATGCTTGAACAGTTTCTATTGTGCACTTAATTCAGAAGATTACATATGGATTTCTACTTACAAGAGTGGAAAGAACATATGGGATAGACTTTGTATAACATATGAGGGGACTAATGAGGTTAAGAAATCTAGACATAATATCTTATTTTTTTTATTATGAGCTATTTCACATGAAACCTAATGAATATATTTCTTATATGTACACAAGATTCACACAAATAGTCACCTCTTTATATGCATTAGGTAGGAAACTAACGAATGCTGAAATGGTTAATAAGATTCTTCATTGTTTGCTTACTGCTTATGATGCTAAAATTACTGCAATTATAGATTCTAAAGATATAAACATTTACTCTATTGACAATCTTCTTGGTTCATTAATTGCTTACGAGCATGGAGTAAGCCATAGAAAGATTGATGCAGGTGAACCACAAAAGGAGAAGAACATAACACTGAAAGTGGAAGAGTCTGACAGTGAACACTCACAACCTGAGGATGAAGATGACATCGCATTGATGACTAGACAATTTAGAAGCTTTCTGAAGAGGAAGCATATGAGATGCCATCAATGGAATAGAGGTAAATTTAATAGAAATGCCAAGGCTTCAAATGATGTTATTTGCTATGAGTGCATAAATCATGGACACATAAAGATAGATTGCCCAAAACTCAAAGCCACTCCTAGCAAGGAGTAGGTAGAGGAGAAACCTTTTGTAAAGAAGGGCAAGAAGAAATTCCAAAGAGCTTTTTGGGCGGACTCAGCTTCAGACTCATCATAGACAGAAAAGGAAAAGGAAGCCACTAATCTATGTTTAATGGTCGATAGTCTTGATCAGTCAGATCAAGAAGAGGTATGTGACTTAAGTTATGATGAACTTTTTGAAGTTTCTGAACACATGCATGATGCATATAGGAAAATAAAGAAAAAGCATGCTAGTCTATGTTTAGAATTTGAAGAACTACAAAAGAATCAAGAAATCCTTAGGAAAGATCATACTTTAATTGATGACAACCACATGAAATTACTTGATGAGTTTGATAACTTGAATAAAATTCATGAAAATTTAAAATCATCATATGCTGAACTTGAAAAAGATTTAAAAAATTTTAAGGATGAATCGGAGAGCAAGATTTATAGATCAAATTATACAAATTGAATTTTGAAAGATATGAATTTATTTTACAAATTAACGATAAAATCTCTCGAGGATAATAGGATACACCCTAAACTTGAAGATTTTA
>NW_021318595.1:7541986-7560759 GCF_001605985.2 Dendrobium catenatum
AAATTTGGAAGAAAATGTGATAGAAAATTTGGAGATAGAAAACCCTTTGCCTAGAGATTTGAGATTTTCTAAAAACCACCCAAAGGAGTTGATAATTGGTGAACCTAGTGAGGGTGTAAGGACTATGTGTGGATTAAACAAAGAAGTCAATCATTCAACCTTCATTTCTACAATAGAACCCACTAATTTTGATCTGCTGACCTCATTTTTGTATGAGGTCATCAGCTACTGCCCCAAACTTCTGATTATACATTCAAGGGTGGATAGCCTGCCACCTGTCAATCATCTAGCAAATCTTTCAATCATTGTTTCAATCATCCTTCAATCATTGCCATGCTTTCAATTAATCAATATAATTCTACAACCAACCTCCAATCAAGTTCTCATCACTCAATCTTTGGCTTGAAATCATCAATCTAACAACCACTTCAGCAAATCATAATCAATCATCTAATCTTCAATCTTCTAGCCTACATTCAATCAACATTCAATCGTATATTTAACTTCTAGCATCTATAATCTTCTACTATAGTCACATACCCAGTTCTCAATCATCTCAAATATAGTTCAATTAGATCAATCCAATCATATCCAAATCATGCTTTAAACATTCATGTAATCAACATTCACCAAACTATAATCATTTGATCATACTCAATCTAGTTGAGCTCAATCCATATAGAAGATTCAATCAACCATTCTATTATATCAACACAACTTCAAAATATAGGTCAAATACTACTCAACATGCTTTGAGCCAAACCACCATGGGTTGACTCAGTCAACTCCTCATGAAGACAATTTAGAGTTGTTTAAGATTCATTCTGAGAAAACGATTTCAGGTATGATTAAATATTCCAGAACTGATAAAGAAGACTCCGAAACTATGTGGATACATGATTGGAATTGTATCAGGAAAATGAAACTTAATCCTTGGACCTCTTTCTTTTGGTGGAAATTATTGAAGAAGGCTATCCCTACAATGGATTTCTTATTACATAGAAGATTAAATGTTAACAACCTTTGCCCAAGAGGTTGTAACATGATTGAAAATGTAGACCATGTGGCAGTGAATTGTTTGAAATTAAAACAGGTTATTCAAAAGGCAAATAGTTGGGGTTTTCATCAACCTGTTTTAAAAAATTTTGAAGATTGCTTGCATTTCTTGAAGGATCAAGGTAAGGAGAATCCTTTTCTAGCAAATTTGTGTTATGCATTGGTGTATAATTCCTGGAAGAGTAGGAATACGTTAATCTATGAAGGCAAAGAGATTGGAACCGGTATCATTATCACTAATGCCATTACCTATGCATCTAGTTCTACTTCTATAATTCATTAGAACCACTGGGTTGCTAACTAGCAATTTGAGCTGATTTCTTCCACTTGGCATCCCCCCCCCCCAGGCGATTTCCTCCCCCTTGGCACCCCCCCCCCCCCGGATGGATTAAAGTAAACATAGATGCTTCCCTTCTTGTCTCTAATGAAGCTGTTATTGGAGTTAATCGTAGAGACAATAAAGACAGGATGCTCTAGCTTTTGGATTCTCAGTAATGCACTGGGACATTGGTTTCTTGGAGCTGCTTGTTGTACGTTCATTGAAGAGGGTGATACAAGACTGAATGTTCAATGCTAAAGGCTTAATTATGGAAGGAGACAATTCTAATATAATTTCTTACCTACAAAAATCGGTGGATCTTCAAAGCCGATAGATGGACATTAATGATAAAGAAAAACCTTGGACTTTCTTAAGGAGTTTGACGTAATCCTATTCCATTAAGTTAATAGAGGTTGTAATAAGTTAGCTCATTGGTGTGCTAACAATGCTTTGAAAGGTGATTTCTTTTGGGACATTCTAGAAGTCAATAAGGTCCCTCCTACCTTTTATTCTTTGTTAAAGGAGGAAAGTGATAGGACTTCTATCACTTAGTTGTTTGTTCCTTTCTTTTTTTTCCTTTTTAATGCATTTGGCAGTTTTATCAAAAAAAAAAAACATATTATTACTATTAATGTAATTATCCATGCCTAAAAAGCTAATATTTGAAGGATTAACATTTACAGAGAACCAAGGCGTGAAGAGAGAGAAGCTCCACAATTTGAGGAAGGATCTGGAAGGAGATTTTTGGCTGCATTCTTTGTAAATGGAGGAAGGTGGTTAGTCATCCTTTGATGACTGGAACACCTATTCCCTTAGATCTACCATGCGTCCAACTTTGTTGGATACAAAAGGTAGATTTTCTTTCAATCGCAGCTTTTCTCGCAATTCCTACTTCATGAATACTCCTCTGGTTCTCAAAGAAGGTTGTTTTATTTCAAATCAAAACATTTTTCCTAATGGAGAGAAAGGAAAAGAAGCTGTTTCGGGGGGGGGGGGGGGGGTTTATTGGTAATTTAAAAAACTTTTTGGATTTTTAATAGAAAAAAAATTTTTTAGATATATTTCTTGTAAAATCTCATAAAATAAAGATACAAAAACTAAAATGAAAGCATAAATTTATAGTGATTTTGTCCAAAAAGACCTACATCCACTCCCTGAAGACTCTCTCTTCAGGTAATGCACTATTACCAAAGGTGGCTCTCCTTTAGCTCCCACAGCATGGTGGAGAAGCCTTTACAATTTCCTATCTTCTACATATCCCCGATTTGATAAAGTACTGTCATCCTTTCACACTCTCCAAGTGTCGGCAGAGTACCATCGTCTGTTCACACCCTCTAAGTGTCAGCAGAATACCGTCATCTGCTCACACCCTCCAAGTGTTGGCAGAGTATTGTCATCTGATCACACCCTCCAAGTGTCGGCAGAGTACCAGATCTTCTTCAAAGATCTTCTCTCCATAAACTAGAAAGAGAAAAGGAATATCAATAACCAAAAACCCAAAGAGATTCTTACCTTTAAGTAATCTTGTGATCCCTTCACACTCCACTTGCAAGAAATTTCTCTCAAACACTCTCCCACAAACACTCTTTAACTTATTCTTGAAAATGATGAAGAACAACTCTTTTCACGTTAGTTTCTATGGACCTTTTATATGAAATGCACAAAAAACTATCTAGAAAACTAAAATTTTTAATTTTGATCATCCATGATTGTACAGTATGATCAATATTAATCCCGGATGAACAGTTCAAAATTGTCTGGTACAATCCTGTATGAACTATTTTCATAAAAGCTTATCATACAGTATGATATGCCTATTGTACCATTTGAACAAATATAAAAAAATCCTCATTCATCTGGAAAAAAATGTTCCCAACAATTTTGTACTTTGCCATAATTTGTACGAAGTCTAGATCTTCATGGACAAAAAATTTATAAATTTTACATGTTCGTTTGGAAGAAAATATTCCCCACATTGTTTTTACTTTGGATGTCATTTGTACGAATATCATATCGTCTCGGACGAACTGTTCAAAAATTATACATGTTTGTCTAAATGAAAATATTCCTCATATTTTTGTACTCTAGACATCATCTGTACGAAGCCAACTTCATATACTATAGACAATACTTAGAAAAAATTTCTGCCCAAGTTTTGATTAACTACTTGCTGGAGGAAATAACTAAATAAATCATCCCGTACGAACTGAATTCGTATAGTATGATTAGTTTAAAAACTTTACAAATTTTAAACACTCTCCTAGTGTGTGCGTGCATGGTTACTCAATTATAATCACACTCTCTCAGACTCAATAAAAAGAAAAAGTATAGACTCCAATTACAATGAAACCTAATCTAATCTTATTTGAAGTTTTCAATAATCTGGAGTATAATTTCCCTGAAATGTTAGTATACATAAACAACAAAAATAATATATCCAAAATATGTTAGGAGAAACAATAATTAAAAAAATAATATTTGGAATTATCAAAAATATATATGTTGCAAGAAACTCAACAATCGAAGAACTAAATGGCAACAATCTCAACAATGCCTAACTATAGTTAAGAGAATCCTTAAATACCTTATAAGTATACCATACTTAGGAATTTGGTACCCTAGGGATAACATAACCTTTGAATTAATTAGATATTTAGATTTGAATGTTGTAGGCTAAAAGGTAAATGGAAAAAAAAAAACCCTTTGGAACTTGTTATTTTAATTATTATTTGATCTTTAGTTTCTTGGTCAAGTAGAAAGTAAAATGTAGTAGCCCTATCCACTGTAAGGCTAATTATATTATTGCATGGAGATGTATTGCCCAAATCCTCTAGCTAAAGTAATTGCTTCTTAATTTTGGACTCCAAGTAGATAATATACCCATCATATATGACAACATTTGTGTGATCTATATCACTAAGAATTCAATACAACACTCTCATGCTAAACATATTGATATAAGACACCACTTTATTAAGAATAATGTGGTAATGGGAGATGTGAACATATAATTTGTAGATATAGAGAACTAATTGGATGATGTTTCCATCAAACTCCTAAATTATTAAAGATTTAGTGTATTTCAGACTATATTAGGAATCATCAAAATAAGTGCATAATAAAAGGGGTAGCTGCTTATTATGTTATGCTATAGTTTATGTACTTATGTTTTAGTTTATCCTTATGCATGATTTTATTATTTAGTAGTGTTTAGTTTGTGTAATTTTGTTTTATTTATGTCCCTCTTTCATGTTAATTATAGTTTATGTGGTTTTTTTTATTTGTTCCCTATGTTATTTTAGTTAATTTTTATTTTCTATTAATTTTTATGCTTTTTTGTCATGTAGAGTGTCTTTTATGGCTATGTTAGTGTTCAGATCATCACACAAAAAAAACCCAAAGTTTCCACATCACATTATACGGTTACTATCATGTTGTATGATACACTACTAAGCAATAAATCCACCCTTCATTTGAATGTAATTGTTAATACCACAAACATTATTACAGTTCATAATGTATGAAACCCATTTGGTACTGTAAAAATACGTGGCATGAAAATAGCCAGTACAATCATAAAAATATATTTCATGAAAAAACCATCTCATATACCGTATAATAAAACACCAATTTAAACTGTATGATCCTTTTTAGTCAACGATTGTAAGAGAAACCCTTTAGGATCAATGAAAAGATGAAGATCATAATATGTAATCCTAACTCATATTGGATAATTTATCAAGTTTTCTTACTATTCCAAATGGGAAGATTTAGATTCTTTGGATCAAATACTACAATCTCAATATATACTGTATGATCTAACATAGGTTATAAATTAAAGGGATAAGTTCATTCCATACCACACAACACTCCAACTCTTCTTACCTTTTACTTCAAAGTCCTTAGTATTCCTAATGGTAGGATAACCTCCTTATTACTTATTGGAGGACCGTCTAGGCCTCACATAAATGATCAATTCTAGGATAAAGATGTTGCTACCGATGAAAGATATCGGGAAGCTATAATTACTGATTAAAAAATCATAAACTAGGATAACCTACATTATGAGGCATGAGATCTCTTTGTAGGAACCAACATTCATTTTCTTGTCACTTTAGCTTTTCCCTATAATAACAAACTATTGCTGAAGTTTTCACAAATTTGAGAATCACTATTAAGTGTACATCTCCCTAATCCTTTATTTGTAGTTGCCCTTTTGAACTTGCACCTTATGATTTTTACAACTATTTACATTTTTTGTAACTGGCACTAAAACTTATGATATCATAATTGCTATCAACTATAACTTGTTAAAGGTCAACCTCACCCTTAGGAATAGCTCTATGAACCATCACCAACCAACCCCTTGTATGCACTTTAGTGTTGAATGCACATGTTATTCAAAAAATCTTTCGACACTTAATTATCCCTAAAGCTTGTGATATAATAAACATTATAGCACTTCTCTCTATTGTGATCTAATTCTAAGAGATTGACACCAAATTTAATGTTGCTAATATGTTGATATGATACATTAAAATTTTAACTACAACTAGAAATCCTAGTGCCCACTATAGGAAAAAACTTATCATTAGGACACATCATAGCCTTTCTATTAGATTCCAAGTCTAATTTAGTTTTCTTGCAACCAGATAGTCACTTCTCCTTTTTTATAATGACAAAAACTAAGGACCACAAAATGAGAGGGATCATAATTCAAAGGAGGAAGCTGGAGCACCATACCCACAATTCATCCACCTCATATAGACTCATATAGTGAGTTGTTTGCTCGACTTGTGCTAAAATTTGATACACATATTTAGGATCCCATGGTATGTTGTGAGTAGCAGTAACACTACTAGGAGGAGATGAGACAACAACATAAGGAGGATAGGGTTGGTTCAGGAGAAATTTTCAACCCTTTAACACTTCTTCCATCCACTATCAATGGTATGTTGATTGGTCATTATGTTTCATCTTGTTTTACTCTCTAGTTTTTTAATTTTTTATTTTTCTATAATATTGTGAATTTTATATTACTCTATCTTTTTATGATGTCAATGGGGGTGAATACTTAGTTGTAGTGTTTATATTCTGTTAGTGTAGTGTTTGCCATTAGTGTATTTATAATTTGTTTTTATTTTTGAATTATTAATGGTTGCATTAAAATTAATATATATATTCTTATTGCTCTCCTATTAATAATTAAGAAGGCATATAATAAGGAGGGAGCTACGAAGGAAAATAAAATACTAACTTGAAATAAATAACAATGTTTTTCATTATTTAAAAATTAGAGAACGTTGAAACCCGGTGAACCCGACCTAGAGTATTGATGATTATAAATATTATTGGTCTATATATATATACATATATATATATTGTGTGCTACTAACATTTTAAGTACATATAAGGAGCTAAGGTAGAGAAAAGAAGTTAAGAAGTGCATCAGTAAGTCAAGTTATAATTTATAATGAAAGAGTCTGCCCTAATTTTCATTAATTTTCCAAAATAAAAAAATAAAAAATAGAAGAGTTTGTACTTTTCTTTAGTCAATTTGTATTGGGTTTATGTTGGCAACGTCAGTAAGCAGACCCACTCAAGTGGGGATGAAAAAATTGAACACTTAATTCTCTTTATTAGATTGTATTGTATGATCCAAACTATATTGTCTGATTAATTATTTCAAAAATTAAAATAAGTACTTAGATAAATTTATTTAAATCATAAGTAATTATACTGTATGACCTAAGATTGTATATGCTGATCAAGCATGTTGATAAAGCTCCATCATTAAATATAAGTTATAAAAATTAGGAAAATTTAAATTTTGACCTAATTGTATTGTATGAAATATTTCATATTGTACAATTATTTATAAATGTTGCCTTGTTTGGACTGTTGATCAAGGAATCAAATTAAGATTAAATTTGATTGGCAATTATATTGTCAATTTAATGGAACCTTCACTGGATGAACCTTGGTTCATCATAGATGATCCCTAATATAATTTAATAGATCGTACAGTATAATTTAATATCATATAATCTAAACTAATAGAACCTAGAAATGAGTATTTAACTAATCGGTCAATATGAACATAGGTCCATACTATACGATCAGAGTATTAAAATTAAAAATTAGGGTTTCATTATAATAGCCCAACTTAATTCTTCTTCTAAGTGTTTTTAAGAGTCTCAATGTGGTTTTTAGTGAGAGATCGTTGGGGAGAGAAAGTGAGTCTATTATTTGGGATAAAGCTTGAGCGAATTCTTTGGATTGAGGGTGAGTTTGATAGAAACCTTGATGGTGTTCAAGGACTATGTGAGAGGATTCACATGGAGTCTTGTCAACTTTCACTTTCCTTCAAAGTCTATGTCAAGTATTTTTTAAAGGGTTTTTGCAAAATTCTTGAGTTAAAACATGGTACTAGCCAATGAAGTTAGGGGACTGAAATCTCTGTTGTTGTGAGCAGTAGAAGGAGGGAGCATCTTCTTTGCCGTTGCGAGGAGGAGGGAATTAAATCTTCGTCATTGTGGGGAGTAGAAAGAGAGAACAATATCTCTGTCGTGGGAACAATATCTCTGTTGTGTTGGTAGGTATAAGGAGGGAGTATTTTGAGGATAGAAAAGCTGTGTAAAGGCCATCTCCACCTACTAATGGAGAAGGGCTTCTCTACCTGACTAAGTGCTAAATAAGTTTTCTAAATAATGAAACTTTCAAGAAAGACTTTGGGGAGTATACATAGTTCTAGTGACTGAACCACTATAAATATTGTTGGTTTACATTATTTACTTTTCCTACACATTTACTTTCTTTCTTCTAGTTATATTGCATATCTCTGTGATAATTTTAGTTGCTGAAATTTTTATTGAACTCTTGCTTAAATTATTAAAAAAATTAATTACGTCTTAAGTTTCTTTTTTTTTAAATAGCTTTTCACTTCCGTGCAAGCATATTATTTATAGAAAAAGTTTTAAGAAATTTTCAATTAACCCCCCTACTGGTGTATGAAACTTTCAATCACCTAGCCAATTTTCCTATCATTCAACTTCTCATAGGCTTAGTTTGGGATGACTTTTTTTTTTTTCTTCTTAAAGAAACTTTCTAGTATAAAAATTTTTATACTAAAAGATTGATATTTCTTATACTTTTCTTTCTGGCAGCCTTGAAGAAACAATTTAAATGTATGAACATCCTAGTTTTCATGATCTGCAACATCCCACATATTTTTCTTCTTAAGAAAGTCATTTATGGCCTCGAATAAGCTTGATGTTATACATTTCTTGCTCCAAAATCTATATCAAACCTTTCAAATGAAGAACCTTGGACCAAGCATTCTAGTCTTTTCTAAAGACAAATTAATGAAATTTTGAATTAATAAATTTCTTTTAATTTAATTAATGTTTGATAAATAAAAATGGTATTTAACATAATATTCTTCAATTTTTCAATCGATTCCGAGCCGCCAGTCTTAGCTGATTTTTAGCACATGCTACTGGAAGTTCTACTGGTAGTCAACTAGCATGCTAGGCACGGCTCTTTTGATCCAAAAGCGATGGGTTCTCTTAATCCAATATATACTGCAAAACAGCAGACAACATATAGTAGACACGTGTAAATGTTTTTCTTTGTGGTGGTGATGGCTGCGTCCGAAGCTGTGCGCAATGTATGCTTTTGAGTTTTGAATTACTCCCTCGTTTTACCAAGTGCTAGAAAAAAAAAAGATGCTCGTAATTCAAAAAGAAAACAGAATATGACTAATTGGAAAAAAGAAATTACATACAAACCAAAAAGTTGTTACATATTAATAATTTAATAAAAAATAATAAATAGTTGTTGAATTATTATTTTTATTATATATATATATATATATATATTGCAGGCTATAATATATGCGACGATTTAGAGTTATAATACTGCATCACAGCATTGTTCGAATATCCAGCTCACACAGAGAGAACACATGATTTTTTACATGGAAAACCCTAGAAAGGGACCTTACCTAGTTCAAATGAATCCACTAGTGTTTAGGTAGATTACAGTGGGTTGATTCGCCCTCGAAAGCCATCAGATTACAAGTGTCAACTGTATGGTTGAAGTCGGGGGTAGATGAAAATCTACCACTCATTGGTTCGGCAGAAGTCTGATGTTATTTGGAAGTTTGGGCGTCTGTTGGTAGTCTGATAATGATCTGGTGGAACTATGGGCATTAAGTGGTGGTCTGGCGGAACTCTAGGCATCAAGTGGTGGTATGACAGAGCTCTGGGCATCAAGCGGTGGTCCAGCGGAACTTCGATCCTTAAGTGGTGGTCTGGCAAAACAATGTACCTCACGTGGTGGTCCGGCAGAACTCCGAGCCTCAAGAGGTGGTCCGACGAAACTTCAGTGTCAAGGGGTGTTCTGGAGAAACTCCGAGTTTTAAGTGGTGGTCCGACATAACTCTGGCATCAGGTGGTGGTCTGGCAAAACTCCAGGCCTCCAGTGGCATTCGGACAAAACTCTGGCACCAAGCTGTGGTCAAGGAGGGGCAAGGAGGCAAGAGCAATCTCTGATCTCTCTTTTTATTTCCTTTGGCTTGGGGTCCACTTTAAAGAGGAATGAGGGGTGTATTTATAGATTTCCTAAAGTACCATGACCTATAAATAGGAGGAAGATCATACGTAAATGTAGAGTTGTTTAGATGGATGGCTGATTTTGAATCCCTTTATCTTGGACCATTCGTAAGACATTTTAAGGTCTAAATGATGTCAAAATTTTATGATCTTGGGATTATTAGATTTTTCTCATCGAGCCGCTCGATTAAACTTTAAGCATGTCACGTTCGAAAACCATTTGGTATTCTAAATTGTGGGTTGAACCTTCCAACAGTGCTTTAGGTGCTTGATTTGGACCCATTTGGGCTCGGATTAAGTCAAATATTGGCGTCGTTGTGTTTGTATTTCTGAGAAGTTCAGTTTGACTATAAGTTTGTATAAATTAAAGTTTAGATGTTCCCAATTTTGATTTTGGAAGTTTCCAAATTGATTTTTCCATCAGAATCATGACCAATCTAGATTATTTTTTGATGATGTATCATTTACCCCCCTATTTCTAAATGTCGAAGCTTAAGAAGTGCAAAAATATGCATTATAGCTCCTAGGGAATTTTTTGTGCGATGTGAAATTCAAAAATATTTTTATCTCGGGCATAGAGATCCTAAATGGCATTGAAAGTGTTAAAATTGAGTCTGGAAAGGAAAAAAAACGGTCTTAGAGACCCCAAAAACATACAATTTGACTTTTTCGGGCCCAAATTTGGGCCCAAAAATGTGTCAGGATAGAATAACCGCAGTCCGCCACCTCCGGCCACCACCGAAGCCACTACCGTGTTGTAGCCCGGCCTGCATATGGGCCCACGACCTACGTATCGCTAGCTATGTGCCCCCATATGGTTGCCCATGTTGCCCGGCTTTCTACAGTTGGGCTAACCGCCATAATTTTTTTTTAACTTTATATATATATATATATATACTCCTCTTTTTTTTTTTCCTTTTTTTCTCATTATTTCCCCAACTCCCTCTCACACCTATAAATATCCCGAAAGGATTCTTGCACCTCTTCCTCCTCTCTTGTCTTCCTAATGCTAGGCATTCACTGGTCCTGTTCAGGCAATATCTCCTTCCAAGTCTAGGGCCCCTCATTGAGTAGGAGTCTCCTCCTTTTTCTCTCTCCCCCATACTGAGGCGTTCCCCTAGTCCAGTTCAAGTGGTATCCCCTATCCAGGTCAAAGGCCCCTTACTGTATTGTTGCGGATCTATTTTCATGATTTATGATTTTGATGATAGCAAACACTTCTATTTCTCTACGACGGCCCTATTTACTGACATTTCAGGTCCACACGATCAGACTGCAATTTGGAACCAGCTCAAGATTGGGTAGACTAGTTCTGAGTCAGTTTGTACACTTTTTTCTTTCTTGAGTCTATTGTATTTGGTGTGGCTCCTGATGCTTTGTAACTTGGAAGATTTTTTGACTATTCCCTAGAGTTTACTATTTTTGGTAACATCATCCCGGACAATATTTATATCTGCATGGACGATCTGTTCAAAAGCAAAAGCCCTAATTAGGGCATCCTCATTAAAGCAGCCATCATTATGCAAAACACATCATCCTAGACAATTTTGTATCAGCCAAGACGATTGGCTCAAAATAGAAAGAATCTGCCGCCAGATCTATTTAGGAATTACTTATTTTTGGATATCATTCCGGTGGATCGTCCAGGACTATAAAATATCATCCAGGCAGATCCAGGGCAATTTTTCCAAAATTTCTCTTGAATTTAAGGAAAGCAATTATGACTTGATTTCACGGTCAAATCATCCTGGACGATCGCAAAATCGTCTGGGACGATATACTGGACGATTGGACATCTGGTAACTATTTTTCAGGTTTTTGTTCAGAACGATATTCCATGATTTATACTGATCATCCAGGATGATATATTATCGTACTGGACGATATGAACAAATTTCTTATGATCGTCTCAAATCGTCCTGGCTGATTGGGCTTAAATTGTACTGATCGTGTATGACGATATTAGTATTGTCCTGGATAATAATGTCGGCAACTTGCATTAATGAGCTCATTTTGAGCCCTTCTATTTAAGAGAAATCAAGGCACTTTGTAAAGTGTCTTTGGCAGCTATTGTAGCTTCGTTCTTTTGAGGGAAACTTGAAGTGAGAGCTTGAAAGGGAGTGAGGAAAGGGTGAAGTTTGAGAGAGGGAGAAGATCCTGTGAGGGGGGACTCAAGGGAGTGTGGATGGGGTTCCACACAGTTGCTCCGGCAAGCTCGTACCTGAATACCGTCGGATTCAAGGCTTGTCTCGAGGGAAGTTCACCAAATAAGAAGATCTCTTCTGTGTCAAAGGACCCGGCGACTCCGCCGCACCAGGGAAGGTGGAAGTGATTTTGTAAGTGCTTCTCCGCCTAGCTGTGGGGGCTAAAGGAGAGACACTAGTTTTAGTGCAATACTTGGAGGGTGCCTCCAAGGAGTGGACGTAGGTCAAGGTTTGACCGAACCACTATAAATCCGGTGAGTTCTTTCTTTATTACTTCCGCATTTAATTTCCGCACTATAGTTTTTATTGTGGTGATATTTGTTTTGATTTAAAGATTCTTCTTTACCAATTCACGACTTTCTCTTAATTAGCTTTGGGCCAGTTCATAGGGCCTAACATCCCTAACGAACTTTCAAGTGGTATCAGAATACTTTCTAGTGTCATCTGAGCACTTTCACCCTCATTGAGTAGGAGTCTCCTCCTTTTTCTCTTTCCCTCATACTGAGGTATTCCCCTAGTCTAATTCAGGTGGTATCCCCTATCCAGGTCTAAGGCCCCTTACTGTATTGGAGTCTCCTTCTTATTCTTTCCCTCATGTTGAGGCATTTCCTTAGTCTAATTCAAGTGGTATCCCCTATCAAGGTCTAGGGCCCTTCATTAAGTGGGAGTCTCCTCCTCCCTCTTTTTCTCTCCCTCATATTAAGTCATTTCCCTAGTCTTATTTAGGTGAAATCCCCTGTCTAGGTTTAAGGCCCCTCTTTGAGTAAGAGTTTCCTCCTCCTTCTTTGATAGGTCCCATAGAGGTTCGACGTTAACAGTTGAAGTCTGGCAACGAACAAAAGTCCAAAATCGAGAAGAAGTTCAATAATAAGTGAAATTTTGGCATCGGGTAGAAGTCCAATGAGAGTCCGATGATGGGTAGCAGGACGATGGGTACAAATTTGATAACTGGTAGAAATTTTGCATTGGGTAGAAATCTGAAGAGTGTCTGGCGATGGGAAGAAGTCCAACAGTGGGTAGAAATTCAGCGTTGGGTAAAATTCTAATGAAAGTTTGGTGATGGATAGTAGTCCGATAATGGTTAAAAATTAAGTGTTAGGTGGAAGCCAGACGAAAGACCGATGACGGACATAAGTTTGATAATGGGCAGAAGTCTGACAACGAGAATAAGAATATAGGTCAACAGAATCTGCCAAAGATATATAACCTATTTGATGTTGTATATTAGAGTGTTGCTTGATAACTTTAACCTATATAGAAGAGATTGAGAGAATCTAGCAAGGATGTATGACCTAATCGAGGTTGTATGTCAGAGTGTTGCTTGATGACGTTAACCTATACGGAAGAGGTCAAGAAAATCTACTAATAATGTATGATATATCTAAGATTATTTATTAGAGCGTTGCTCGATGATGTTAACCTATACGGAAGATGTCGAGAGAACCCACCAAAGATGTATGACCTATCTGAGGTTGTATATTAGAGCGTTGCTCAATAACGTTAACATATATAGAAGAGGTGGATCGAATCGCCCTGAGATCGATCATCAAGTGATTGAGACACAATAAAGATTATATAATTTTTGAATCAAGAATTTAATATTTGATTTCATCCTGCTATGATGTTTGACCTATTTGAGGTTATATATTAAATCCTTGCTCGATGATGTTAACCTACATGGAAAAGGTTAGATCGAATTCCCCTATGATTGATCATCCAGTGATTGAGACATAATAAAGATTACATATTTTTCAAATCAAGGATTTTAGATTTAATTGACACCCTCCTAAGATGTTTGACTTATCAGAGGTTGTACATTAAAGCCCGACAAGATGATATTAAACTATATGGAAAAAAATGAATCTAATCCTTTTGAGAATGATCATCCAGTGATTGAGATATAATAAGTTTACGCATTTCTTAAATTAAGGATTTAAGATTAGATTGGCATCCTCTTAGGATGTTTGACCTATCTAAGGTTGTATGTCAGAGTCCTGCTTGATGATGAAGAGGTTGGATCGAATCCCCCTCGAATTGATCATCATAGGATTAAGACACAATAAAGATTGCATATTTATCAAATTATGGATAAAGAGATTATATTCATTGACAGTTTTTATTGTCATTTTTATCCTTTTTAAAGAATGGGAAAATATCAAAATAGAGTGAATAATATATTATTATATTATATAAGATAACACAACAAGTACCTAGTATGACTTAAAGATATAAGAGTTACATCATACTCAACATATAAGAGATACTTATAGGGACAATATGTAATTTAGCTTAGAAGAAAATACTATGGGCATTAGAGTGACACCCTACTTATCATAGAAGAGATACACTATGACATAAGATAAGTAATTGTACTAACACAAAGGCCCAAATTGCATGGTTATTTAATCTCACAAACCACTTGAATAATTTTCAATGGTTGCCTTTCCTATTATTAATTTTTCCCCCAGTGAAATGAGCCTCATCTCGAGCAGGTGAATCTTGAATGAACTATCAAAGATAGCCTTATCGGATAAGTTTCTCACTTCATTTTTTAATGGCTTATAGGCTTCAATGGTGTACCCATGACTATGGTGGAAATGACTATATTGACCTTGATTTCCTATATTCGGCTTCAAAGGATTAGGCCACTAAATATTTTCTTGATGTCGAGTAGTCATCAATACATTGGTTCGAGATGCATTAAGAGGTGTATACTCTTCCTTTTATCAAAACTTGTGTCATGGAAATTGAGGTCTAGGTGGAATGCTATTCTTCCCTTATTTCTTTTACTGCAAAAATGAGTTATTCATTGTATGAGCATTTTTGCACTTTCTGAAAGGTTGCTCAAATTGCTTCCTGTGAGCATTGATGGTTTCATTTATTGATATTTGTGCCTCTACACGATGGATTAGTTCAACATACAGCAGAACCATGTCTTGCATAAGTGATGAGTAATAGGGACTATAATGAAGGTTTCCAAGAAAACTCCTCTTAATTATTTAGGATATACTCCTATAATTTGTTGAGCTTTTATGGAAAATAGCTAAAAATATTCTTTTAGTTAATTTCCATCATTCTGGCAAAACAAGAACTGTGATAAGAATTCTTAGCAATTCCCCGATTGGTGGGGAAAACTTTCCCCTTGAGGGTAGCAAGGAAAATATAAGAACAAAGTGAATAGAATAACATTCATCCTTGTCCCTTGAGGGTAGCAGGGAAAATTTTGTATAGGAGCACATTTGAGGCCTGCTGGATATACATGATGGTGCTATAGTGATCAATATGCTCATATGGGTTGGATGTCCCCTCATAAGAATCGATACTCAGTAATTTAAAACCTACCATAATGTGGTGTTGAAGGATGGATTCGGTCAGGGGTGATGACTCCTAAAAGTACCACTAATGATGGGGTTGTCTTATACCTCCCTTGGGGAACTCTTCTCAGATAATGCTTATAATTCATAATGTAGGATATTACGAGGGAGTTTAGCAATGTGTTGTTGGGATGAGTCCTCAGGGATGTCTGGAGGAATACAAGGTTGGCAAACTATGTGCGAAGGATGAGTAGAGCTTGTTGTGTTAACAAGATCATTATCTAGATGTGTTAGAGGACACATCCTTGGCAGAAGAAGGGGAATCTAACCATGAAGATGTTCGGGTTGAACATTTTTGAGCCCTAGTGGATCTCATGGGCGAAGAATCTCTTCTTCTGCTAGTAGTGCTGATCATCGAGTCTCTCGTAGGAGTTGAAGGTTTTCATTTTGAAGTTCCTTCATCTTTCTGGTGCGATCTTCTAGTGAAGGTCATGAAGTTCCTTCTCCAACAACATTTTTCCCCCATGGATAGAAAAAGGCGGATAATTGGTGTCCATGAGTCATAGAGATTGATTCCTAAATTGATGTGAGTTGGAGCAGGAGGCTCCCAAGATATGATTGTTATGCTTGTTGGCCAGCGAAGTGGTGCTTAGGATAGTGGGATTGAGTTTCCTATAGATGGCTCCAAACTGTTACATGCTAGAATATACATAGAGATAGAGTTATAATACTACATCTTAGCTTTGTATGGAGATCCTGCTGACACACAAAGAACACATGAATTTTTTATGTGGAAACCCCCTTGTAAGGGAAAAAATCACTAGGACTTGCCCATTTTAAATGATTCCACTAGTGTTTGGGTAGATTACAGTGGGTTGATTTTCCCACCAGGGAAATCAGATTAGAAGTGTCTACCATATGGTTGAAGTCAGGGGTAGATGAAAGTTCGGCATAACTTAGTGGTCCGATGAAAATCATATGAAACTTGGAACTTTGGGCATTTGTTGGTAGTCCGAAGATGATCTGGTGGAACTCCAGGCATCAAATGGTGGTATGGCGGAACTCTGGGAGTCAAGTGGTGGTTCGACAGAACTTCAGCCTTAAGTGGTGGTCCAGTTGAACTCCAGCATCAGGCGGTGGTCTTGCAGAACTACAGGCCTCAAGTGGGGGTATGGCAGAACTTTGGGCCTCAAGTGGGGGTCCGACAGAACTTCGTTGTCAGGGGGAGGTCCAAAGAAACTCCGATCCTCTAGTGGTTGTTCGGCTGAACTCCAAGGTCAGGTGGTTAATCTATAAGCATGTCACATTTGGAAATCATTTGGTAATCCAAATTGTGGTTTGAACTTTCCAACAACTGTTCGTGTTCTTGATTTGGACCCATCTGGGCTTGGATTGAGTCGAAATTGATGTCGTTGGATTTATATTTATGAGATGTTTAGTTTGACTAAAAGTTTACTAAAATCGGAGTTTGGATGGTTCCAATTTTAATTTCAGAAGTTTCCGACTTGATTTTGCCTCGAGATTCGTGCTTGATAAAGATAATTTTTTGATGATGTATCAATATATATGTATCTTGGGGTTGGTTCAAAAAAGTTCAGGGTAAGTAATTGCTCATCTTTAATTTTTTTTTTCTTAGTGAATAAATATTTTACTTATATTGCCCACATTTAATAAATACTGTTATCCAAATTCTATGAAAAACATTCTTTCCTTATTTTATTTTATATATAAAATTATGTATTTCATAATATTAGTTTATTCGTCTTAAAAAAAAAAAAATGATTCAACTCAATGTTTATCCCATAAAAATATGGTGATAAACCAATGAGAACGTTGAAGGAAAGCTTGAAGCAGCCTTCTTGGAAGATGGAACATGAAAATTTATAAATTTAAAAAAACAATATTGCCGTGTTTAAGGCATTGTTATTATTTGTATTTGATAGATTTTTTTTTTTTTTTTCGTATTGATTATATATATGCTTTAACTTTGTGGTAAAGATAATGATTTGAAATATTATGAAAAATAATAATAATAGTTGTTAATCATATTTTATTAATAATGACAACTTAAATTGAAAAAGACCAAATTGTTCTAAAATTTTGAAAAACTTATTCGGATTTCATATAGAAATAAAAATGCAAATGTTTGCTATAAATTATGCATTGTTGTGTGATAGCTAGGGCTGTCATAGGGACTCGTTTACAAATAGCATGTGTTAGACTTGATAAGAAGCTTGTGTTTTTTTAGGCCTTCGCTAATTGACCTGATTTTGAACATTTATTTCATGCTTATTTTCTTAAAAAAATTGAGCACAAATAAAGGAACGTTCAATTATATTCAACTCTCTCTCTCTCTCTCTCTCTCTCTCTCTCTCTCTCTCACCATACAATATACGAGAGTTGGACACACAAAATCTCATATAAAAATCAAGTTCACATCCATAATTAACTAAGTTTTAGGAATTTATGATGTTTCACTGAAGTGATACAACATCTCCAATTTTTAGATTAGCTACTTTGTATGAACTTTTATCATTCCCTATAAAAGATCTGTGAGACTATTAAGCAAATGTTTATCTATATCTTCAATTCTTTGGTCTATTTTCTAGTGATTATCAAGCTACCATACATATATTCTTTTCATTATCCTTTATATAAGATAAGAATATTGATGTTTGGTTTATTTATAGAAGTATGTTGTCAATATATAACTTTACTATTCTTCAAACATAATTTGAAATGAATGAAAATATAACTGATGTTCGAACAATGAATCGAATTATGAACTATGGTCAATGTGTTCAATATCAATTGAGCTATATTCAATGTATTGATCATTCATTTTTTATCAAACAGATTTTTTAATATGGCTCGAATAAGATCAAACAAACATAGATTTAATACCTTCAACTATGTTTGATAATGGTTCGAATAAAGTTTGAACGTACTCATCATTTCGAAACACTCTTTGATACTCTCTACATTAATATAATCGTCATCAATATAACATAATCTATAATATATTCTAAAAACTCAAAACAAAGTGCCCATTGCATTTTTTAAGTTCATCAATGAGTGAAGAAATCTTTAACTTCACCGGTGTGATGTTCTCAATGAGCAAAGAAACTCAACATATATAAAAACAATAGCAATGGATAAAGCGAAGTGAAAAGAATGAGAGATCATCTCTTCTATAAAATTTGATATGAATATAAGTGGGGGTAATGTGTTAGGGGGGGGGGGAGGAGGAGAGCAGAGAAAAAAG
>NW_021318595.1:7560878-7664170 GCF_001605985.2 Dendrobium catenatum
AATGATATATATATATATATATATATATATATATATATATATAATGAGAAAATTTTCAATTTAAGATGAAAAAATTAGGAAAGAAGTATGATTCATTATTTGCTCTGCAAACCTAAGTTCATGGAGCTTGCAAGCAAAAAAAAAGCAAATACATGTTCATTATAGCAAGCTTTATACCAAAATACACTTGTTTATTGTATATAAGATCTAAGACCCCTAGAAAATTCAATTAAGGATTTTGGAATATTAACGATAAATATATAATCTTTGATCCTAACATGAAACTAAATATTATCTTACATATATTAAGGGAGCTACGACATTGATTTATCCAATGAGGAAGCTAGTTTGGTGATGTCGTAAGCAAGTTATATATATATATTAAAAAATATAATCTTTTATAGTCATACTACTGAAAAAATCAATGGATACTTGTTGATCTCTAATAATACAATGATGATACATCATTGTATTTTATGACCCTGGTGAGGAAGTCAATAGATATAGTTAAAAACTTTGTGTTTTTCTCCAATAAGCACAACAATATTGCCAATACTTTGTCAACCATTTCTCTAAAGGAATTCTATGGTGCTTATACTTATCATGTGATAATGAACATCACAACAAAATTTAATACATTTATCATAAAAAGTCTCACTTGCCTTATAAGGCATAAAAAGGAGCTGTGTTCATGAGGAACTTCAAGAAAATATATACTAAGAACCCAACCATAGAATCTTATTTTGAGAATGAAGCGGCATTGAGTGATGGACTCAGTGTTCTTTCCCAACATCTTATATGATTTGGCAAGTAAAATTAAAAAAATATTGGGAAACTCTACAGGAACGCTCAAGGAATTATCGACTACCTCCTTAGTTAATTTAAACCGCATGTTTATGGTAACCACAATAGTGATATGAATTTGTAGGATAGGTCATGTATACATAGAAGGTTTGATGTTATTGCTCTCATGTGCAAACATGCATTGGTAGTAGCTCATGATCGTGGTTACAATTATTAAACCTTATGTTGAAAGTTCTATAGACAAAAGAATGGTAAGCTACTTATACTAAAAACACATCAAGTTAGAAAAAATTCAGCTATGATGTTTGAGATGAAAAAAAAGATTGTTTTCATGTTATCCCCATTATTAAATCTTTAGAGTGACAATCTAAAAAAATTAGAATCTTTCAAAGAAGTGAATGATGCAATCTAACGTAGGTATAACTGATGGGAAGTTAGAGGTCAAATTATAGTTATTTTAAAGACTAGGTGCCCTCCACCATCATAACAATTTTTTTCTTGAATAAAATTTTAATTCTTAAACTATATACACTAAATGATTAGCAGAGATGTAGTAAATTTTATTGTGTGTTATGGCAATTAGCCAACTTGTTATATGTGAATGTGTTATGTTTTGTATTGTGTGATTACTTGTTATATGTGAATTTATTATGTTTTGTATTGTGTGAATTCTCTTTGTTATACATGCACTATTTGAACCTATTTAAACTCTTTTAGATCATTATTTAACCCATGTTAGAATGAATTTAATGTGTTATATATGTTATGATCACTCTATAAGTTTTTATGTTATGTCAAATTATAAATGAACCTTATTCAAACCTGTATTCAAATAATTTATAAATCTTTTAAGGATGTTCATGTGAAACTTTTTTATCATGAAATTTTTTTTTATTTTTTTGCTATATGAATGATTAATATTTAAGTAGGGTTTGAATAACATTGGACCATGGATCAATTTTTTATCACATAAGTCCTCATTCTTTATCACATTTTGTTCGATCCATATTACTTCAATCCTTTTCAATTAACTAGCTATTTGAATATCATTCAAATCAATTTTGTTCACAACAAACATAAAAACCACATCCACAACAAAGAGCTAGGGCAATATGGTATGAACGAAACTTTTGGGTATATTTCCTCAAAAACTGAAATAGCTAATCATATTATTTGTTTTCAATTTATTCAAATTTTATTAATGTTAAGCTCTAATTAGAATAAGTTAACACAAACACAAAGCAAGCTCGCTCAAACTTGACTCATTTGCACTCCTACTGGAAGTAGGAAAGGCATAATAAAGATACTAAACCTTTAGTTGAGTTGGCTATTTGTTACATAACACAAATAGTTAGAGATACATAAAAGGAAATGAGAGAGATGATTTTGATATGAAAGTAGTTGGAGGGTATAAATTAGGTGTACTTGATCAGCTCATACTTAGATAATAGAGAAGGAAGGTGGTACATGTCCCACATGCTAACCTATAGATATTTTTATTTTGATTAACTATTACTTAATTTACATATTCTCTTAACATTTAGGTGTGTAAAAATAACCTTTTGGGTCAAGTTCGGGTCTAACTTGAAACTGACCTGCATTCAACTGATCCAACCCAAACCTGCTAGACTAGAAAAATTGGTTAAAAATCTAGAACCAAACTTGATCCAACCCTAAACCGAGTTGACCCAGCCCAACCCACTATCACATAAGTCTAGTGAACATCAAGAGAGAGGGAATACTAACGAGGGATAGACAGTGGGAAAGTGAGTGAGTAAGGTCACAATGGCGGGGAGATGAGGGTCGTGAGGAAAGGGGGAGAATGCCACTAAGATAAGCCATGAGTGAGTGAGGCTATGAATTAAGGGCTGAGGGTCATGATGGTGAATAATGCGGGAGTGAGGCTCATGTGGTGAGGGACAAAGCCGTGAGTTAATGATCTCATCATGAATGCAAGAGCAAGGGTGGTGTGAATGTAGGTGTAAGCATGGCTGAGAGTGCAGTGAGGGAATGAGAATGATTTTGGGGCAAAAGGGTTATTTTCATGTTTGTAGGTTAACCTAAACCCTACCTGACATGTCAATCACATTGAAAAATTCAACTCAAACCTAACCGATTTGTTAAACGGTTCGACCAAAATATAAAATTTTTTGGACTTGTTTTGGGTCATGTCATATATTTACCCACCCTAAGATCATTGTGGCAAGCAAATTATTTTTAATTCATAACCTAAAAATTTATTTAATGATATAAGAATCTCAAGTAAATATTCAAACTAAAAAACTTCAAAAATTAAATTTAGGACCATATTGACTCTGATTTCAAAGAGCTTTTGGTTAAATTAAGTCTTGATGTGATAAATCAAATGACATTTGATGTGATCCCATTTGAATCCAAATAATCCCAAGTCAAGCACTTGAAGTATAGTAAAAAACTTCAAAATATTAATTAGAAACTCGAATGATCTCGAAATCTTACTGCCTATAATCAAATTGATTATTTCAATGAGATAAATCAAACGAGCCTAGTTGTAACAACTCAAACTCTTTACTATTGAAATATTATCCTCTTTGACTTAATGGTCTCATGATTTTATCCTATTGATGTAACTTCTCAGGAGGTCACCCGTCTCAAGATATCTCTTGGATGAGCAAGCTTAACTATGAAGTTTCTTAATGAAATTCCATTCAATACACCAAAAGGTATATCGATGTTTAAGAGTTTAGCTTCATTTACTTAAGGGTTTTCACGCCAATATTGCTTAATTTCAACATCATTGAGCCTTTAAAATGAGAGAACAATGTTATATGTCAAGGTAATCTATTTGTATTATTTGATGGAGTATTTCGAGATTTTGGATGGATTAAATGAAATGTAACTCTAAAAAAATTATAAGCCATAGAGAACCACTGCTCGCAGATCACAACCACTGGAACAACATCACCAAATTTTCTGCTAGCCATCGCAAAGCTATAGTCTCCCAACCATTATTGTGTCACACCCTAAAATCTATTTGGAAGAATTTTTTCTTTAATCTTTTAATAATGATAACAATCATAGCTTTCTATTTCATTTTATTAATACTATAAATATCATTATAAATAAATTTTTTTATTAAAATAATATTATATTTCTATATTTATTCTCAAAAAATCATATATAATACCAAGGAGTCATACAAATATAACAACCCTCTTTCCACTCTTAAGAACAAAAGAATATCTAAAGACAAAAAAAAATTATAGTAAACCTTGGGGAATCCTATAACTGGTTAATCATATGCTCCTAATCCTCTTCTAGACCTAAAATCATTTAAACCACATTAATAAACTAAAAAGTTCACCACATCACAAAATGCTACAACTGAACTAAAAGTACGGTAAAGAAGAAATATGCATATAATCAATCAATTCATGACAGTAACAATCAATATGATCATGAATCTGTGCAGAAATAATAAACATTATATAGTAGTACTAAAATCTGTAAGGAAATGAAATAGTACAAAAATAATGAAATCTATAAACTAGTAAACTAATAAAAAAGTGCTGATGTAAAATCGATAAAATAATTATCATAGCAGTAGTATCAAATTAATAGAAAATTCATATAAATTAGTAAAACTAAAATATTTATAAAGACTATCATAATCACTTTAATGGAGTAAAACTATATAAGAGCATACACATGATATTCAACTATATTAGCATCAATTAATATATTATATCACATGCTCAATAAAGGAATCATGTGCTCAGTAACAGTAATCAATAAATAGTGAATCAATAGTAGTAACAGTGATAGTGAATCAATAATATTATTATTATTCATAAAATTATTGTAATAGCAATAAAATACTTTAATAACAGTAATAATAATAAGTAAAATAGTGAAATAATACAATTTTAAAAATATAGTATTAGTATATCAGTGTAACAACATATATTCTAGTAATCACACAAAATAAGTAAGGAATTCTAGCTTTTGTGGTGTTTTTTTAATAGTTAGTAAGCTAGTAATTAGTAACTGTTAGCTTATTAAATAGAGTTGTTACTCTTTTCCCGTTGGCAAAGAAATAACTTTTTATAACTTCTAATCAGTGAATCACATGAATCAATAGAGGATAACACCTAATCATAGTATTTAAAGTAAAACACATTAGCACACCATCCTATATATGTTAGTAAATCTCCAACCAAAGTATGTATAATTAGCCTTTACTTGTCCTCACATATATTATTATCACATTATTATAATAATAATAGCCACCAGCTATTACCCAATCACATGCTCATATTCATTCGCAATGATTGTATGAAAGGTATGATCATATAAAAATATCAAAATTGTTACTCTATATAAATCATGCAAACACAAAAACTTTATTTTTACTCAATGAAATTAAGAAATTATCAAGTCAAAATATCCAAAATAATCAATAATATAATGTATAAAAATTTATGTGTTAGGAGTTCACTAAATCTAGAGAAAATATAATAAAATTAAATTGGAAGAAAACCAATGGTCATAAATAAAAATTTGAAAAAATGAATTGGATTAAAGTTTCCTACCACATTCTAAACAATTTTTATAAAAGCGATAAAAGTAATCCATGACTAAATTTGAATTTTCTCTTCCTCTCTCACTTTTTTTCCTCTTATGTTTCCTTCTCAAGCAAGCTAGGATGAGGGAGGGTAAGTGGAGAAAAATTGAATATATATATTTTAGTGTGTAGCATTGCAATATTGCTGTGCCACAAAATCCATAATTATCATAGAATAGAGGCTTGAAATTCATGATGAAAACTTCTAGCTCTGCTGTAATTATAGCCCAATAGCACAGTGCTTCAGGTCAAATAGAAATTTGAAATTTTCATTTTTAAATTTATTTTTAAATATGAGGTTGTTATATATTGCTCAACTATGGTGTGACAAACCTTCCCAAAATTATGCCCTATAGACCTCATTTTTATGAGAGGTTAAGATTATCAAATCAAACTCAATCCAAAAACTATCTAAATAAAAAATCTAATTCAAAAACTAAAATTCAAAATCCAATGCTATAATCCAAATCAAAAACCCCATAAACTAAAACAATTTTTTGGAAAATTTAAATCCTTCAAAGACCTTGGATTCATGATCCATTACTTGTATATTCATTAAGCATTTCCATATGTCCAACCATATCAATTATGAATCATTTCAAACAACCTAACCCTCAAAACTAAATTAATTTTCAAAGGATACAAAACCTTCAACTATCTAAAACCTATAACACTGAACCATGCATCTTATGGAAATTTATCTTAATAGCCCTCCTAAAACCTTTAAACATGTCCATGACTACTATAATAATGGTTTGAACTTCCTCAGACCCTTGGTAGACCATGGTTGACCACAAAACCCTAAAACCATGAATCCTCCTAAAATATAATTTATTTTAAACTTTAACATGACTCAATCAAACCAAGCCATAAAACCTCCTCCAATACATCTTATATATGAAATGGAGTGCATTGAACAAAACCCCTAGCCTCGGTAAACCTTGGTTGAACAAGTAAACCAAGGTTGACCAAAGGGTCCCCTAAACCGTTAAACATGCATGTTGAACAAAATGGTCTCCCTATTGCATGGGATCACCTCTAAATATCATTCATTTTAAGTGACCTAACCCTCAAATCTTTCTTATCTTTTTAACCAAGTAAACTATAGGTTTACCAAAATACACATATGGGCATAAAAATTTCTAAACTCATCATTTTGACTTAACCATTGAACCAAACTCATGGGAACAATCCATGGGGTCACATGAGTCTCCTAATTAAATGCAAACCTTTAAGCCCTTTTAGTTTAGCCAATTGGGTTAAAGAAAGTGCACCAAAAAGTGTGTACCAAATCTCTTCCCTTGTTAAATTAAATTGGATAAACTACTGTAGTAGGTGTCACATGACCCTATGTACATAACCTAGTAAGCCCAACCCATGGTTTAACCTGTGTCTACTAGTTAGGTTGAACCAAACCCTCTAAAGCACAAATTCATAGACCCAAAGCCAATCCAGCTCAAATTGGCTATTTTAAGAATTTTAAATAGATTCTAAAAACTTCTTTTTACTTACCCCAAGCAGCCTATTGATCCAATTTCGCTACATGTGCAAAAAAATCCAAAAACCACTCTTTCTACATCACATTTCCTTGCATTATCCTTGACCTACCCAAAAGGGTTATCCCCAAACAACCCCTTCTATGTGGAAAACATCAAGGGAAGCTTCCAAAAAATCTTAGCCATTGGTGAAGGCCATGTGTCATGAATTAAGGAGAAAAGGCCAAAAAGAAGGGAGAAGTATGATTTACTCAAAACTCTCAATCCAAAATCTCCCAAGACCTATTTCCTCTTCCTTTAAGCTACAAATAACTCCGCAAGCTGCCCCATAGCATTTTCCATCCTTCCATAGTTAAAAAAAATTCATTTTAGAGGAGAAAGTGAATAAAGGATAAAAATGATAATTCTCAAATAACTTTCAATCCATACATCTTCAAGTCTTGGAGTCTTCAATAAAGTTGTAGAGGACATCTTCAGGATCCTATAGAGCCAAAGATTAAAGGATTTTACTATATGGATCAATATATTTTCCTAAGATAATCATAAACTTCTATCCAAAAGTGATTTTTAAAAATTGCTTTTCAATGCAATGAAATGCTTCCAACTCTTAGTCTCTGTGTGGCGAAGTTGTGTTCCAAATTTTATTGAATTTCACTGAGTATTTAAGATGTTTTGACCATTTAAAGTTTTAGTTCAAAATTACACACATGGATAAGTAAAACTTTATTTGAGCATTCTCCCCTTCTTATTGGTCTTATGTTGAGGCAAGGTTATTCTTCTACATTTAAATTTCAAAATATGTTACTTTCATAAGATTCATTCTTAAATATGGTCTAGGATAATTGGTATGCTCTTCTACATCCTGATAATTCTATTATGGGTATGAAAAGGTTATGGTTCAAGCTTAAACGTCTTAAGTTAAAAATTAATTGGTGGAATATAAATACTTTTCAAAAATATTTTAGAAAATATTTTTATTGCTGAAGGTAAGGTTAATTCTGTAGAGCTCATTTTTTAATTTAATCCTTCTGATGATAATTTTAAGAGTCTTTAAGATGCTAAAAACTCCTTTTTTTTTAACTTCAAGAAATAGAGGAAACTTACTGGAAACAAAACCAGCTTACAAATATTTCATTGACGGGGATAATAATGCTAAGTATTTTTATTCTTTAGTTAAGAAGAATAGAGCTAAAAATATTATCCATAAAATTTATTTACATGATGGCTCTAATGAGGATGAGGAGGGGATTGTTAAGCCGTCTGATGTGGATCATTTCACCAAGTTATTTAATAATTTTTTTTTCTAATCTTATTAAACATGCTGACCTCATTTCTTTCATCATTAATGAGGAGGATAACACCGTTCTTACTAAACTTTAAACCATGGAGGAAATCAAGAATATTTTTTTTTGATATAAATGTTTACTCGGTGGTTGGCCTTGATGGGTTTACTACAAAATTCTTTCCTAAAGCTTGGAATATTATTTGTGATGATTTATTTGTTATGGTTTTGGATTTTTTTACTGGTAACCCTATTCTTACATTTTTCTCTAGTACCTCTATTATGCTTATTCTTAAGAAGGTCGTTGCTAATAATTGGGATGATTTTCATCCTATTAGCCTTTGCTCTTTTTATAGACAAGTCATCTATAACATTTTTATGGAACCACTATCCACCTTGCTCACCAAAATTATTTCACATAACCAAACAGGGTTTGTGAGAGGGAGAACTATATTTCAAAACATTTTATTAACTCAAGAGCTTACCTATGATTTGGATCTCAAAGTGAGAGGTGGTAACATTATTCTCAAGTTAGATATTGTTAAAGCTTATCACAACATCAACTAAAATTTTTCGTAGTCCATACTGCAGTTATTTTGTTATAACTTTGATTTTATTAATTTGATCAAAAATAGCATTAAAGGGTTTCTTCAAGGTTTCTCATGGTATTAGGCAAGGGGATTCTATTTCTCCTACCCTTTTTATTATTGCTACTGACTATCTTTCTAGAGGTCTCACTCACCCTTTTGATTGTCACACTAACCTTAGTTACAAAACCTCATGTGGTTTTTCTATATCTCATTTATTTTTTGCTAATAATGTTATTATTTTTTTCTAATGGTTCTATGAATATTGTAAAATTTCTTATCATATTTTTGAAAAATTTTGAGATGATTAGTGGTCTAAACCTTAATAAAAATAAGTGATGTTTTATCACCTTAAAGAATTTACCTATTGATCACATTAATGCTATTAAATATATCACTAGTTTTAAGCATGGATCCATACCTTTAAAATATATGGGTGTTCCGCTCTATAAAGGGCGTAAGAAATCCTTCCTTTTTGATGATCTAATCCTGCGATGCAAAATAAGCTTAACTTTAAAGAGTTTAATTTTTTTAGTATTGGTGGGAGATTGGTTTTGATCAAGAGTGTGCCTTGCTCTTTGCCTATTTATATTTTCCAAAGTATTTAACCTACTCTTATTGTTTGTAATATAATTAAAAATTTGTTCAATAATTTTTTTTAGAAAGGTAAAAGTGCTAACTCTAAAATTATCAGGACTTCTTGGAGAAATTATTGTAGTCTTTTGGAGGAAGGTGTTTTGTGGTGTAAGAATTTGGTGGACTTAGCGCATGCATTTCTTTTAAGTTATGGTTTCGTTTTTGTACCAAAACAAGACTTTGGTCCAAATTCATGACTGCTAAGTATTATGTTGGCAAACATCTGACTATTTTCTCTTATAATAAGGGGGATTCGAGAGTTTGGAAAAGATTGAGTGATATCAAATGTGAAGCTAAACCTCTTATTACTTAGAGTCTTGGAAGTGCTATTTTTTATTTTTTTTTGCATTAGTTGGGGAAGTCATCCAGTGACTATATGCTCAATACTTTATCTACTACTGCTACAAAAGTTAACTATTTTATTGATAATAATTGTTGGGACTATAATAAACTAGCTAAGGTGGTTCCTGAAACTATCATTAGTAAGAATTTGTAAATTCCTTTAAACAGTGATGCTGACAATTTCCTTTTATGCAATTTGGCTAGTAATGGCATTTTTAGAATTAAGGATTCTTGAAATACTTTTAGAATAAGGAATATTGTCAATAAAGTTTTCAATGTGATTTGGCATAAAAGTATTCCATCTGCCATATCTACTTTTATTTGGCATATTATGCATAAATATATCCCTACTTATGAGAATTTACTTAAAAGAGGTTTTATATTACCCTCTAAATGTCAATGTTCTTATCATGTAGAGAAAATTCACCATGTTTTTATTTATAGTCCCATTGCTGCTAAGATTTGGATTTATTTTGAGGACATCTTTAAATATAACTATTTGATGTTAATATTTCTATTAAAACATCCTCAATCTATGGTTCACTCGCTTGAGAGACTATATTACCAATCTCATCCCTTGCCTTATTATCTTGTACCTCTGAGTTGCTAGGAATAACTCTCTTTTTAAAAATGTTACTATGAACCATGAGCATATTATTAGGACCATTAAAGACAAAGTGTATAAATTATTCATTGGGAATCTTTGACTAATAGGAATTTTAAAGGGTATTTTTTGTGGGTAAGCATTTTGGTATTGCTCTTCTAGGAAAAATAGCAATGATACTTCTAAGCTTATTTACTGGTTTAAATCTCATCAACACTTGTTTGAGATTATTACAGATGGTTTCATTAAAGATAACTCTTGGGGTTGTGGTGGTATCATTAGAGATTCTTATGGTAATTTTCTTATTGCTTATGCTTGTCCTTTATTCAATTTTTCTATTATTTTTGCTGAACTATATGCTATCTTGTATTATTTGAAATTATGTCTTTCTCTTGGTATTATTAACATTTGAATTGAGGTTGATGCTATGTACGTGTTATTTTGCTTAAAAGGTAATGAAGGCAAAGTTTACATTTCTGATGTTTTTAACATTCTTAGGGAAATTAAACAAACTTTGGTTTTCTGTAATGTTAATTTGACTTATATTCATAGGGAAGGTAATGCTTGTGCTGATTGGTTGGCCAACCATGCTGTCATCTTGACTTTCTCATTGATATCTCATATAATTCTTTACCTTTTGTTAAAAAATGCATTATTATATTAGACAATCTTGGTTTACCTTATGTTAGAACATAGGTATTGTGGCAATTGGGATGGGCTATGTTGGGCTTGTTTTGGTAGTCCCTTTTTCAGGGTGACCTATAATCACCAATTGATTTTTGTTACTCTTTGTTTCAAAAATGCTATATGTTGGGGTGGTGGGTTTCTTTCTAGCAAAGATTGGAATATTTTGAATTATGTCCATGGTGTCAAATGTTGCCCATCTTGCCTATCTCCTTACTCGGGTAGCAAGTGGGGTTGTTAAGTTTTTCTTCCTGGCTTGTTTCTGGATATTATGTATCTAAATTGGCAAAGTCAGTGGTTTTTCAACCTTATATGGACTATATTGGATTTAATTAGCTTTATTTTTATAAGAAAAAGTATTATATTAACTTTATTATAATGATCTATGATTTTATGGTTCATGGTTTTTTGAAATCTTGCAGTTGCTATGGTAATATTGGTTTCCTGTGTTGCATTATTTTCTTGATTTGGATACAAACCAAATTTGAGTGGCTGTGGGACTATTGGATTCATGATTTATGGGATATTACACACCTAAACTGAAAAGTTTCTCTTACTTGGATTTTGAATTTTATGTGCAGGCTTTTTATTATGATGAATTTGTTTTTTTGTTGTTTGGTGAATATGATTGACATGGACTATGGTGACATGGGCCTTTTTTTATCCTTCACAGTAGTTCTCTTGGTATTTTATCTAGTTTGGAAGTTTTCATCCAATTCTGCTGGTTACATAATAACTTTTATAATGATGATTATTGTTGGCTATTTATGTTCGATGCGAGTGACTGGAATATCAAGTTTTTTTTCTTTTGTCTAGCCAAAGATTACGGCATTTCCCAAATTTGGTGGTCTATTTTGGGTGTCGTATTTCCTTCTTTGGGTTACTAGGATCGGTTTTGTCTAAATAATTTAACGGCTTTGCTCTTTTGCTAAGTCAATCACTATCAGATTCACTCACTTTGATTATTTTACATCATTTTAGTTCTTTGGTGTCATTAAAATGTTGTTATGCATTTTCAATTTGGAAGGTATCATTGTTGTTCTATTTTGAATCTTTGTTGTGCTTTGAACAATTCTCTTTTGGCCCGGGCCAAGGTGCAGCTCGATTATGTATATTCTAATTTCTGTACCAATTGCGTAGTTTTATGCTGCCTGAACTATTACAATTTAACAACTAGGGTGTTGGATTTGATTACAACATTATGCAAGATTAATGAATATATCATTTTTAGGTCTAGCAATCCCTCCGTTTCTATTTATTGTATCAGTAATTTCTGTCATTTACATGATGGTGATTATGATTTTATCTGGTATAATGATCATATTTTATAAATGATGCTATTTTATTTCTTTGCTATTATGTGATCGACCACTTCATTTTAAAGATTATAATTTGTGCTGGTGGATTGGCATATTGGTTATTTTTGCAAGGTAGATAATTTTGGCAGGAAGGTTGTGCTAATTGTACTTATTTTGATCTTCTTTTTTTAGGTGCAGGCTCCTATTTCCCCAAGATTGTTTTTTTTTTAACCAAAATCATATTAAACCAAAAAAAAGGAAATACAAGAGGCTGAAAGCAAAAAAGAGAAGAAAAAACAATTTGAAGATAATCAGCGGACTCAGTAAACAGCCGTGACTCACAGGTCCCCCGAGACCATGCACACGGGCCGTCCAATTTGGAGACTAAATACGCTAAGATAACCTTCCAACCGAGCCAAAAAGCATCACCAAAGGTTGCCACCAGCATGACTACGGGGGAACGAGCCCCAACCACATCATGGCCCAAACAATCCACGTTCCCCAAAAATAAAATGAGCACCAAAAAACCATCCAGAGAAAGCAAAGGTGCAAAAAAAAAATAACAAAGAGGCCTATCTACCTCTTCTTCCCCTCCCACGAAGCCTACCACGAGAGGCGACAGAGACAATAGGTCTATCACGAACCAATTTAGAATCACGACCAGGGTCAGAACCACCATAGTGATCCGAAGAGGCATCCGAATTGGATTCAAATTCTGACGAACACTGCAGCCAATCAAGATTAGTCCTCACTTATAATCCTGCATTATCTCCCACATGGTAAACCAAAGCTTGTGGGTCAATCAAATTCATAGGCACATCCACAAAGGAATTAGAGCAAACCACCATTACTTCCTTAGCATTAATACCACCTACATCCACATCCCAGCTACTAGAAGTCTGGCATGGTAAACCAAAGCTTGTGGCTCAATCAAATTCACAGGAACATCCACAAAGGAATTAGAACAAACCACCATTCCTTCCTTAGCATTAATACCACCTGCATCCACATCCCGGCTACCAGAACTCTGGGAAGACTCCACAGCAATATTGAAAATAGGAGAAAACACAGTATTAACCCCCACAACATCTCCATTAAGATTCACACAGTCATTAGCCACCACTGGCTCAGAAACACAATTCTGCTCCTCAAGAATATTAGTCGAGACACCCAAAGGAAAATCAACAACCTCAACCAGATTAACCCCAGAAATACCATTCAAATGGGGATCAACAACAGGAACATTATTAAGCATATTTCCATCAACAACCACAGATGGAAAAAAGGAGTCAGCAATGGGCAAAGGATCCACAGGCGGAACAATATCCAATCCTCGCAGAATAGTAGACGAAACAAAAGAATTATTTTGTGCAATAAAACCAATGTTACAATCTACACCTGTTTCGCAGGCAACACAGAAGGGGCAACCGAGTCCACTATAGTAGGAGCAACAGGTTTGGAACAATCCTCAACATGAGGTTCAACAGTTTTGGGTAAGACAGTTGAATCCAGGGTAGAAAATTTAGGTCGGCATTCACCCACAGCATGACCGATACAATGACAGGCAGCACAAAAAATTAGGAAACACATCCATCACAACTTGCTGGACATAACCAAGCTTCTTTGAACCTAACCAAATCCGATCAGGGTAGGATTTAGTGATATCTAGCTCAACTAAAACATGAGCTAAAGATGGTCTAGACCCCAAAGAAGTGGTAGTATCAATTTTTAATGGCTTGCCAATGAGAGAAGCCAAGCCATGTAGAATACGGGGTGAAAACAGATGCGGCCGCAAAAGAGGGAAAGAATCCCAGATTGGGATCACCGGTGATTCAACCCCGACATCAACAAGAGGTGACCATTTTGTAAGTTTCATATAACAATTAAAAACTAGATACGATCTATGACAGAAGATGTGGTAATAATCTAGGTCATTCTCCAGTTTGATAAGGACATGGGACGAATCCAACAAAGTAACTGAAACATCACCAATGAGCTTGAGATTGATAAAAGAATTTTTGAATAGAATCTAGAGATGGTCGTTTACTAGGAAAAAAGCAAACTAAAGCCAATTGAAAAGGAACAGCCAACGCCATAATTTCTTCATCTAAAATCCAAAGGGAAGGTAAACAGCGGAATGAAGAGACCTTAAGTTCAAGAAAATCATTACCAGCAGAAGTCCCCGAGAGAACTTGAAGAAAAGAACAAGACGAACTTGAAACCCACAAAAAACTATGGTCTGAAAGTTTCGGAGCCATCCGACACTCGCCGGAGAAAGAAAAACACCAGAAAAATTACAAAATCAAAAAATACAAAGGAGAAAGTTGAAGAAAAACTCCCCTAGAAGCGAGAAGAAAATTAGCCCCACCGTAGATCGGCAAAGCACCGCGAGGGACAAACCCTAGCAAAGCGAGAGGCTAAAAGTCAGACCCTATTCCCCCTAGATTGTTATTAGGTGTTCTTATAATTTTTGTTAGAGGGGCTTTTTAGCTCGTAGTTTTTTTTTTTTTTTAATTTTCTTATGTAGCTCTTATGAGCAGTAGAGATCTAGAGGATTCCCCTCTAATGATTTTGTAATTTATTTTTTAATAAATACGTAAGCCCATTCGAGGGTTTTAACAAAAAAAAAACAAAAGAGATAAGTAGAAATAGCTTGACACATGGTTGAAGGTTGCCAAGTAATTATTGCGGCACAGTGTAATCATTGCCAATTAGTGGCGCAATGGCTAAATTTGAAAATGCATTAAATAATTCCAAAAAATATTCAAAACTTAAAAAATTCATCATAAATCCAATTCTAACCCAAATTAAGTGTTCTTGGGCTTATAGTAACCTTCTTTAGCCCAATTTAATTTTATAATTTATTTCAAGTGATTTGGACTTTTGGATTATAAGTAATTTATGACTGATTAAAAACTATTTTTTTCTAATTACTCATTATTTAGTGGTCCAATTATGCTCAAATTTGGATATGATATATTAGGGTGTGTGTCCTACATACTCTAATTTCCCATGGCCTTGTTGAACAATAGATTTTTGTGAATTGAAATTTTAATGTTTTTTGTCATATTTTAACTTAAGACTTTCAAAATTCATAACTCTCTATCTACACATAGTTAGTCATTATTTTTTTTTGGTGGAATGTTTATGTATATGCAATGGTTATAATGCCTCTGAATTCACCAAAATCTAGTTAGCAGATTGCCCAAATTAAATCATCAAATTATAGTTGCATTTACCTTTGATCATTGATTGTGACACTTAGGATGCTTTGATGATCCCAAATTCAGTAGGTTTGAGGTATAAGTTTAGATTAACTTATGTTTCAAATTTCACAAAATTTGGAGTTCATTTGTATTGTCAATTATTTGACACAAGACCAATAGACATAATTGACCCAAATATTCAATAATTCATAATAAATCTAAATTAAATTCAAAACTACAAATTAAGTGACAAATTACTCAAAATTAATAGTCTGAAAAAAAATTAAAATCCCCTTGAAATTCATTCACAATAAAAAGTAATTTAAAAAAATAAGAAAAATCATTATATAATTAAATAAAATAATTTAAAAATATTTAAAATTCAAAATTGACTCTAAATGCACTTATAATCATTTCTAAGAATCATTCCTGACATTTGGTGAAGATTTTAAGAAGTTTGTAGTTGATTCAGAGCCAAAATAAAAAATTTCTAATCACCTTAATTAATTTAATAAATACATCAAAATGACTAAAATTATAAAAAAATAACTAATTGTAAAAACTTTAAATGACACAAGCTCAAAGGTTTTGGACTCATCTCTGAGTCTAGTATTTATGAAAAAATATAAAATCTCTAGAATTCAATGTAAATCAGAAAGTCCATATTTGTTTAAATTTAATTCATTAAAATGTTCTAAACTTGTAAAAAGCATATCTAATTGTTTAAAAATCCAAATGACACAAACTCAAATGTATTGCACTCATCACTATGTGTACTATTTAGTAAAATAAAAAATCTCCAAAAACTAATGTAAATTAAAAGGTTAAAAATTTATTAAATCCCTTTAAAAAATTATTAAAATTTTCATAAATTTAATGAAATATGAAAAGTTCAAAATTTAATAAACTCAATGAATTAATTAGATGAACAATAATCACACTTCATACTCCATCAACCAAGTTTTTAGGCTGGACTACCATGAGCTATGGTGCTATATATTCTAGGCTTTGGTCCTCGTGCCCATTATGACAACGACATGAATGAATTGATAAAACATTGGTATTAAATTATAAATATTATAAATTAATAATCTACAAAATAATTAATTAAAATTCACCAATAAAAAATCAAAATTAAAATAAATTGGTAGTTACGGGTAACTAGAGATTATAAAGCTTTTAACTTAGCCCCAAGGAGGGTGCATAGCTCTAGTTTTAAAAAATGGTAATGACTGGTCAACTTAAATAACCATTAAATTTAGTAATAAATTACATAGACATTTGAGGCTTCCATGCACCTTGCTTGACTCATTTCATGAAGGTAACTGTGTATTATATTGAAAACTCTTAATTGTTAATAAAAATACCTTAAACTATAAATCAACAATCAACTTCAACAATTAAAATCTATCATAAAATAAAACTAAAACTATCAAAAATATTAAATTTAAACTTAAACTATGATTCCCTTAGCTTTTAATGAAATATATTCAATTGTTAGAAAATTTCAAATAATAATAAATCCAAGGATATACCCAAGCCACACATCCTTATACACCTACTATATATTACTTGCTATGATAACCCCATACTAGTTCTAAGTTAGGTAGTTGTTCTTTTAACATTTACTTTTTCTGTGATGTGGATCTATATGGATTTTTATAAGCATGGGTGTTGGTTCTTACAGTTTGATGTGATGAATTTTGTGATGCTTATAATATGATGTCCACAACATATTATTTATAATGTGATATGTGATGGGTGTTTAGATTTCCCTAGGTTATGAGAAATCTGGATGTTTACCACTAATCAATTTTTTTTCAAGTGGATATGGTTATGTAAGGCTATAAAAATAGGGCTAAAATTAACCATGATTTAATGTTAATCCAATTTTTTGCAAGTACTTTTGCTACCTAGCCCCCCTAATCATTAAAAGTATGTCCAAGTTATAATTTGTTAAAAAAAATGAGCAAATGATTATGTGATGTGACTTGAGTTTATAATTTATATATAAATTTTTTTAATAACAAGGAGGGAGTTTTAGTCCTTTTAATTTTTCAATTATGTAATTAAGAGAAAGTAGAGAGTTATGAAAGTTTTAAATAAGGCATTTTCCCAAATGATTAGGGATCTAAATAGAAAAGAACATCCTTAATTTAAGAGTTCTTTATATGTAGATATCTAATTGGGTGAACAAACTAGAAAGATGGGAAGAAAGGCAGATGATCAACGAAAGAACCTAAATAAAAATACTAAGTTGAAGAAGAAAAATTACATTATATTATTTCAATACTTGCATCATTTTATAGGTGTAGAATCTGGATTATTGGTTATGGATCCTAGCCACCTTTGCTTTTAGTTGATCCTAGTTTGTATATTATGTGGCACTTACCACATCGACTTTATAAATTTATACTCTTTTAAACTGATGCTTTTTTATTATTTGTTCAATATAAATTACTTATTTTTCATAAGTTTCTTTCTTGCATGTGCTTGTGCTTGGAATTGTGCTAGGCTCTTAGGAAAAAAAATTCTTCTGCTCATAATTTAAAAATATAATTTTAAGAATAAAAAATATAGAAAGATAATCATCCCAAGAAAGTAAATTAGAGACTATCCGGTGTCGCATACCTATTTTCATATTTCTATCCTTATTTTAGACAATTCCATGCCCGAGGATAGAGTTTAAATAATCCAACCTAAGAGGATGAGGACCTGAACCTAGGGAAGCATTGTCTTCTTAAAATTTATTTTTAAGCCTTTTTTTTTAACTTCAAGCATTCGTGATTTATGATACTTTAACTTGCATATATTGTATTAAAAATAAAGTAAAATTGAAATTTTATTTTCATTAGTTCTAGATGCTTACTACTATTCATAAGTATAAGGCCACTTAGAATTTTTCTCTAAATATCGACCATAAATTCTACAAACTTAAACAAGAGACTACCTATTCATAAGACCAGACAACATGGTTTTGAGGTGATTAAATGGCTTTCTTAGCTTTCCGCTCCGCTCCAGAGAAATGTAAGTCCAAACATTTATACACTACACTTAGAATAGGTGTGGGTTACTATTATGTAGTGCCCTACATAGATTTATATTATATGGAAAACCTCAAATCATAAGTTCTCACCCTCCAAAATATAATCCCAAAATTTTAATAAAAACCCAACTCAAACATAAAACTCTCTCTCTAAAATACTAAAGCTCAAGATATGATATATTGAAGTACTTCTGGGAGTTCTCAAAATCTTAAAGTGCTCCCTACTCTTTGTCATTTGGTTTCTTTGGAGAAATATTCCAAATTGATTCAATCCCCTTTGAAAACTCCTCACCTATTGTCCTGGTCTCAATCATTAAAATCTAAGAAAAATTTTGTAACTACTATAATCAAGAGTAGTTTTAGGAGATTTAATTCTCTTAGGATGTGATTAACCATAAAAGCTTACCTTTATGGGTAACTATAAACTCAATATTAAATAAACCCTAACTTATTTTTATAAGAAAGGGGAAAATCTCTAGAAATGTGGACAATTTTAGAAAACCATTTATTATTCAAATTAATATGTAGAATATCATTTTCACCTTCTTAGGTGACATGATATGATCATTGTTATATTTTATAAAAAAATTGAAAACTTTCAAACCATCTTTTTCATCTTTAAATACTATTTCATAAAGGCATTTTAGTCTTTTGAGACGGATTGTTATTCCTCTATTTGTATTTGATTTTGGAAGTGAATAATTTTTAAAACTCTATTTTTGTATTCAAATCCATTGTAGAATAATTTGTCTATCTCTCAAGATAATATTTTATTCTTAATGTTGTATTTGATTACATGAATTTTACATAAATTTTAAACAAAAATTTTATTTTTCCATACCTCGTACAAAATAGGTCACATCAAGTCAAACTGTAGCATGCCAATTTTTTTAGATCTATATGGAGAGAATTTCAAATTTTCTAGTTATTTGCATCTACAAAGCCACTAATTAACTTCAAATAAATATAAAATGCTCATCATCAAATATCACTTTCATTTGTCTCAAAAATTTGTGCTTCAAAAAAATTATTTGCAATTAGTACATGTCATAGAAGATTACAATGCATAAAAAAATTAATGACTACCAAAATCTTTAACAAAATATATTATAAACAGATCAAAACTTGTATCCTTTCTCTCTACTTAATTTGCCCTTATTGTAATGTCCCAAAATTAAATTTGGAAAAATTATTCATTTTATATTTCAGAATCAACATCAGAGCTATCTAGCCTTTATCAATATAATATCAATTAAAACAAAACTAGTAATCAATTGAAAGAGTTTATATATATATATATATTCCCAAAAATCATGTTCACTATGCAAGATCTATACAATTACATTGTATCATCACTAGTACTAATTATAAAAGAATAGCTAAAAGACCAAAAGAATTAAACTAGCAGTAAAGTTGGAGAGTCTTGATATGGAGAATCTCACACAATCCCTCTTCCCTAACCTAAAATTATTTAAACTACATATAAAGAGCTAAAATTCCCAATAAGTCATCCAATCCTAAAACTAACTCAAAGTATGATAAATAAGTAGTATGTACATCATCAATCAATTAATAGCAATATCAGTCATATGATCATAAATAGATATAGGAACAGTAAAAATACATATCCAATAGCAGAAAAGTCTGTAGCCAATAAAATAATCTAGTGCAAAAGCTAACAAAGCAATAAAGTGGAAAAAACAGTAAACCAGTATGGTTGTCAAATTGATAAAGCAGTACTTCCATCATCACTATCAATTAAAAAAGAATTCATTTAAAGCAATAAAACTAAAGTATTGGTAAAGACTATTAAAATCATATCAACAAAATAAAATCCTATAATGATGTACACATACTATCCAATTATTTAATATTAATATAAAATTATTATCTTAATTACATGTTCAATATATCACGTGTTTAATATATTACATGCTCAGTATTTGTGTAGAGAATTAATATCAATAATCAGTACATTGAATCAGTATTAGTATTAAACAGTATTGAGGTACATATCTATAATAATATTAGAACAGTGTTATCAGTAAAATTGATGGCAGTAATAATAAAGAAATATAGTAACAATAAATCTATACAGGGACAATAAATAAGAAATAATAATAGTAAAGTAGTAAAATCGTACAGTAACAGTAGCAAGGAATCAATAACATGCATTTCAGTAGTTATACTAACAAGTAAGATGTCTTGATTTAAGTAGTGTTTTTCTAGTAAGCACTCTCATTAGCTTAGTAACATAGTCGTTACTCTTTTCCTATCAGAATAATAATAACTCATTTTAACTCCCAATAAATATCCTGTGAACCAGTTAAGTATAATACCAAATCATAGTATTTAATAGAAAGCTCGTCGGCCTACCATCCCCTAGAAGTCAGTTAGTCTCTAACTAATGTTAGTGAAACCAATACTTATCCTCACACATATTATTATCACAGAATAATAATAATAATAATAAGGATTAGCTCTTACCAAATCACATACCATTTTAATTCTTAATAATTGTATTAACAATATGCTTGAATAAAAAAAACCAAATTTCTATAAAGTAAAAAACATATAAAGATGAATACCTTCTATCATACTTGGTAAAATTCATAAATGTTGCAGTTAAAAATATCCATGACAATTAGTAAGATAGCATTAAAAAAGTTGTGCAGTACAAGTTTAATAAAGTAAAAAAAAATGCAATAAATTAATTTTAGGGAGAATTCGTCTAGTAAAATTTAAATCTTCTAAAATAGATATAGGATTAGAATCTCTTGTCTCGATCTAAATAATTTTTGTAAAAGTGGCAAAGCGATCAACAAACCAAAAAGTATTTTTTATAAATAAAAAATTAAAATAAATATTAAAATTAATTTGGTAAATAAAATTTAAAAAACATTGGGAAACTCTTGAAAAATGCTCAAGGAATTATCACCTACCTCCTTTGTTAATTTGTAGGAGAGATTATGTATTCATAGAAGGTTTGATGTAATGGTTGTCATGTGCAAACATGCATTAGTAGTAGCTCATGACTGTGATTATAGTTATTAGACCTTAGGTTCAAAGTTCTATACACAAAAGCATTGAATGCTACTTATATTAAAAATACAAATCAAGTTTGAAAAAAAAAAGAAACCTATGATGTTCAAGATAAAATAAAGATTGTTGTCTTGATACCCATATTATTAAAGCTTAAGAGCGACCATCCACAAAATTTGAATGTTTCAACGAGGAGAATGATGCAATCTAACATAGGTATAACCGATGTGAATTTAGTGGTCAACTTTTAGTTATTTTTAAGGCCTAGTGCCCTCCACAATTATAACAATTTTTTTCTTGAAACAATTATAATTCTTAAACTACACACACTAAATGATTATGTAGTGATGTAATACATTTTTTCTATGTGTTATTGCATTTAGTTGACTTGTTACACGTGAATTAGCAATGTTAGGTATTTTGTGATTGCTCTTTTATAAATACTCTATTTGAATTACTTTAAACTCTTTTAGATCAAAATTTATAACCCATGTTAGAATGAATTTAAAGTGTTATATATGTTATGATCACTCTGTAACTTTTAATGTTATGTTAAATGTTAAATGAACCTTATTCAAAAATGTATTAAACTATTGTATAAATCTTTTAAGGATGTTTTATGTGAACTTTTTTTATCACGTTTAATTTTTTTTTTTCAATATGAATGATTAATATTTAATTAGGCTTTCAAAAAGGTTGGATCATGGATCAATTTTTTTATCGCATATGTCCTCAATCTCTATCACATTTTGTTATACCCATGCTATATCAATCTTTATCAATCAAGCTATTATTTGAACATTATTCAAATCAATTTTGTTCATGATCAACAAAAAACCCAATCTATAACCATGAGTTAGGGTATTATGGTATGAATAAATCTTTTTTTATTTATTTCCTCAAAAAATGAAATAGTGAGCATATTTCTCTAAGGTTGAGCATTACGTGGTATATATAGTATATATATATATATAATATTTGGTTAAACTATTTATTTTTCATTTATTCAAAATTTGTTTATGTTCACCTCTAATTTGAATTAGTTAACACAAACACATAACAAGGTCACTCAAACTCGACTGATTTACACTCTTCGTGGTTGTACGAAAGGCATTATAGAGAAAATAAACATTTAGTCGAAATGGATATTGTTGCAGACTTGTTTTCATGGATTATGAATTTGATGATAACAAACACTCTTATTTCTCTACGAATGCCATATCTACTGACATTTCAGGTCCATAAGATCAGACTGCAATTTGGAACTAGCTCAAGATTGGGTAGACTAGGACTGAGTTAGTTTGTACCACTTTTTTCCTTTCTTGAGTCTATAATTTTTGGTGTGGCTCCTTATGCTTTGTAAGCTTGCTCATTCACACTTTGGAAGAATTTCTGACTGTTCCCTAGAGTTTACTATTTTTGGTAACATATCCGGGATGATATTTATATCGGCCTGGATAATCGGTTCAAAAATAGAAACCCTAATTAGGGCATCATCCTCATTAAGGCAGTCGTCATTAAGCCGATCGGCCTGGACGATCCTTGTATCGACCAAGATGATAGGCTTAAATCAGAAAGAATCAGCCGCTATGATCAATTTAGGTATTCTTTATTTCAGGACATCAGAAAGGACGATCTATACATCAGCCTGGACGATATAGCACAATTATGCCTAAATTAAATTGGTTATTATGGAAAGCAATTAAGGTTGATTGATATGATCACATTGGCCGGGCCAATCCCAGGATCGGCCGGGATGATGTCCTGGACGATTAACATCGGCCAAACTCTATTCCGGGCGATGTTCAAGATAATTGCACTCGGATTTGAACTAACCGGCCAGAACGATATTGTATCGGCCTGGAAGATGTAACCAATTCTCTTCTGATTGTCCCAAATCATCCCGGCTGATTGAGCTTATTTTGTACTGATCGGCCAGGATGATATTCATATCATCCTGGACGATAAAGTCGACAAGTTGTATTAATGAGTTTGTTTTGAGATCTTCTATTTAAGCTTTTGACAAGGCACTTTTATAAGTGTCTTTGGCAGCCATTGTAGCTTCGTTCTTTTGGGAGAAACTTGAGGAGAGAGATTGAAAGGGAGTGAGGAAAGGGTGAAGTTTTAGAGAGGGAGAAGATACTGTGAGGGGGACTCAAGGGAGTGTGGAGGGGGATTCCAAACGGTTGCTTCTGCAAGCTTACACCTTAATACCATCGGATTCAAGTCTTGTCTTGAGGGAAGTTCACAGAAGAAGAAGATCTCTTTGGTGTCAAAGGACCCGGCGAATCCGCCGCACCGGGGAAGGTGGAAGAGATTTTTTATAAGGGCTTCTCCGCCTAGCTGTGGGGACTAAAGGAGAGACACTTAGTTTAGTTCAATACTCAGAGGGAGCCTCCGATGAGTGGACGTAGGTCAAGGTTTCACAAAATTATTATAAATCTGGTGTGTTCTTTCCTTTATTATTTCTGCATTGTGTTTTCTTTATGGTGAATTTTGGTTTGGTTTATTCTTTGATTTTAAGAAAGATTTTTTAAATACCAATTCACCTCTCTCTTAATTAGCCTTGGGCCAGTTCATAAAGGGCCTAACATCCCTAATGATCTTTCAAGTGGTATCAGAGCGGGATTCATAAATTCTAATTTTTGAAAGCTTTTGAATTTATAATCCATGACTAATTTTTTTAATCTTAATATTGCGTAAGGTTATTTAATCACCAGACCACCTTTATTTAAAAATATTACATTTTATTTTTGAAAAATTTGCATGTCTACATTTTTGCTATCAATTAATTTTTGTATGTGGCATATGATTTTAATTGGTTTTTTTTACCGTCACGTGTTATAGATAGAATTAAAACTGATATTCCTTTTAATCAATGGAATAAGGAAGAACAAATGCTCAATTGAACGCAAAATCTTTAAACTATTTTTTCTGTACTTTAAATTCTAAAGACTTTATGTTAGTTTCTACGTGCACTACTGGTAAGGAAATTTGGGATAAATTACACACCATATACGAAGGCACTAGTGAAATCAAGCAATCCAAGTTGAATGTTTTAATGCATGATTATGAACATTTTTGCATGAAACCTTATAAGATGATCTTAAACATGTATACTAGACTTATTCAAATTTTTACATCATTGCATGCTTTAGGTAAGGAGTTTTCAAACTTTGAAAAAATTAATAAAATTATACGTTGTCTGCTTGATAAGTTTGATGCTACAGTTGTTACTATTTGTGAATCAAAGAATTTGAATGAATATTCTATTAATAATTTGATTGGCTCACTCATTGCCTACGAGGAAAGTTTGGGTCAAAGACTTTTTTAAGTAGGTGAAATGATAGTACTAAATGCTGAAGACATGGAGTAAAGTGGCTTAGTTGGTGATGAATGTTATAGCTTGTCAAGCAAATTAAAAAGCTCACTAAAGTATAAGCCTGAACAAAAGTGGAATAAAGGTAAAAATGGTAAGATTACTTCTCACATTATTTGCTTTGGATGTAGGAAGCCTGAAAATATGAGAAATCAGTGCCCAAATTTGAGAACTCTTCCTACAAAAGAAAATGGTAAAGCTAAGCTAATCATAAAAATGGCAAGCACAAAAAAGAAAAAATTCTCCTGGGCAGACCTAGCTTCTGAATCATCCGACTAGGAGTAAGATGATGTTTAAAGGCTTTGTTTATGTATTTATTTGTTTATGTTGTGATTTGTTTTTTTTAATTTTTTTGTGTTTTTTTTTTTTTTTTGCTTTCAAATTTTAAATTAGCTTTTATACTTAGTTTTTTTTTTATGTTCTCTCTGATCAACACAAATGTTCACTTTTCAAAAATGAAAAAAAATATCTTACCTCATATTTTTTTTTTAATTCTTATGTGAGTTGTGGTTGACTTCTCTAAAAAAAGTCAAAGGAAGAAAACTCATGATTTTGTCTCTCTATCTATTTTCTTAAAAAGGTTATTTACTTTTGATTCAAAATCTTCATCATATTATAAATTGGATTTTGAAACTGATCTTTTTCATCTCCGTATATTTTATTTATCGCATAGAGATCCTTTGCAAGTTGTTTAATATATCTCATAATTTTTTTAATCAAATAATTCATTTTTTCATTAGAATGGATTTACTTTTGCTTTTAAAATTTCAGAAAGGTAGCATATTTAATTTTTAAAAAATATGGCCAATGTTGCCAAATCAAAAAAAAAAGTGGCCAATGATGTCAAATCAAAAGATGCACAATGACACCAAATTGAGAAAGATATAAAAGTGTATCAAAAATAAAAATAAAAGATGCGCAAAGTGCACCAAAAACTAACAAGAGGCATAAAATGATCCCACAAAGAGTATGCTTATTTTTTCTGTATTACTTAAAGCTTAAGAAAACCCTTGATATTTTCGATACTTGATCTTGAAAATCATGATTCTTGATTCACCAATTTTTGCATTAATCTTCTATTAGATATGTTTTATGAAAGGAGTTTTGAAAAATTAGTGTTTCTTCTTCTAATTTGTTCCTTGATTTAGATATTGGATTAAAAAGTTTTTTAAGCCTTTAAAAGAACTTGAGCTTGAATTAACAATTTATAAATTTCTAAACTTTTTTGCATAATGTATTGTCAATCCATTCCTTACTAAATTTTTTAAAAACAAGAGATAACTTTCTCGTTTTAAGAATTTTTTTGTCTTCACTTGATCAGGGATCATTTTGGTTTTTATTATTCTGATTGTTTGTGCCGCTCCTCTTTTTAATAATGTCAAAGGGGGAGAACGTTCTATTGTATTTGCATCCTTATTCCTTTCAAAAATTAAATACTCAAAAAAAAAATTTTATTTCCTCTATTTTTTAAAGTTTTATTTTAGTAAGGGGGATTCGGAGAAAATGTTTTGCAAATTCAACCGGTAATGTTTGCCATCATAAAAAAGGGGGAGATTGTTGCAGACCTATTTTCATGGATTATGATTTTGATGATAGCAAACACTTATTTCTGTATGACTATTTTATCTACTGACATTTCAGATTCACAAGATCACACTACAATTTGGAACCAGCTCAAGATTAGGTAGACTAGGTCTGAGTCGGTTTGTACAACTTTTTCCTTTCTTGAGTCTATTATTTTTGGTGTGGCTCCTGATGTTTTTTAAGCTTGCTCATTCACACCTTAGAAGAATTTTTAATTGTTCCCTAGAGTTTACTATTTTTGGTAACATCGTCCGGGATGATATTTATATCGGCCTGGATGATCGGTTCAAAAATAAAAACTCTAATAAGGGCATCATCCTCATTAAGACAGTCGTCATTAAGCCGATCAGCCTGGATGATCCTTGTATCGGCCAGAAAGAGAGGCTCAAATCAGAAAGAATCAGCCGCCATGATTAATTTAGGTATTCTTTTTTTCAGAACATCGGCCAGAACGATCTATACATTGGCCTGGATGATGCAGCACAACTATGCCTAAATTAATCTGGTTATTATGGAAAGTAATTAAGGATGATTGATACAATCACATCGGCCAGGCCGATCGCAGGATCGACCGGGATGATGTCCTGGATAATTAACATCGGTCACTCTCTATTTTGCGTGATGTTCAAGACAATTTCACTCAGATTTGAACTAATTTGTCAGGATGATATTGTATCGGCTAGTACGATGTAACCAATTCTCTTCTGATCATCCCAATTCGTCCCGACTGATTGAGCTTATTTTGTACTGATCAGTCAGGATGATATTCATATCGTCCTGGTTGATAAAGACGGCAAGTTGCATTAATGAGCTCATTTTGAGATCTTCCATTTAAGCTTTTGAAAAGACACTTTTGTAAGTGTCTTTGGCAGCCATTGTAGCTTCATTTTTTAGGGGAAACTTGAAGAGAGAGCTTGAAAGGGAGTGAGGAAAGGGTGAAGTTTGAGAGAGAGAGAGAAGATCCTTTGAGGGGGGACTCAAGGGAGTGTGGAGGGGGTTTCCACACGGTTGCTCCGGAAAGCTTGCACCATAGTACCGTCATATTCAAGGCTTATCTTGAGGGAAGTTCACAGAAGAAGAAGATCTCTTTGGTGTCAAAGGACCCGGCGACTCCGCCGCACCGAGAAAGGTAGAAGTGATTTTGTAAGGGCTTCTCCGCCTAGCTTTGGGGGCTAAAGGAGAGACACTTAGTTTAGTGCAATACTCGGAGGGTGCCTCCGAGGAGTTGACGTAGGTCAAGGTTTGACCGAACCACTATAAATCTGGTGTGTTCTTTCCTTTATTATTTCCACATTTAATATTCACATTGTATTTTCTTTGTGGTGAATTTTGGTTTGGTTTGTGCTTTAATTTTAAGAAAGATTTTTTAAAATCCAATTTAACTCTCTCTTAATTAGCATTGGGACAGTTCATAAAGGGCCTAACATCCCTAATGAACTTTCAGATATTTGTAAATTCACACAAATAGTTAGAAAATATATAAAAGAAAATGGGAGACATGATTTTGACATAAAAATTGTTGGAGGGCATAAATGGGGTGTACTTTATCAGCTTATACTTAGAAAAGAGAGAATAAAAGTTCCTATCTATCCCCCCGCCAACCTATAAAAATTATTATTTTGATTAATAATTACTTAATTTACATGTTATTAGATCATATAGCAGAGTCAAAATGGGTTTTAGTGTTGGGGTTGGGGTCAGGTTTATGTTCAACCCAAAATTTAATTGATTCGACTTGATTAGGAAAACGAGTTAGACATCATGACCCAAACACAACTCATCCCAAGCCTAAGTTGACCCTACCAAACCCACTAACACATGAAATATAATAAGCATCAAGTGAGAAGGTGAGCAAGCAATGAGGAGGTCACGAGCAGGCAAGTGGGCATGGCCATGTGAGAAAGGAGGTGAGGGCCATGAAGCAAGGGGGTGAGGGCCACGAGGGTGAATTATGAGTGAGTGAGGTCGTTAAGTGAGGGGAAGAAGCCATGCGTGGGTGAGCGAGATGTGAATGTGGGTTTGAGCTTGATGCAAACGTGGTGCAGGTTGAGGTTAAAGTGAGAGTGTGGGCATGAGCATGGGTTGCGAGCATGATTTATGGTCAAATAGGTTACTTTTGAGTTCATAAGTTAACCCAAACCTGAGTTATTGTGAACCTAATCTATTTGTTAAATGGGTTTAGCCAAATCTAAAATTTTAGGTTTGGATTTCGGGTCGTGTCATATATTGATACCCCTTAGGTCATTGTGGTAAGAGGATTATTTTTAATTAATTACTAAAAATCCATTTAATGAGACAAGAATTTCAAGGAACTATTCAAACTAAATACTTCGAAAACTAAATTTAGGACCATATTGTCTCTCATTAAAAAAAGCTTGTGGTTAAATTGAGCATCGCAAATGTCATAAAAGTGATCCCAATTGAATCCAAATTAGACCAAAACAAGCACTTGAAGTATAGTGAAAAACATTAAAATATTAATTATAGAACTGAATGATCTCAAAATCTTTATGCATAAAATCAAATTGATTATCTCAATGGGACAAATCAAAAGAGCCCAATATTGCTTAATTTCAAAATCATTGAATATATAAAATGAGAAAAGAATGGTGTATGCTCAAGGTAATCATTTTAAGTCATTTAATGGAGTATTTTTAGATTTTGGATAGATTTATTGAAATGTAAACTTATGAAAATTATAAATATACCCTATTATTTACAAATAAAAAGGTTATTTAAATAGAAAAAATAAGGAGTGAGCTCAAAAGTTTGAAGATTTGTAAAGCCACATGGATCCACTGATATAAAATCACCACCACTTGACTAACATCACCCAACTATAATCAGCTGGGAGCAATCACAAAGCTATGGTCTCCCAACCATTATTATGTCACGCCCTAGAATCTAATTTAGAAGAATTCTTTCTTTTATCTTTTAATTACGACATTAACTAAAGCTATTTATTTAGTTTTATTAATGTTAAAAATATTAATAAAAATGAATCTACTTATCAAAATATCAATACTAGTCTATATTCATAATCCAAAAAATTATTTAAAATATCTTGGAGTCCTACAAATATAACACACACATATCTTCACATTTGACTACAAAAGAACATCTAAAGATAAAAGAAAATAAATAATAGTAAAACTTGATGTATCTAATAATTGATCAGTCTCATGCTTATAATCCTTTTCCCCAACCTGAAATCATTTAAACATCAATGAGCAAAAATATGCAACACATCATAAAATCCTACTACTAAACTAAATGTATGGTAAATAAGTAGTATGTATGTCGCCAGTCAATTCATAATTGTAGCAATCAATATGATCATGAATCTATGAAAAAATAATAATTAATATGTAGTAGCAATAAAATCTATAGAGAAATGAAATAGAATAATATGGAGGCCAATAAATAATATAGTTCAAAAAGAGTGAAATTTGTAAACTAATAACTAATAAACTAGTATGGATGTCAAATTGAAAAAATAGTCATTATATAATAAAAAAATAATATAACTTTACAAAACTAAAATATCTGTAAAGACTATCAGACTCATAACAAATAAAGTAAAATTATATACTAGTATATACATGATATTCAGCTATTCTATATTAGTATTAATTAATATCGTATATCACATGCTTAGCAAATGAATCTCGAGCTTAGTAATAGTAATCAATAAACTTTGAATCAACAGAAGTAACCATGATAGTGATTCAAAAATGTTACCATAATCCATAAAATATGTGGAAGTAGCAGTAAAATAGTGTAATAACAGCAACATTAATAAGTATAATGACAAAATAATATTGTCGTAACAATTTTGTAATATCAAAACAGTATAATGACAAAATAATATTGTCGTAACAATTTTGTAATATCAAAACAGTATAATGACATGTATTCTAGCATTATCATTAAACAAGTAAGGAATTCTAGCTTGGGTTTATTTTTTTAAGTAGTTGGTAAGTCAGTAATTGCTAGGTGAGTAAATATAATTGTTACTCTTTACCAGTTGGCATAGTAATAACTCCTTTTAACTCCCAATCAGTGAGTCACACAAATTACTAGAAGATAACACCAAATCATAGTATGTAAAGGAATGCTAGCTGACTATAATGTGTAGGTTAGTTAATCTCCAGCCAACATTAATAAAATTAATCTTTACTTATCCTAACACATATTATTATTACTGTATTATAATATTATTAAAAAATAGTTATTACCCATTCACATGCTCATATTCAATCGTAATGACTGTATTATAAGTATTCTTAGATAAAATAACAAAATTTTATTATTTTTAAATCAATCAAAACATAATAAATTTTATTTTGCTTAATAAAATTAAGAAATTAACTAGTCAAAATATCCAAAATAATTATTACTATAATATATAAAATGTATGTGGTAAAAGTTCAATAAATCCAAAGAAAATTCAATAAAATTAACTTCGAAGAAATCTAATGGTAGAAATCAAAATCTTTAAACAGAGGAATAAGACAAAAGTTATCTACCACAATCTAAGCAATTTTCACAAAGTGATAAAATGAACAATGACTAAAGTTTGAATTTTCTCTTCCCCTTTCCTCTTTTTCTCTTACTTTTTTTCTTCTTATGTTTCATTCTCAGGAAAGCCGACATGGGGGAGGGTGAGTGGATAAATGGAAAAAAGTGTGTGTGTGGGCGTGTGTCTGTTATAGTGTGCAGCACCACAGCATCACTGCACCACCACCCAACACTGCAATGCTGCATGCTCAATCCATAATTATTATAGAATATAGCCTGAGATGCCAAGGTGAAAACTTCTACACTACTAAACTTGCAAGCCTAGTAATGTAGTGATCCAATTCAAATAGAAATTTAAAATTTTCATTTCTAAATTTTTTTGTTAAAATATCAAGTTTTTATATATTACCTCTTTATGGTGTCACAACCCAACCCGACTAAACCACCTATTGACCTCATTTTTGAATGAAGATAATAACATTGAATCAAATTCAATCCTAAATTAATCTAAATAAGAAATCCAATTCAAAATCTAAAATCTAAAATCAAATGATCAAATCCAAATCTAATACCCATAAGTCCAAAATAATGTTTTGGGGAAATTCAAGTCCTTCAAAACCATATCAAATAACCTTAGATTCATTATCAGTAAGTTGCATATAGATTAAACATGTCCCTAGGGTCAACCATACCAATTTGGAATCATTTCAAGCCCCCTAATCCCCAAAACTAAATTAATTTTTAAAGATTGCAAAATCTTCAAATATTTATAGCATATACCATTAGATTGTGGATCTTGAGAAAAATTACCTTAAAAGCCCTCCCAAAACCTTTGAACATGACCATGAGAAATTTTAGATTGGTTTGAACTTCCTTGGGCTCTTGGTAGACAATGTTTGACCATAAAACCCTAAATCCCTAAAATTTCCTAAACTTGAACTTTCCTTAAACTTCAACGTGCCTTAGTCAAACTAAGCCATGATTCCTCCCCCAATGGATCTTCTATGTGAAAAGGTGTGCATTGAACTAAATCCCAAGTGTTGGCCAACCATGGTTGTCCAAGTCAACCATGGTTGACCAAAGGAAACCCTTAAACATGCATGTTGAACCAAATGACCTCCTTATTGAGTGGGACTAACTCCAATAAGACAAGAATATCATTTTAAATGAGTTAGAGCCATTATAGACACCTGGTCAATCCTGGTTAATCATGTCAACCCTAAGTTGCCCAAAATATACCTATGGATTTAAAATTTTAAAACTCACGATTTTAACTAAACCATTGTACAAAACATATAGGGATAATCCATGGGATCACCAAGAGTCTCTTAAAAAAATTCTAGCCTTAGGGCCCTCCTAGTTTAGCCAATTAGGATGAACTAAGTGCGCCAAAATGGGTTTTATTGAACCAAATCTCTATCCTTCTAAAATTAAAATATATAAATTGTTGTAGTAGGTGTCAAATGACCTAATGTACTTAACCCATCAAGCCCAACCTTTAGTTTGATCTAGTTCAACCAATTAGACTGAACAAAGCCCTTAAAAGTTAAAATTCATGGACCTAAAACTAACCCAACTCAAATTAGCTGAAGCAAATATTTCAAATGGGTTCTAAAGGCTCCTTCTCACCTTCCCCAAGTAGGCAATTGGTCCAATTTGGCTTGAAATAGGGTGAAAAGGCCAAAATAATGGGAGAAGCATGACTTACTCAAAACCCTCAATAAATAATCTGCCAAGACATCATTCCTCCTCTTCTATGCTCTAAACAAATTTGCATGCTCTCCCATAGCCTTTTTCAGCCTTTGATAGATAAAAAAAAAATCTCCATTTGAGAGGATGGAAAGAATAAAGGAAGAAAATGATAATTTTATATTAACTTTCAATCCATTCATATTCAAATCTTGGAGTCTTCAACGAATGTGTAGAGGACATCTCCAAGATTCCATAGAGCCTAAGATCAAAGGACTTTACGATCTGGATTAAGATATTTTTCCAAAATTTGCATAAACTTCTCTCTAAAAGTGTTCTATGAAAAGTTCGTATAAATGCAATCCAACACTTTCAACACTTCATCTAAGTATGGGGAAGCCGTGTTTCAAATTTTCATTGATCTTAGATGAGTATTTAAGAAGTTTTGAACATTAAAAGTTTTAGTTACGAACTATTCAAGTGGAAAAGTGGATTCCCAAAGCATGACACATGGCTGAAAGCCAACAGGCAATGATTGCGCTACTATGTAATCATTGCCAATAATTGGTATAGTGATAGAATTTCAATTAAATACATTTAATAATTCTCTAAACTGGTGAGTGAATTATAGTGAGCTGGCCATTTTCTAAAGAAAGAAAATTCCTGCTCGTCTAGCTGCATTGCCGGTGATGGACACAGGACAGTCGGCTACCATTTTCGGTAGTCAAACTATGGCAAACTTGATTCGTGGTGCTGCAAAACCACACTCAAATCAATCTACTCTAGATTTTTGGATAAATTCAAATGCGAGGAGAGACAGACTGTTGGTGATAAGAGAGCCTAACATGGATCAAATTCAAATTCCAGCTTCAGCGACGGGAAAAGGCAAGAAATTGGCAATTGACTCTAATTCCAGGTTGCTGAAATCGATGTGGAATAGCATATCAAAGGATATTGAATCATCATCTTCTGGGATGAAGATTTTTGTGAATAGATTTACAAAAACATCCAAATCTGAAGGAGTTGCTAAGGAGGTCCCTTAAGTTCAAGAACCGATTGAATGTGCACCAGTTGTTTGTGAAAATGAAAAAGCAAATGAAAAAGAAAAGATTTCTAATTGGAGAAAGCCAATTCCATGGACAAAAACATCCATATATAAATCTGATTATGCCAACAGATGGAACTTTCATGTCTGAAGAAGGGAAGGCTATCAGATTTTTTGAACCAAGCATGAAGGAGAATATGGATAAGCTACAAAAATCAATTGTGGTGAAGGTTTTTGGCAAAGAAATCCATTTCAGATTATAGCAGCTGAGCTAAGAAGAAAATGGGATCATTTGGGAAAATTTCATCTAACAATCCTTGGCTTAGGATGGTTATTATGTTCTTTCTTTTCACAAGAAGCATTGGATAATATGATTTCAGGACGTCCTTGCTTTATGAATGGACACATTATTGGGTTTGACAAGTGGAATCCGAAATTTGATACTACATCTTTGAAAGGGCTAACATCTCTGGTTTGGGTAGGAATGCCGAATCTCCCACTCTATTATTGGGATGAAATTAATGTTGCCAGAATTTTTTCAATTATTGGAACACCTCTTATGATTGACGGTGATATGTTCCAATGGGGAAGGAGAGAATTTACTAGAGTATGTGTCTGGCTGGAGCTTGACAAACAAATTCCTTTGGGAGTTTGGGTGGATGGACATGAAGGTACATTTTTTTCAAAAAGTAGAATATGAAAAAATCTCTTCTCTATGCTTCAATTGTGGAAGGATTGGTCACTCGAGTAATTATTGCAAATCTAAAGAGGTTTGTAATGATTCTTCGGCATTACCTGAGGCTGCTGGAAAAAATCTTGGATTATCTTTGAAGAGTAATCAAGAGGAAGAAATTAAATATTGGCCCTGGCTTCATGTGAATAATAGGAGAAGGAAAAGAGTTGTGGAAAGTTTTCAGAAGAAAGAGGCGGTGACTTACAATAAAGTTCAAAATGCTAGAGCAGTGGCTGAACAAATCAAGAACAAGGATGAATTTTTGTCCTCAGCGAGTAGGATGAAGTTCAAAAATTACAACTGGAGGGAAAAAACTGTTATGAGGTGGTTGTGGAGATTACTGGAACTGAAATTGAATTGATAATAGAAGGGGTGAAATCTATTTATTCTAAAGATATTTCAAGGAGATCATCAGTGGAGAATGGTATGAATCCCTCCTCTAATGTCTCTAAAATTACTATGCAATACAATATGTTCAAACTATACGAGACAGATGCTGAGGAAGAAAATCCAAATTCTGTATCAGAGGCTTGGGTGGAATATGAACTGGAGGATGGACAATTCATTAAAAATGATGCTATGAGTAATGATACAGTGACAAATCATCAAGAGGAGCTCCATGAGATAACGGATGAAAGCAATGAAATAAACTCTAAATAAGAATCTGAATTCAGAGAAGAGTTTGTTGAGAAGATTAGTACTCCTTTGTCCAAATTTGATAAAGTAAATAATGGTGAAGATTTGTTTGAAGATGGGAAATTCCAAATCCCTTCTAAGTCAAAGAAAAAATTTATTAAAGATGTAATGTTGTTTTGTCCGATTAAAGGAAGCCTTAGAGGAAGGAAGATGGGCATTCTTGGTGGCAGCAATGGAGCCACTACACTATTTAACCAGTGATATGAGTGGTGAAAGAGATGTTCAAGAGTGGTTGGTGGATTGGTTTATGATGGTGGAGCTTCTTAAAAACACTTCGTGGGGAGTCGTCAATATCATTATTGATGCCTTGACGAATTTTTTTAGCCTACGTTTCATTTCTTTTACTTTGTTTAGCAAACTCATTTTCTCTTTATTTATTTTAAGTATAGGTTGGTATTTAGAAAATGGAACTAGAAAAATGGAATTTAAGAACCATTCTATTTATTATTTTTTACTCAATTGGGAAATCTAGGATACTAATCAACCTTTTAGGTTGTTGTTTTATCTTTGGTATCCCCTCCACCCCTATGGGTTTAAAATGATAAATAGAGGGTCTTATTTTCATTATGATATTTCCTCTTTTCCTAATATTTTCATTATGCTTAAATTTCTTGCTAATAAGACCTCATTTTTCTTTGTTTTAAAAGGAGTGTCTAGTAGTTTCTTTTTTCATTGTAATAGGTTATTTTCCAATTGTAATTCTATATGCATTTTCTCAAAAAAAAAAAAAAAACTACCTTTGGCAGCTCTATCATCAGCCATGTTCATAGATCTCTCACACATATAGACACACATATAGACCTATATACTTTAATTTATATACTCTATCATGCTACGGAATCACCTCTTCCAGCAAATCCCCTTTGAGGTCAATCTGCTACCTTAAGTCATTGCTATCCACATCAAAAATATTGCCCTATCATAAGATAGCACTGACCTCCATATCTCTTTTCACATTGGATACATACATTAAAATTGCCAGTATATATAATAAATTCAAAGTACTTTGAATCACTATAAATGCTTTCTTAACACCAGCACTATCTAAAAGCTAGCTTGACTCATCTATAATCCTTCTCCTGCTAATGTTGTATCTAAGGCCCATATCATACCTGGATGATGATACTGCCAAATTAATCTATATTAATTTAGCTAGCTCCACCGACTCAAAAAACTCTTGGATTTATAAGGGCACTAGTGGATGTCTCAATTCCCTATTCAACAAAATCTATAGTACTTTCTTTCGTGGTAAGGATCAAGTGAGGAGTGTACCTAGACAACACAATAAACTCAGCTTTATGCTTCCTCATTGTCTTACATCCCTATTCTAATTTGATGAAAGCTTTCTTCATCTATCATCGAGATGATAATGGTATAAACCATATTCTTAACATTGTATTGAATTCATCTAAAGTAATCTCAACATTCATCTTCCCCTAAAATTTCTCTCTAATTTCGAATCCACTGCCTCTTAGTCTCTTCTTCAAAAAAAAAAAATAAGCAGCATTACCTTCCAACTCTTTAGGCACTGCATGCTATAAACTTCTTATTTATCCTTAATAACTAATCTTCTGTAGCCTATGGTCCTATAACACCTTTGAATAGTAGGGGCTTCAAATTTTTGTAACATATGCAAATATTTATCCCCCTCTTTTTACTTACTCCCAGATGGCTTGCTCCGTGTAGCTCCCATTACATATGCTAGAAGACTGGGTAGATGCATAATAGTATAATAATACTAAAGTTATATTGTATTGCTTGTTGATACATACTATTCTAGTAAATCCATATATATATATATATATATAGCCAATAGGGCATCCAATCCTACAACTAACTCAAAGCATTATAAAGAAACAATATATATGTTGTTAGTAAATTCTTTGCAGTAGCAGTCATATGATCAAGAATCAATGCAAAAAAAATTAAAATACCCATGCATTAGTAGTAAAGTCTATAGACACTAAAATAGTACAATACAAAAGCTAGTAATATAATTATTCATATTGAACTTTCAATAGAATAATGAAACAACATAATAGTAATATATTACTCAAAAAGTTATAGAATCTGTAATGTCTTATTATAAGCCAAATTATTTAGAACATGGATCATATAATTGAACTGAAAATAGTAAGCACATCAAACTATATCATCAATAATAGAATTTAAACACATAAAATATTTAGAATAGATCACATTTGTTCTCTTATAGCCCTTATACCTCCCAGCAAATATTAAAATTCAAGATCTTATGACTCCTTGTACTAACGTATCAGATAAAAGACTCTTATAAATCCTAATACTTTACATCATAGATATTCAAAATTTCATACCCTTTACAACTCCTAATATAGCACATAAGAACTCCCAATCAATTATATAAACTTCTCTAAATCACATTTTTAATATGTATAAACATAAAATAATTTATTTGTAACTATAGTAAACCTTATCAAATTTATTATAGAATTTCACATTATATCATACTAGCAGCAAAATAGATAAAAATTTAACTCACTCAAATTTTTACATTTTTAAATCACAACCAAATGATCACATATTATTTCCATCAATGTTTCAACAAATTTATTATATTACAACACTATTTTTAATTGTAGAAATATTTTTTGAATGCTTAAATCAAAATAGAATTAAAATTACTTGGTGATTTATAAAATCATTTTTTAAATGTTCAAAATATTATAATCCATAACATATTAAAAATTACGTGGTGAAAGTTAACTTGATGTCAAAATCTACCGACTTTGTGTTCAAATTTTAGAATTTGAATAAGAAATTTTCAAAAACTCTAAATTTTTAAAAAAATGAGATTGGATAAATGTAACTTACCATGATCCAAATAATTTCTCAAATTGGCCCTACGGATAAAATTTTCCTGAAGTTGCCCAAAATGGTCTTTCTCTCTCTATTATCTCACACACAATCTCTATTCACCTATCTATGGAAAAAATATTTATGATAAAATGTAATTTAGTGGATTTTGATATTTATATAAAATTAATTTCATAGCATCATTGTGCTTAGACATCCATCGTCGTGATGCTTCCTTAATTTTCCCAAAAATACAAAGAGCAAGGCACCTCAACACTATAGTGCTCCTAAAAAATTTTTATTTTCTCATTTTAAAAAAAAAACAAAGTAGAAAGAGCTAAGTGCCATAGTGCTCCTCAATACAACACAACATTGCTATAAAGGGAAAAGTTTAGAAATATACATTTTCATACTCAAAACTCTCACGACATTCTCTATTATAGATCTCAAGCATTTAGAAATATACATGAAAGTTCGTTAGGGATGTTAGGCCCTTATGAAATAGTCCAAAAGCTAACCAAAAAGAGGTTAATCGATATTTTAAAATGAATCTTTTAATGGAAAACACAAACCAAGATTCGCCACAAAGAAAACACAATGTGGAAATTAAATGAGGAAATATTAAAGGAAAGAACACACATGATTTATAGTGGTTCAGTCAAACCTTGACTTACGTCCACTCATCAAAGGCACCCTCCAAGTAGTGCACTAAACTAAGTGTCTCTCCTTTAGCCTCAACAGTTAGGCGGAGAAGCCCTTACAAAATCACTTCCATCTTCCCCGGTGCGGCAGAGTCGTCGGATCCTTTGACACCAAAGAGATCTTCTTCTTCTGTGAACTTCCCTCAAGACAAGCCTTGAATCTGACGATACTAAGGTGAAAGCTTGCCGGAGCAACCATATGGAATCCCACTCCACACTCCCTTGAGTCCCCCTCCAAGGATCTTCTGCCTCTCTCAAACTCCACCCTTTCCTCTATCCATTTCAAGCTCTCTCTTTAAATTTTCCCCAAAAGAATGAAGCTACAATGGCTGCCAAAGACACTTACAAATGTGTCTTATCAAAGATTAAAAAGAAGATCTCAAAACGAGCTCATTAAAGCAACTTGTTGACTTTATCGTCTAGGCCGATATAAATATCGTCCTAGACTATCAGCATAAATTATGCTAAATCCGCCCGGTTAGTTAGGGACATTCAGGAGATTTTTAATCATATCATCCATGATGAGAAGATATCGTCCTGGATGATTCGTTCAAAATATGGGGAAATTTGTCCTAAACTTCGCCCTTAAAAGAAGCTGACCGATGTCAAATCATCCTGATCGATCCTAAGATCGGCCCGACTGATGTGATTGCACAAATCACCATTAATTTCTTTCCTTAATTACCAGATTTATTTAGAAAAAATTGTGCTGGATCGGCCAGGCCGATCCTAATAGGCCAGCCAATCCACCGGGCCGATGTCCAAAAATAAGTAATTCCTAAATAGATATGGTGGCAAATTCTTTCTGAATTGAGCCTATCATCCTGGCCGATGTAAAATCGTCCAGGCCCATATTCTTAATAAAGGCTGCCTTAATGAGGATGATGCCCTAATTATGGTTTCTATTTTTGGACCAATCGTCTAGGCTGTTATAAATATCATCCCGGTCGATGTTACCAAAAATAGTAAACTCTAGGGAACAGTCAAAAATTCTTCCAAGGTGTGTGTGTGCAAAGTTACATAGCATTAGGAGCCACACCAATTACAATAGACTCAAGAAAGGAAAAAGGGTACAAACTGACTCAGACCTAGTCTATTGTATGATATTTGGAAGATTCAGTTCAGTAAGCAAATTCCAAAGCTAGATCCTGGTTAGTTCGTTAAGCTGGTCGCGGCCCGGTACGGGGCGGGTTCCGTCTCGGGTCGGGTCATGACAATAAAAGTGTTTGATATCATCAAAATCATAATCCAAAACTGCATGTAATGATGTAATAATTTGAATAAGTCTAGAATACACGTCTAAGATCATTTCATAAGGTTTCATGCAAAATAGTCCATAATCATGCATTAAAATATTCAACTTGGATTGCTTAATTTCACTAGTGCCTTCATATATGGTGTGTAGTTTATCCCAAATTTTCTTACCAGTAGTGCACATGGATTTTAACATAAAATCTTCAGAATTTAAAGAACAGAAAAAGCAATTTAAAGATTTTGCATTCAGTTGAGCATTAATTTGTTCTTCCCAATTCCATTGTTTAAAAAGAATATTAGTTTTAACTCCATCTAAAACCCGTGACAATAATGAAAAACCAGTTAAAATCATATGCCACATACAAAAATCAATTGATTGCAAGAAAGTAGTCATGCAAATTTTTCAAAAATCAAATGTAATATTTTCAAATAAAGGTGGTATGGTGATTGAATAACCTTTCACATTATTACGATTAAAAAAATTAGCCATGGATCAAAAATTCAAAAGCTTTTAAAAACTTATTTTATGAATCTGCTATGATACCACTTGAAAGTTCATTAGGGATGTTAGGCCCTTATGAACTAGTCCCAAGGCTAACCAAAAAGAGCTAAATCGATATTTTAAAATAAATCTTTCGATCAAAAACACAAACCAAGATTCACCACAAAGAAAACACAATACGGAAATTAAATGCGGAATAAAAAAGGAAAGAACACACCATATTTATAGGGGTTCGGCCAAACCTTGACCTACATCCACTCCTCGGAGGCACCCTCCGCGTATTGCACTAAACTAAGTGTCTATCCTTTATCCCACACAACTAGGCGGAGAAGCCCTTACAAAATCACTTCCACCTTCCCCAGTGCGGCGGAGTCGCCGGGTCCTTTGACTCAAAAGAGATCTTCTTATTTGAACTTCCCCCAAGACAAGCCTTGAATCTGATAGTACTAAGGTGTAAGCTTATCGAAGCAACCGTGTGGAATCCCCCTCCACACTCCCTTGAGTCCCCATCCAAAGATCTTCTCCCTCTCTCAAACTCCACCCTTTCCTCTCTCCCTCTCAAGCTCTCTCTTAAAGTTTCCCCCAAAAGAACGAAGCTACAATGGCTGCCAACGACACTTATAAAGGTGCCTTGTAAAAGTATAAATCGAAGATCTCAAAACAAGCTCATTAATGCAACTTGCCAACTTTATCATCCAGGCTGATATAAATATCGGCCTGGCTGATCAGCATAAATTACGCTCATTCAGCCCCGTCGATTAGGGACGTTCAGTAAATTTATAGTCATATCATATAGGCCGATAGGATATTGTCATGGATGATTAGTTCAAAATATAGGGAAATTTGTCCTAAACATCACCCTGAAAAGAAGCTGATCGATGTCAAATCATCCTGGCTGATCCTGAGATCGGCCCGATCGATGTAATTGTGCGAATCACCATTAATTACTTTCCTTAATTACCAAATTTATTTAAAAAAAATTGTGCTAGATCGGCCAGGCTGATCCTGATAGGACAGGCCGATCCATCGGGACAATGTCTAAAAAGAAGTAATTCCTAAATAGATATGGTGGCAGATTCTTTCTGAATTGAGCCTATCATCCTGACCGATACAAAATCATCCAGGCCGATGTTCTTAATGATGTCTTCCTTAATGAGGTTGATGCCCTAATTAGGGTTTCTGTTTACGGATCGATCATCCAGGTCAATATAAATATCAACGCGGATGATGTTACCAAAAACAGTAAACTCTAGGGAACAGTTAGAAATTCTTCCAAGGAGTGTGGGTGCAAAGTAACATAGAATCAGTAGCCACACCAATTACAATAGACTCAAGAAAGGAAAAAGGGTACAAACTAACTCAGACCTAGTCTACCTAATCTTGAGCTGGTTCCAAATTGCAGTATGATCTTGTGGACCTAAAATATCAGTAGATAAAAGTGTTTGCTATCATCAAAATCATAATCCAAAACAACATGTAATGATGTAACAATTTGAATAAATCTAGAATACATGTCTAAGATCGTCTCATAAGGTTTCATGCAAAACAGTTCATAATCATGCATTAAAATATTCAACTTGGATTGCTTGATTTCACTAGTTCCTTTGTATATGGTGTGTAGTTTATCCCAAATTTCCTTACCAGTAGTGCACGTGGATACTAACAAAAAAGCTTCAGAATTTAAAGCACCAAAAAAGCAATTTAAAGATTTTGGTTTCAATTGAGCATTAATTTATTCTTCCCTATTCCATGGATTAAAAGGAATATTAGTTTTAACTCCATCTAAAACCCATGATGGTTATGAATAACCAGTCAAAATCATATGACAAAAATAAAAATCAATCGATTGCAAGAAAGTAGACATGCAAATTTTTCAAAAATCAAATGTAATATTTTCAAGTAAAGGTGGTCTGGTGATTGAATAACCTTTCACAATATTATGATTAGAAAAATTAGCCATGGAAAGAACACACCTGATTTATAGTGGTTCGGTCAAACCTTGACCTACGTCCACTCCTTAGAGGCTCCCTCTGAGTATTGCACTAAACTAAGTGTCTCTCCTTTAGCCCCCCCAGCTAGGCGGAGAAGCCCTTACAAAATCACTTCCACCTTCCCTAGTACGACGGCGTCGCTGGATCCTTTAATAGTAAAGAGATCTTCCTCTTCTATGAACTTCCCTCAAGATAAGGCTTGAATCCAATGGTACTGAGGTGCAAGCTTGCCAGAGCAACCGTGTGGAATCCCCATCCACACTCCCTTGAGTCCCCCTCTAAGGATCTTCTCCCTCTCTCAAACTCCACCCTTTCCTCTAGCATTTTCAAGCTCTCTCTTCAAGTTTCTCCCAAAAGAACAAACCTACAACGGCTGCCAAAGACACTTACAAAGGTTACTTGTCAAAGCTTAAATAGAAGATCTCAAAACGAGCTCATTAATGCAACTTGCCAACTTTATCATCTAGGCTGATATAAATATCAGCCTAGCCGATCAGCATAAATTACGCTAAATCAGCCCGGTCTGTTAGGTACGTTCAAGATATTTCTAGTCATATCATCCAGGCCGATAGGATATCGTCCTGGATGATTAGTTCAAAATATGTGAAAATTCATCCTGAACATTTCCCTGAAAAGAAGCTGGTCGATGTCAAATCATCCCGGCCGATCCTGAGATCAGCTCGACCGATGTGATCATGCAAATCACCTTTAATTTATTTCTTTAATAACCATATTTATTTAGATAAAATTTATACTGGATCGTCCAGGCCGAACCTGATAGGCCAGGCCGATCCACCGAGACGATGTCCAAAAATAAGTAATTCCTAAATAGATCTGGTGACATATTCTTTCTGAATTAAGCCTATCATTCTGGCTGATACAAAATCATCCGGGCTGATGCTCTTAATGACGGCTCCCTTAATGAGGATGATGCTCTAATTATGTTTTCTATTTTTGGACCGATCGGCTAGGCCGATATAAATATCATCCCGGACGATGTTACCAAAAATAGTAAACTCCAGGGAACGATCAGAAATTATTCTAAGATGTGTGTGTGCAAAGTTACATAGCATCAGGAGCCACACCAATTATAATAGACTCAAGAAAGGAAAAAGGGTACAAACTGACTCAGACATAGTCTACCCAGTCTTGAGTTAGTTCCAAATTATAGTCTGATCTTGTGGACCTGAAATATCAGTAGATAAAAGTATTTTCTATCATCAAAATCTTAATCCATGAAAATAGATCCGCAATAATATAAAGATAATCATAGAGTAAAAAGTGCAAAAATGCAAACACACAAAACTTACCAAATTTGTTTAGAGGAATTTTATAATGGATATTATATATGGCCTCCCAACCATGATCACCCAATTATGGTCCCTCAATCACTATTACCCAACTATATTACCTAACCACTACCATCCCAATATGATTTACTAACACCTATACTCAACTTCCAACACCCAACTATAATCTACTGATAGCCATTGCCCCACTATAGCCTCCTTATCATTATCACCTGATTAAAGCCTCTAAACTACTACTATTTTAGTATAATCTCCTAGCTATTGTTGCTTGATTATGATCTATTATCCATTATTGATTGAATATAATATGTAACCACCAACATTGGATTATTACTATACAGTCATTTCCATTAAAACTCCATCACCTTAACACCATCATCGAACTACCATCATTCAACCATCATTCATGGTCCACCAGCACCTGACCACTATCATTGAATTAGTTCCACCTGACCACCGCCATCGAACCTTCACTACCAACCACCATCACCCAACTATACTAACCCAACCATCATTTCTTAATTACAATCTCCTAAGTAAGGTCACTAAACTATAGAATCTAAAAAATTATTGCCAGATTTAGGGTTTCCTAAGCACCATTACTTGAACATGATCACTTGAGAACCATTACTAGAGTTCATCTTATTAACCACCTTCATCCCCCTATTATCTACCATCCACCATCTCCTTGATGATTATTATAACCTGACATTGCTAATAAACCTAATGTGTTATATCTATAACACCTAATGAATACGTTCAAAGTAGCACCTATTCTAATCAAGTTTGGTAAGAGAAACCCATTAAAATATATGTATTCATATCTTTTAAATGTCTCTGAGTGTTATGGGTGTATATGGGGTGTTTTAATCTATTCTAAAGTGGGTCCAAAGGTCTATGTGCATGCATGAAAAATCTATAAATTTTCCCTAAGAGTGCAAATATAGTAATTAGGAAGCATTATGGCATTGAGCTCTCTCTTTGTTTTTTTCTATCTCTAACAAATTAATTTGAACTTGTAGTGCTTTTATTAGTGTTGTGCTCTTCAGTGGAGAGTGGTGTGTTGTTACATTGTCAAGCCCTGCAGCACCAAACCTAAATTTTATGAAAAAATATAATTTTCCACACATACTATCTTTATAAAATCCATTTCTCTCTCTAAATACAACCAACTACAAAAAGAATGATTTTTAGAGAGTGAAATCTTGGTTTAGTTAATTTGTGTCACAAGACAACTTGATAAGCCTCACTCACAGGACATGTTCTATTATGTTGGTTTGGAACAGGCTAGCCCCAAGATAGAGGTTTTGGATAATTTTGAAATTTTTTATCCTATTTAACATTAAAAAAAATTCAACAGACCATAGAGTTAATAACATCCATTATATATAAAATAAACTCATCCTCAAAATTCTTTTCATTTCTCAACAAAATGTAAAAGCAACATTTATAATGCAGTATATGACTATAAATTGACATACATAATAGAGCAAACTTAACTAACTAACAATGATTGTAAAAAAAATTAAATGGATAAATGTCTATACAAACTCAGACTGATCACATCCTGACATAGCCACCCATCAGGCTTCTTCCCTTTTCCTATACTCTAAAATAAAGTACAAATAATTATTAGCCAAAATAGCTTAGCAAATCATACTTATCAATCTAAATTTTCAAATTATTTTTTTTGTATTTAAAATCCATTAATGAATAAAATATATATACTATACCTGATATTTAATAGTGCTTAGAAAATCAATTAATTATTTAGGAAAATAAATAATGTTGGAAAATAAATAAGCAATCATATCATACATAACAGTACAAAATAATAGCTTTCCCTCAAGCCCTTATACTTCTTATCAGATATAATATAAGAAATCATACCCTTATAAATCCTTGTGCTCTTATTGTAGAAAGTAGGCTCTTATAACTCTTAATGCTTAGCATATATCAAATATTTTAAAAAATACTTTTGATGGGACACTATATCATGCTAAGAGTAACATATTATTAGTTATATTTTTATTTGACAATAAGGTTTAGCACTTGTAGTTGAGCTAGCATGAGGAGAAGTTTTAAGGGAGGCTGAACTTCTTGATAGGTTAGGATGAGTGTACAGATATTTTTAGGGCATGTTTTGTACATCTATCTATGTGATTGTAGATGTTGGAGACTATTTAAGGCTAGTTTAGGAGAGCACTACAGTTATATAATATAAGGTAGTGTTCATTTCTCTAGCCAGGAATGCTCTGTAATTGGTTAGCCCTTCTAAGGAGAAGTGTTACTAATTTCTAAGAAGGCTCTGAGATAGTTTGAAGAAATCACTAATTTTACTTCACATTATTAATTTCTCATAGTTAGTAGAGAATGCCAATTTGGTAGAGAATAACCCATTATCCATTCTATAGTAGTGGCTTCTAGTAGGAAAAGGTTTAGTAATGAGACTTCTGGCAATGGGTTTTCTAGGAAGAAGGCCAGGTTTGGACTTAAAGATTCCAAGAGAGGTGGTTAGTCTATATCAATTCTTGTGATGATTATATTTTTAGATTTGGATGTTCTATTAATATAACACCTATATGCTAGATATATGGTAGGAGACACTTTAATCAGTAATATAGGATGACATGATAGCGCTTCTAATTCAATTAAATTATGTATAGAGTGGCAGAGTGTTTGTAAGAAGAACCTGACAGATATTCTGAGCATAGCTCTAAAAGTTTGTTAGACCTACAAGGAAATTGAAGATAATTCCACCTTGTGTTTTTGCCAAGAGAGTGATTCAATATCTCGAGCAGGGAAGCCATTTGGGAGTGGTTAGAGAGATTTTGGTAGTCATGTTACTCTAGCTCCAATTTAGCCATATTTATATAGTTTGACTTAGCCTGAGGCTAGAGATAATCTAGATGTTATTATATGTATAGCTTATCTTTTTGATCTATTTGTCATATTTTATTTTATTTTTAGAGTTGGTCATTCACTTATTTTTAAGAGATACTTTGATTGACTACACTTTCCTTTCATACTATTACCTTTTTATTTTTTCTATTATACTATCAATTGGGGATGTTATGTTGCAAATTGGGTATGGTTATGTGACATGGAAATATTTAGAGATAAATGGAGGTCTGGTATGATTTTTTTGCCTATTTTTGAGTTTAATATTAATCTTGATATGCATTTATTAAGTTGGTATGGTGCTCAGATTGATTATCTGAAAACAATAGTTCCATAATATATTGATAGTGAGAGGTACTTATTTCAAGGAGTTATAGGAGTTCTATCATGTTTGATAATTATTAGGCAAGTGGATAGGTTGTGGAGGAAAGGGTGTATGGTATTCTTGATATTTGTTCAAGATAAGAGTGTAAAATTAGGATTTTCTTAATGTTCTGATAGTGTTGGAATTTCTTGATGTTTTTTTCTCAAGAGTTAATAAGTTTGCTACCTGATAGAGATATTGAGTTCTACATTGATGTGTTTCTAGTATTGCTTTAATATCAAAGCCTCAATATAAGATGGTACCTAAGGAACTTCCATAATTGAAGGCGCAGCTTCAAGAAATGGTCGATCAAGAATTTATCTTTCCTAGTGTGTCTCATTGGGGAGCGCATATTCTACTTGTGAAGAAGAAGGATTGTTGTATGTGTATTAACTATAAAGAATTGAATAAAGTAATAATTAAGAAAAGTATTTTACATTTCTATGCTCTTTCTCTTTTTAATTCATTAAAAATAAATACTCATTCATTTACAACCTTATTAGTTTAACATATAGAGGTCATTAATTATATTAAAAATAAATAAACGGTAGAAGAAAATGTAATTGCATTTCTACTATCAATATTTACATTCTACTATAGGCTCCAAAATTCAAAATCATACAAAAGAACTTATGTAAAACCAAAAACAGATGAACATAAAAATATACTAAAATCTCTGTCTAGCCTCATACTACAAGCTCCTTATTTTTAGCTAAAATCATATAATGAGCTTACAAAGTCTAGCAAGTAGTCTAAACTTACCATTTCCTTCATTGCAAGGCAAAAGATTCAATACGCTTCTCTAATTCTAATTAATATCAATCATCAATTAATATGTGTAATAGAAAATATCTAAAATTAAGAATGAAATTAGTATAATTAATAATGTGGAATGAGATCTATCAAACTATAAGAAAAATATTGATAATTATGACTATTAATTAGTACGCCATGTCCATATGTTAGGCAGCATCAGTGTAGGTTCTATCAATACAACTTCAATTATAATTATTAATTAGTTCAATACACTATCATGTAAATATAATCATGTATATAATTATGAAGAGTAAGATAGGACATTGAACTTTAATGTGTTATTTTATCCTTCCACATGTTTTCTAGAATATCTATCCATTTTTTATTAATCAATTAATTTTAGAGGTGGCTTTCAAAAATCATTTAACAGTTGTCACTCTCTACCTATCAATGGGATTTAACCAATTAATTATAGGCTAGGATTAGGATTATACCACCAACTTTTTATTTAAAGGATTGCCCATTGAACTAACCTCTAATATAAGGTAGTAAATTTTAAGAGTAAACACTAATTATAGTGTTAACAGTTAATCTTCCTTACATACATTCAAATACTATAATTTTCTTTATAATATAAGTCAATACCATGTATGAAATACAGTAATTCATAAAATACATGGAAATTTATAAAATTTATCTACTATGTATTTACTTTAAAAAATCACAACTTTCAATTTACCTAATTAAATTTAATAATATTACAGTAAAACATTTTGAGAGGTTCATACCTATCATTTATAAAAAATTAAATAATAGAAGTTTGATAAAAATTAAGATATCAAAACTTTATAAGTTTTAACCAAATTCAAATTCATAAAATATAAAAAACACAAAATAATTAAAATCAGAGGTAGAATAATAGTTGCCAATTTTGAAATGGCTAAATTTCTCAACTGGACGGACTAGCAAACTTAGCTCTATGACCCCTAAACCTAGGTTTTCCTCTCCTTTAACATATAGAGATCATAAATTAATTAAGCATGTCTAGAATGATTTGATAAAATCAATTTGTATAATATACACCTAAAAGTCATAGAAAACTCATTTGTACTAGCATGTATCAGATTTATATAGTACCCATAAAATTAGGAGAATATTTATATATATAAAAACTATATATATATATATATATATATATATATATTAACAAAGATAATTTACAAATTGGACATACAATGACTCCTAATGTATTATTTGATTGGATTAAAATATTGGCTAGTACATAATGCACCTACAATTTTTTATGGATTTGATGAATATGATATTTAGGAAATATCTAAATTATTTTTTTATTATCTTTATAGATGATATTCTAGTTTATTCAACTTTTAAGAAAGAGTATATATCACATCTTAAAAGTTTAGGGGAGGTTGTAAGACCTCATTGAAATATCACTAGACACACCAATGGTGGAGGGGGTGAGTTAATTATTTAAAAAATTACCCTTTGGAAAATCTTAATCTGATTCTAAAAACTGAGTATCTATATATATGGTTGAGGTACATCCTAATTTGAGTTATAGAGAAAAACTAGAAAAGAATTTGGCATATGATGGATATCCTCCATTCAACAGTAAATGTTGGAATGCAAATGAACATGGTCAGACGCATACAAAAAATGATTATTGGCATGGCATACGTGTAATGATCTTTCCTGTAAACATATCCAAGAAGGGGGTGATGAACACATAGACATGACACAAAAACTTGCCTCTGAGCAATATTAATGAAATCAACATTGTATAATGGTCCTGCTATGGATTATAACAAACAGTGTTCAACTAACTTGACTGAGTTTTTAATAGCTTGAATGCAAAATTTTTAGAGAGAATGATATGTTACCTACCATTAGAAATAACAAACTCATGATAGGTGCAAGTTCTTACTTGTCACCATAGGAACCTCATTACATATGTGGGAGAGTGCTTACGGACAATACTTGGAAGTTTGAAATGCACACAAGTAGTCTAAACATAATGATAGCAAGCAACTGACAATAAATGTTATACCACTCTTGTGGCTATCATCAATTTACATGAGAATACACTGAATCTCTATGACACATGATGAAATGTAGGCAATTCATACAAAGTTTCTCTCACAATCGATGTATAAAAAGAAATTAATGACAAATGCAAGTTCTTATGAGTTATTATTGGAGACCAACTATAATTACTATGTGCCATCTATGAGAAAATATAGAAGATCTCCAATAAATACCAGCATCAATAAACACCTGTATGAGATTTGCTAGTTCACGAAAGCCTACTTGCCTAAAGTAACAAATGAAACTCGACCTATAATGTTATGCCATTCCACCAGATCAGCAATACTCTTACAAGCTGACAGAAAGTGTATTTAAGCTCTCAAATGGAGCATCAGAAGTATTTAAAAGATGGTTTCCAGCACAACTAATCAACATCAAACTTTTTAAAATGCCCCCATACATACATCACAACATGTACAAACACAAAATTAGAAATAGCCCTTAAACACTCGCATGGGCCATGACGAGCATATTGTATTTATGCACGTAATGTTTGGGGTTCTACATGACTCTAGAAATGAACTTAAATCCATGCCATGTCCTTCTATGTGAATGGATAATAGTTGGCACGAATCAAACAATTAAATAAATATAAAGTCGCAGCATCGACCAAGATATTTTATTTTATAGTTCATATTAGGACTTTAAGATTTGTTAAAGGAAATGTTCACCAATAACGGCATAAGCCTATGGAAAACTTGATCCTCTATTGATAAGTAAATAGAGTAAAAAAGGTTCTATCAATGAAATAAAATACCCAGATGTCACCTCGATAATGGCAGTGTTGAATATAGATCTCAACCAAAAGGGTTAAATCCAAATATTCAAATGCCACCCCAAAAGCATATGAGAGTTAAAAAATATTAAAAATATCAAAATTCAATATATTGAAATTTAAATAAAGACCAAAAATCATAAATATAAACCTCTCCACCCTTTGTAATAGTTTATCGAGGTGGATAAATCTAAAAGATGATTTAGCTAATAAAGAGCTAATGTATGATCTAGAATATCACAAGGATTCATTCTCAATCTTTATCTTGCTAGTAAGGATGTGGCACATATCCTCTAACCAATATTTTTTCCACCAAATGGCACCACAAGTAAAATATTATGATTGTGACCCTTTAAACCTGGTGGTTTACTAGCAAATAGCACCACAAAATTAAGGTTATGGCCAAGAGCCCGTATGCTCCCCATTGGCACTAAATCTCTGATATATAAATTAATAGGATACAATTAATAGGGAACAAAGCCCTCTATAAGCTAAGGTGGATTCAAAATTTTTCCCTTTGACAAACATCCATCCTAGGTTTACAAGGTACCCTTTGATAACGTAACCCATGGCTCCTAATAAGGATCCTTCTGTAAGTTTGGTTGACTACCTCCTCTAACTAAGTATTAGGTCCATCATCCATTCACCCACCATTCACTTTAAGTGCAAAATGCTAAAATTTTAATTTTAAACATCAAACTCTCAAACACCTAAACTTATGCTACTAATAAACACCAAATAAAAAGTATCTCATGTATCTTATTGATTACTAGCCTTAATCAAACTTTCTTGCTTATTATCAACAGTTGTAATTACTTATAGGGGCTTAGATATATAGGAAACCAGAATTCAGATCCAAAGTCCTTGTAAAATAAGGGCAAAATCTCTAGGTAGTGTCTTATTTAAAACCTAATTTGCCTTTTAAATATTTTTTCAGGAACTTTTTTGTTGCAACTCGAGCTCACAAGTTTATATTTTTTATGATAACTAACATTGTGGTGCACATCTTTATATCTCCTAGTATTTCCAATGTATATTTGTTTGTGTTTGTACCAATATTTTTAGAACACTATGTACCATCCAACGAACACACAGGACTCAAGATTGGGTAGAATACATCTTGCCATAAAGAGTTTATAATATTCATTGATGTAATTTTTTATTTCTTAATTCAAAGTCCTGTAACAATTTATATTTGCTGACTGACCTTGCACATACAAATGGGAAGAGAGAAAAATATTTTTGAGGGGGTTTTTTTAAGTAAATTGTATTGTACGATTTTAGTTTTATACTATATGACTTTATTTCATACTGTATAACTTTAATTTTTCTTGACGGTCTATTGTGCTCTTGTAAAATCCTAATCGCCAGAGGTCAAGAAAGATACTAATTATGTGCTGATCATATGGTATGATTTAGTTCATACTGTATGCCCTAATTAAAATCTTTCTTAATTAACCCCTCAATATCGAGTAATCAAATCATGGATAATTATTATCATCATATGATATTGTTCATACAATATGAATGGTAATGTACAAAGTTGGTCATCCCATAGATCGTACCAAATAAAATCCATGATTTTTATACTGATTATTCTGTATGATATATATAATGCTAGATGATTGATATTATACAAAGTTTGTTGTACCAAAAAATAGAAGAAAATTGTATAGTCCGTACCGAATTATCATTTGATTGTGCTGTATGAAGTGTTATAAAAGTTGAAAAGTTCATTTACATGAATTTGTTGGATGAAACTAAATTACACTGATCATACAGTATGATCGTATCATATTGTACGAACAAAAGATAAAACTCTTAAAATTTAGGGTTCCTTGAAGCCCTCTAGTTAAGCATTCTCCAAGGACTTGGTAAGTGTCTTTTTTCATGCATTAAGTCATTTTATTCTAGAGAAAACTTAAAGAGAGCCTTGAAAAGGAGAGAGGAAAGGGTGGAGTTTGAGAGGGAGAAGACCCTTATTCGGTTGAAGGGAGTATGGAGGGGGGTTTCACATAATTGCTCTGGCAAGATTGCACCTTAGTACCATCAGAGTCAAGGTTTGTCTTGGGAGAAGCTCTGGGAAAAATAAGATCTCTTTTATGTCAAAGGACCTTGCTACTCCACCGCACCAAGGGAGGTGGAAGTGATTTTATAAGGGCTTCTCCGCCAAGATGTGGGGGCTAAAGGGGAGTCACTAAAGGTTTAGTGTAACACTTGGAACTGGAGGTTCTAGGGAGTGGATATAGGTCAGGTTGACTAAACCACCATAAATTATGGTGTGTTCATTCTCATTATTTTACGCACATTATTTTTTACTGTGATTATATGTGTGGGTGAAAACTCTTATTTATTTTGTTATGTTGAATTTAATTAACTTTCGCATTAGCTATTGAAAAAAAAATTATTTCCTTAATTTTTTTTTTAAAATATTTTCCTTAATTTTTTTTTTAAAAATTCCAATTCCCCCCCCCCCCCCCTGGTAGCCTCGGGACAAGTCTATTAGGTCTAATAATGTTCAAAAACTTTCACTAATTCGTTTAAACTCTTTAGAAAGAGCAGAGGCTGGGTCACAAATTTTGGAGCCCATGGATTACTAGTGACTTCGATGGGGTTTGGTTTCCCTTTCTATCTTTAGCTAATCATCTAAGTGCTACTAAAGTAGCAAATTAAAATGAGATAAAAATTTTAAGTTTTTTAAAATGATCATTTAATAAATTAAAATTTTAATTATCCCAGAATGGTCTCCCAACAAATGCATTTTAATAATTTACTAAGCAGGGTTTAAAATTTATTTCAATTGCTTATTTATATTATTATGTTATGTGTTATTTCTACATTTTAAAAGTGTGGATATATGTATCTAACATTGATTACTAGCCCATGCCTTTTGTTTGTATAGATGGATCTATAGACACTCCTATTACTATCCAGTTAGGAAGAGGAGCTAGCATCAAGCTAGCTAATGTTATTAGCAGCACGGGTAATACTAGAGCTAACATTCATTTTGGTGGACTACAATTTTCCAAAGGTATTACTAGGGCTACTACCATCCCTACATACGATATTGATTCTGAAGGGTCTATCAAAAGGCCCCTTTCAGCTAAAATTACTGCATGTTATGTGCTTCACAAGGTACCAATAGTATTAAAAATCCTCGCGGGAAGATTTCTATTTTTTTAAAGTTTGTCTCAGTCGAAGGACCAAGCTACCAAGAGGGTTGTGGCTAGTGGAAGAATCTCAGTGGTGACTACTAAAACCATAACCTTTCCAATGGAGATTGCTACACCCAAAAAGCATGATACTGAAGCTTCCCCATATTGAGGAAAGCTCATGAGTAGGCAGAGAAGAAAGAAGAATGCTCAGCTCTGAGCTAAGCAATAACTTCCAATCTACCCATCGAACCTACTTACTAAGGAATCTGAAGTCATGTCCTAAATAAAATAAGTTTACTAAATTAAGGTGGGGAAAAAGAAATAGGTCCTTTGGTGAGCTGAAAAGATCTTCTGGGAGTGACACCGTGAAGCCCTAGTCCCTTAGAAGAAGAAATAACTCAAAACTCTTTCATCCCAAGTGCACAGAGTCCTAAAGATAGTAAAGGATAAGGAACTGAAGAAGAAGAAATTTTGCTGGCCATGGATGATTGAGGCCAGGAGGACCCTGCCGAGGGAGCTACCATCTATTATAATAGTAAATAAGAATGAAAGAAGACAAGTTCCACCTAGTGTGCATTGGGGTTGACACCTGAACCCCTTTTTAAGGGATCCACAGCCGAAAGGTCCTGGTGGAAGTACAAATCTTGAGACCGAAGCCTCATATAGAAGAAGAAAAAGAAAGAAGACTATATCTAGGCATAACATCCAATGTAGCTTCCCAAAGATCTGCCCAGCTTACAAGCAACATCAGAAGTGGTTCCAAAAGAAGGAGCATGATGACATCCATCCTGACAATTAGCACCCTGGGGAATCTTCTAGGGAATCTTCTAGGGAATCTCGTTGCTTTTCAACCCCATTCAAGGAGGTGCCAACTTTGACAGTAGACCACGCGTCAATAAAATCCTCCAACTAAATCAATTGTTGGAAATCCAGTGGAACCATCGATCATAGATCTGAGTTCAAGAGAGGAGGAGAAAGAAGTAGAAGACACCATGGACAATAAAGAGGTCTATAAGGTGAGGCATACAAATATCAACAATGAAGTCTATTATGATGATGGTGAAGATGGCGATGATTGGAGGCCATCACTTAGGAAAATACACCAACGCCACCATGAGACTGGGTCTTTCGTTGGCAGAGGTGTCAACTCCTTAAAAGGAGAAGAAGAATAAGAGGTTTAGGGGAATCCCCTTGATGCCAAATACATCACTTTTGCACTTATACAAAGGTAGATGAAACTACAAATGAAGGCCAATGACAAGGGAATCTCTCAGCTATAATGAAGTTAACAACATCACCCGCTAGCCTACTGTGTAAAATATAGCAAGTAATATGCTTGTGATGGGTAGATAATTGGGGAGAACAACCATAAAAATTATCAATGCAATTATAGCCATTGATCTGGAAAAGAAATTGGTAGGTAAACATCACCTGTATCCTATATAATATGACCAAGTGTTATAGCCGAAGGGGTAATCTATACCAAAGTTTAGTTCCTTCAATTATAATAATAACCCCATGAAGCACTTGTCATAATTCAAAGCACAAGCAGGAATACAAGAGACAATGCTACCGTACTCTTCAAACAAATCATCATTAATTTGATAGTGGTTACTTTTATATGATATGTTAAATTATCAAATTATTCTATGTAGACTTTCATAGAATTGGAAACTATGTTCGTGAAAAGGTTTGCCATTGTGATTGAAAAGATAACCATCGCTTACCTGGCCTTGGATGAGAGGAAAAGGAATGAGTTAGTTACCAAATATATAACTCACTAGCTCAATATGAGCATGAAATATGAGTAGTAGTTAAAAGATGAACATGTAGTCTAACTGTTAATAGGAAACATGGATTATAAGATGCAATTAATTTTGTGTATGGATACCTTCATCATATTTCAGCATCTACTGGACAGAGTGACAAAGTTCAAAAAATAGAACATATCAAAATTAGATAGCAAATTAGATAATCCCACAAAGGCTAAAATGTTGGATGCTAGAAAGGGTGAAACCTACTACATGTATTCTCTCACACAAAATAAGGTAAACTAGCTGAATTATAATGTTAATGAAGGCAAGCAGTCAATGAAGTGCAATGATAAACCAAAACTAGCCCATGACCCTAATCCCCAATCAAAGCTGATAGTCATATGAAATGATAAACTGCAAACTTTGTAGAGTGCAGGAGAATGCTCAAGGCACATAATGGGAACTAGTGATCTAATGTTCCCATCACTCAAAGAAAACATTAATAAAGAAAATTCCTTTAAGAGGGAGAGCAACACCAAATTATTTTAACAAGCATTAAAAGAGGCCATAATTGCTAAAGTGTAAGAGGCCCGAGGAGTCAAAACATACCAGTTACCAAAATTATTACCCATACCATTGGGTAATCAGACATCTTATTAAATTTTGCTACATCTTCAAGGATTGACTAGAAACAAAGTACCAAATGGGAGAACTCACATTGACAGATAATGTATTGACCCACCCCATAAGAGAATCAACTTGGGTGGTCACATCCTCTTCCATACTCCTAATTTAAGAAAGAAGAAATGAAAATAATCTAACTCAAGAAGAGCGATGGTAGACTATAATCTCCAAGAAGATAATGAAGATGTTGAAGCAGCTTGAAGGAGTTCTAGGTGTGAAATGGAAATCCCCTATTAATCCAGGTAGGATCTAAAGAGATTGTCTGTTGCAGCTGCATCTATGAACAAATAATATCCTAACCAAGCTGACTACTGAAAGTCTGAAAGGTGAAATATTTCAAAAAAAGATTAAACTAAAGAAGCACAAGGAGAAAAAAGACCAACTTAGAGGTCCATTAATAGTTTGGATGAATATTATAAGACTGTGAAGCATCCCATCAAGATTATTAACTTTATATCAGAGCTTAAGGTGGATGAAGAAGAAGAAGGAGATAAAGATCTGTTTCATATGGAAACTTGTCAAGTAATTTAGAAGACATTAATGATTCTAGAAAAAGAAGGATATACCAAAGAAGTAGTTTCTTAAACCTGTCTGGTGGGGTCATCAACGGAATACAGTTCTAAAGAAGATCTTTACTTCCCAAATAAAGATGAGTCAGAGAGATGAGAGACTAGAGGCTGATTCTAAACCAAAAAATAAGTCTTTAAAAGCTATAATTGTTGATTTGAAGAAGATGCTCCACTAAATAAGTCTTATCCAGATGAAGTGGCCCAAGTGCAGTTGAGAAGTACCAAGATACTACCATTTCCACCAAAAAAGTGGTTTCCCAAAAAAGACAGAGGGATGTGTAACTCCTTTCTCTACGTAGAGAGAGAGAGAATTTAGGATTTTAAAGAGAGAGAGAGAGATTCGGTTTTTTTTTTGAAATTTTTTTTAGATCCTCAGTTCTCGGTTTAATTGGATGGTGGTGGATGGTCACCGGTCATCGGCAGATGATGACTAGAATACCTCTATTCCTTTCTCTGTGTGTCATCCTAATGATTCAATTCATGTCGGATCCAAAAGCATAGGTGTTTCATTTCATGAAGATTTGATTAAACAACGTCCTTTGGACATTAATGAAGGATGTGTAACTCATGTGAGTGATGACATCTCGGTGATGGATAAAGGAAATAAATTATTAGATACCATTGAGAAAAAAAATTTAAATGTTCCTTCTCCCCTGAAGAAGAATTTGTAGTCTGCAAATGACTCAGAAGCTTCGTCATCCATCGGTTTCAACTTAAAGGTCAACAGATTCGCTAACCCATCTGTTGTTGAATGTAATACGAAAAAATAAAATTCGATGAATTTGAATTTGAATTTGGATAAGACAAATCAAGATAAAGAATTGAGAACAAATGAAGGAAAGCTTATGGAAAAGGGTATGAATGTTCTAACAATTCCCAAAAATAGTTGGTTAGGATTGGTAAATAATTGGGTTGAGACAAATCATATTAAAATGAACTACAAAGATCAAGATCCTGAAGATGAGGTAGATTCCAATGTGGTTAAGCTAAATATGGATAACGTATGTGAGAAAATTAAACTACTTCAAAAATCTCTTGTGGTTAAAGTATTTGGGAGAGGAGTTTCTTTTTCTCTTTGTAGTATTGAGTTAAGGAGGCAATGGAATAGATTTGGAAAATTTCTTCTCACCTTATTAAGTCTTGATTGGATTTTGTGTTCGTTTCAATCTTCTCAGATTATGGAAGAAGTGCAGAGTGGAGGTCCTTTGTTTGTAGGTGGACATATAATAGGGATGGATAAATGGACACCTCAATTTTCTCAAACCTCATTAAAAAGTTTATCTTCACCAATTTGGATACATTTTTCTCATTTTCCTTTACATTGTTGGGATGAGGTTAATGTTACAAAGATTGTTTCAAAGATAGGAGTTCCAATGTTCTTAGATGGGAAAATGTTTAAATGGGGAAGATGAGAATTTGCACGAGCCTGTTCGAATAAATCTAGACTCTAAATTATCTCATGAACTTTGGATTGAGGGTTTATATGGTAAATTTTTTCAAAAACTTGAGTACGAGAAAATCTTGTCTTTATGTTTCAAATGTGGCAAGATAGGCCATAGTGTTGATAGGTTCCCGGATGCTCTGAAAGAAGATCAAGTTAAGATTCAGAAGGAAGCACTTAATAATGGGAATAAAGCTTTGGGGTAGAAGAAACAATTAGTGAAGATTCAAATACAAATTATTCTTGGATTCATGTGAAGTTTAAAATATTAAAGAAAATCTAGAACAAAAAATTTGTAGCTCAGTATTCAGCTTGGAATAATGAGGATTACTCTTCTCATGATCATACGAAAACGTCTAATAAGTTTATGTCCTATCTCATGGCCCTAAGATTGGAAATATAATATAAATGGAAGAAGTTAGTACTTATGTTCAAGTTAAGCAAGTCAATTTGCTTGTTATTGATGCAAATATTGAAGGAATGGTTTTGGAAGATTCAATTCAGGTTATAGAACAAATTAATGATTCGGAGATAATTGTAGTTATAGACGGAGGGTTTGTTCAAAATTCTGGAAACATTGATGTTATGGCTAAAGGACTTGATGTTTCAATTCATCAAGAAGAGTTCAATAAAATGGAAAAGATAGGAGTTATCAAAGAAGGTAAAGCTGGAAAAGATCCCATTGGCAGGGCTGTTGAGGATGATGCCAAAACTATTCCAGATTCTAAAAATCTATATTCTATTGCAGCTAATTCTAAGACTATTTTAAAGAATATGAATGATAATTAAATTGAAGATTCAAAATTTCAGTTGCCAAATAAAATAATTCACCGTAAGAAGAAATTTAATAAAGATTTGAATTCTTTTGATGGGTGATAATGGCAAGTATCAAGAGAAATGGGATAATGGCTTGGAGTATTTTGGATATCTACGAATGGATGTGGTAAGTCATTCCTTTGATGGTGTTGTCTTGAAAAGGGAATTCTTACTTATTAAGACTTCTGAACATAATGAGTGGTATCATTATATTCAAAGCATTGTTTGTATGATGTTGGTCAAGTTTGTGAAGATCCAATGGTGGTTCAAGCCTGAAGATCATTGCTTACATGTTATGGTTTTTTCTTTATTAATATTATGATTCAACTAGGGGGCATATAATTTATAGACTTTACAAAAAAGATTTGAACGATTAGATCATTCTTTTAAACATCCTTTTTGTAGGAATGTAATTCGAAGTTCAAAAATGCAATAAACTAATTCTTGTTTCAAAAAAAAAATTAGATTCAGAATGAAAGTAAGGAATGATAAATATGAAAATAAGGGCTTCTATTCATAAAATTTATGAAAAATGTCGCTTGATTTGTAGGCGGGGGTGAATTATAGTCATTTGTTCCAATCCGAGACATAAACAAAGATAGGGGTAATCCTTTTCAAGTTTTAAATCAAGTACTTTCAAGTCCTGGATGAGAAAAGTGGAGGGTTGCGTTACGTAGTCGACAACAAGCGTAAAACTTGTCGAATAATAATGACATGGATCCTTTAAGAAATTGTCTTAATGCTAGGGCATCTCCTGGAAGCGACGAAATTTATGGCCTTAATACAGTGACAAGTGTGCAAGGGCCACTACACCGGCGCCCGAGTGCAGTGTTAAATAGGCAAGGGTTCCCACATCTAGGACGGATGTGGGCAAAGAAGCTAGTCCATGAAACTAAAATTAGGATAAGAACTTGGAATATAGTTTCCCTTACAGGAAAATTAATGGAATTAATATATATTATGATTCATAGGAAGATAAATATCTTGTGCATTCAGGAAACTAAATGGGTTGGAGAGAAGGCTAAGGAAATTGATAGTTTAGGATTTAAAGTTTGGTATTCGGGTAGGAGTCGTACTAGAAATGGTGTAGGTGTTATTATCGATAAGAGTTTAAAGGATAATGTTATAAAAATTAATAGGATTGGAGATAGAATTATAGCTTTAAAGATTATTATTGATGATAAGAATGTTAATATTATAAGTTCTTATGCTCCTAAAGTAGGTTTGGATATGAGTTCTAAATTAAATTTTTTGAATGACTTAGAAGAATTATTACAAATGATACCTCTAGAAGAAAGAGTTTTTATTGGAGGAGATTTAAATTGACATGTTGGTAGAGAGGTAGATAATTTTAAAGCATTCATGGTGGCTATGGTTTTGGAACAACAAATGAAGGTGGCAAGACCATATTAGATTTTTGTTTAGCTTATGATTTTTCAATTGTTAATACTCTATTTAAGAAAAGGAATGAGCATCTCATTACTTATACAAATGGATATAGTACAGCCCAGATTGACTATTTTCTTATAAGAAAATTAGATCATTTGGATTGCAAAGATTGTAAAGTTATTCCGAGTGAAAATTTATGTACCCAACATCGATTATTAGTTTTGGACTTTAAGATAAAGGGAAAGATAATAAAAAAATAAAGTAAAATTATTTTCTAGGATTAGATGGGGGCATTTAAAGAATATTAACAAAAAAAATTTTGAGAATAAGATTTTAGATCTTAAGATTTTATCTGTGCATGAGGATGCTAATGTTATGTGTGAAAATGTGGCTACTGATATTAAGAATATTGCAAAAGATGTGCTTGGAGTATCAAAGGGAAAAGCTCCTAATAGTAAAAAAAAGTTGGTGGTGAATCCAAATGTGCAAGAAAAGATTAAGAATAAGAAGATTTGTTATAAAAATTTATTTAATTTTAAAAATTCTGATAATTGGGAAATATATAATGAGGCTCGTAAGGAATCTAAGAAAGCAATATGCGATACAAAGACCTTAGATTTTAGTGATTTATATAATAGATTAGATACTAAGGAGAAAGATATGTACAAGTTAGCCAAACAAAGAGATAGGAGTAGTAAGGATTTAGTTCAAGTGAAGTGTATTAAGGATGAAGATCAAAAAATACTTTTCTTAGAAGATGATATTCAGCAAAGGTGGATGAGATATTTTGCTAAACTTTTTAATGAAAATTGTGAAAGGAAGATTGACTATAGTGACCTTAGCACCCTAAATGAAAATAAAGATTTCTATTTTTATCGGCATATTAATAAAACTGATATTATAAAGGCTTTAAAGAAATTGAAGGGTGGAAAAGCTGTTTGACATGATATTCCAATAGAGGTGTGGAAATGCTTAGGAGATGAAGGAATTTCTTGGCTCACTAAACTTTTAATACTATTTTGAAGACTAAAAAGATGCCAGATGAGTAAATAATGAGTGTGTTAATTCCTATTTTTAAGAATAAAGGTGATGCACAAGATTGTATGAATTATAGAGGAATTAAGTTAATGTGTAAAACTTTAAAATTATGGGAGCGAGTTATGGAGCATAGGTTGCGACGTGATACTAAAATTTCTATTAATCAATTTGGATTCATGCCGGGTAGGTCGACTATGGAAGACATACATTTTTTAAGACATTTGATGGAGAAATATATAAAAAGTCAGGAGGATCTATATATGATATTTATTGATTTAGAAAAAGCATATGATAAAGTTCCAAGAAAAGTGCTATGAAGAGTTCTTGAAAAGAAAGGAGTTAATAATGCTTATATTCAAATCATTAAAGATATGTATGCAGGAGCTATTACTTGTGTTCAAACACAAGGTGGTTTGACCAAGTATTTCCCTATTTCAGTTGGGTTACATCAAGGATCAGCCTTAAGCCCATATCTTTTTACTTTAGTCATGGATGTTCTCACTAGACATTTATAAGAGGATATACCTTGGTGTATGCTTTTTGCTGATGATATTCTTCTTGTTGATAAGACTAGAGCGGGAGTTGAAACTAAACTTGAATTATGGAGGTCAACATTAGAGACTAAAGGTTTTTGCTTGAGTAGACATAAAATGGAATATATGGAGTGTAATTTTAGTAGTAATAGACCTAGTGAGGGGATTGTAACTTCGGGAGATCAAATCATTAAAAAGAGTACACATTTTAGATATCTTGGATTTATTATTTAGAGTGATGGTGAAATAGATGAGGATATTATCAGCAGAATTCAAGTTGGATGGCTGAAGTGGAGGAATGCATCGGGCTTGTTGTGTGATAGAAAAGTACCCCTCAAACTTAAGGGAAAATTCTATAAGATAGTAGTGAGGCCTACAATGCTTTATGGTGTTGAATGTTGGCCATTAAAAGAGAAGCATAATACTAAGTTAAGTGTGGAAGATATGAGGATGCTCAGGTAGATGAGTGGCTTTACCCTTAGAGATAGGATACGAAATGATCATATACATAAAAGGTTAGAGTAGCTCCAATAGAAGATAATATTAGAGAGAGTCGCCTTAGATGGTTTGGTCACATAAAACGGCGGCCTTCCAATGACCTGGTTAGGAGAGTAGAGGTATTAGATTGGACTTATGTTAAGAAAGGTAGAGGCAGACCTAAAAAGACTTGGTTAGAAAATATTTGGAATGACCTTTATTAGATTTAAATGAGAATTTTACCTTTAATAGGACAAAATGGAGAAAAAGGATTCATGTAGCCGACCCCACGTAGTGGGATAAAGGCTTGATGTTGTTGTTTTAAGTTTTATTTCAGCTTTAAATTAAGCTTTTGTGGGTATTTGAAAGAGGGGAATAGAATATTGAGAATTAAGAAACTTCTATTCTTTATTTTTACTTAATCGGGAATTATATGATACTAATGAACCTTTTTGAGTGTTTTAATTTTTGGTATCCCCTCCACCCCAATTGGTTTAAAATATGGAGTAGAGGATCTTATTTTCTTTATGAAATTTCATATCTTTCAAATATTATTATCTTTCTTAATTTTCTTTTTAATAAAGGCGTCCTTTCGCTTTGTTTTGAAAGGATGGCTATTAGATTTTTCTTCTTTAGTTTGTAATAGTTTTTTTTTCATTTAATGCAATTTGTATCTCTCAAAAAAGAAAAAAAAAACAATAAAGATAGAGGGAATGAAATAATTGTCATTGAAGACATTATCCCTAAAGTCTCCAAGAGAAAAGATGCTTTAGATAAAGAGATCAATTATAATATCTAATGCCATTTAAGAAAAAATCCAGCACAACTCAGCATATACGACGATTTTGTAATGCCTAAAGACCTTTAGGAGACTTTGATTCATGCTCTTAAAGATCCTGAAAAATATAAGGCATATTTGCTGAGTATAACATGATATATGTTCTACAAGCCTGTAAAGAACCAATCATCACTTTCATCAAGGATGATCTAATGCTTGAAATGGAAGATCATAATCTCCCACTATAATTTAGTATACAGAGCGGTCATGTAATAATCAATCAGATCCTAATTAATCTTGTTCCTCCATAAATCTCATAGGCCTGAAAAACACTGAGATTTCTTTGCCTCGGCATGCAACACCTCGGGCAAGATAAGCTGATGGTGCATGTCTTAAATGAGAAGGGAAAGAAGACTATGGGAACCTTTATGCTCTCCCTTTTATTTATGGAACTTTATACATAGGCCAAGTTCCATTTGATTGATGCTGACACCTCATTAAAGGCACTTATGGGTCACCCTTAGCTACATGAAAATGATATTATCCCACCAACCCTGCACCAATGTATGAAGTACCTCAAGGATAGAAAAGAGTTTAGGATCTCTAAAGACATCCAACCCTTTCCAGTTCATGAAGTAAAAATTTATAAAGATTCCAAGTATTTCATTTAAAAATAGATAAATCCAATAAGCTTTTTTGAGGCAAAGGCATCAACTTTAAAGTCTACAAATCGACCCAAATAGTATAGTGCGAAGAAGCATGTGGGAAAAAAGAAGACAACATTGACTCTTTTTAAAGAAACAACCACTCCTAAACAAAGAAAGTTATGCCTAACCTAGGGAGTGACATAGATGAAGTGATGTAATCCCTATAAAATCTCAGAAGATATGCCAGTCTACAATCAAAGGGAAAAAGGCAAAATATTCATAGTCATCTATTTTCCCCTGCAACATTTTAAAGACTTTATCCCTCGATAGGTGCACAATGATGAAGAGTATGTGACTCCTATTAATAGAGGTGCTAGGTTAGGAAGCCTACTATATAAATCTGGAGAATGTAAAGAAGAAAATTGCAAAAAATTGCAATAGGTTTATCAGACCCTTTGATTCTTGGGAGATAATGCCTACGAGAACACCTAAGTGTAATTTAGAAATATCTGAAGAATGTTATGAAAGTGAGTTCATAGAAATACCACCATATGATAAGCAAGTCTCCTCCTAAATATATGTTATCAATGAAATTTTAATTCATTATGAAGGAAGGATGTTTTTGCAAAAAGATGTCTTAGATTTGTTATACTAAAATACCCTCGAAAGGAGAATTGTCAAGCAATCACATGTGGGGAAGTTTATTCTAATAATAATGGTGATGATGATATTTTTGAAGTTGAAACTTATGTTTATCAACTTGTAAAAGCCGAACTTGCACCAAAAGAGTTTGAAAATGGTGAACATCTAGCTACTATAGATGACCTGAAAGAAGTCAACTTAGAGATTGAAGGGAAGCCTGGCCCAACCTTCATTAGTGTCCTTCTACCAGAAGACTAAGTAGAAGAAATGATAGAGCATCTCTGTGAATCAAGGATTACATAGCCTGGACATACGCTGAGACGCCTGGCTTATCTCTAAATTTAACAGTTTACATACTGGCTATTAAGGCAGATGCAATGCCTTTCAAGCAAGCTCTAATGAGAATGAGATTGGAGATTGAATAATATGAGATTGTAGAAACAAAGAAGCTCATAGATGTGGACTTCATCTGGGAATAAGAATTTTTTGATTAGATCACCAACATTATCCACTTTAAAAAAAATGATCAAATTCATGTCTGCATTGACTTAATTTAGAGACCTCAATTAGGCGTATCAAAAAGATGACATTTTGCTCCCAATGTTAGAACTTCTACTTAATAACACATCTAACTATGATATATTCTACTGTATGGATGGATCATTATGATAGAATCAAAGTAAGATGTCGCCTAAAGATGAAAAAAATGTGTTATTTAAAATACCTGTCTTCATATTTTTCTATACGATCATGCCATCAAGCCAAAAAAATGTTGGTGCCACCTTCTAGTGGGAAATGACATGCATGTGTGATGAGTTGATTCATCAGAAGGTTAAGTGCTATATAGATGACCTTATCGATAAGAACATGGAAAATAAATATCATTTAAGTGACATAAGGACTATATTTAAGAGGATCAAAAAGTTTGATCTTAAGATGAACCATTTCAAATGCCCCTTTGGGATCTCCTCAGGGAATTTATAAGGTACGTTATTCTCCATCGTGGGATCAAAATCAACCCCTACAAGATCAAAATAACCATGGAGATGCCACCGCCAATGAATCTTGTAGTGGTCCACTCATTACAAGGGCAACTTGCTTACATTTAATGCTAGCTTCATATTGGACAAAGTGTCTCGGGATGCCTTAGAAAGTATTGAGAGATACTTGGTAAACCCACCTATTCTCATGGTGCCAATTAGGGGAAAGCTTCTTATCCTATATACATTAGTACTAGAAAAGTCCCTCAAAATGTTATTAGTCTAGCACAATAACGAGGGCAAGGAGAACCATCAGAGGCTAATTTGAGCAAAAATAAATTATTCCTCAATTGAGAAGCATTATCTAGTATTGATTTTTGTTGTTCAAAAACTCTACCACTATATGCTATCTCATAAAATTATATTGATATAAAATATTGATCCGTTGAAGTTCTTAATGATAAAACTAGTATTGATAGGTCACCTAGCCAAGTGGGCATTGATACTACTATAGGTCGATATCACATACATGCCATAAAAATAGTGAAGGGACAAGCCTTATCATATTTTCTCGTTGCATATCTTATCCGTGCATATTCATTGACAAATAGATCATGCAGATCAAGGAATAGGAGAATTTACAAGTCTTGGTGATGTATTTTAATGGAGCATGATGGATTAAATTTGTCAAAAGATTAAATATAGTAAATGACTTAGCTACCTTCAATCTCATTTTCATAAGGCCTAAGGGAGGCATAATGATATTTTCATTCAGTTTATTTGAACCTTAGACCAATAATGAGGCTAAATATGATGATATGATAATAGGTTTGAAGATTATCATTTTAGTTATGATTCAGAGTCTTTAGATCTATGGTTATTCTCTTCTTGTTATAAATTAATTTTTGGGCATCTAAAAGATTTGTAAGCTTGAGTTGGCTCATTACCATTAGTGAGCTCTAGATCTTTTGAAATTTGTTTCAAATGTTAAGAAAAATTGAGTCCCTTAGCTCAAAATGAAAAAGGAGATTTCCTTGGTAAATTAGCTAACGAAATGGAAAATGTGGATGACAATAAGCCTATATTGATTGGAGTATACACTCTTCGAGTCTTAGAGCTAGAAATGTTATAATTCCCAATAGCAAAGAGAATAATAAAATCAAGAAAGTAAAATGCAACTCCAATTGATTCATAATCTCCCCAACCAATTACTCTAAAAAAGTAGCTAAATGAATACCAAGCAACCAAAAAAAAAGCATATCTAGAAAATGTTTAGAATCTTGATGGTATTACTTGGACATCAAAGAAGAAGAAGAAGAAGATTTGAGGCAACCTTTCATTGATTACTTTAAAGAAACAGAACTCCCAATAGGTAAGTTAGTAGTTGCACAAGTGTGAAAAAGAGCATTACGATATGTGTTTATTAACAATATAATATATCGAAGAGCTTTCAAATAGATATGGCTAAGATACATAGGGATCAAAGAAGCCGATAGAGTTATAGAAGAATTTAATGAAGCACATTGTGGTGCACACCAGTTAGGTCCCAAAATGGAAACTTAAATTAAGAGGATGAGTTACTATATACTGTTAATTATGAAAGATTATATTGAACATGTTAAAAGGTGTCATCAGTGTAAGATTCATGGTGATGTTATAATCAATCGCCAAATCCACTGCACCTTAGAGTAGCATCATAGCCATTTAAATGCTTGGGCACTAATATAATCGGGCCAATATATCTACCATCATTAATTGGACGTCACTTCATAGTAGCAACAATAGACTACTTTACTGTGTGGACAAAAGTGGCTTCATTTAAAGAAGTCACATCTAAGTATGTAATCAATTTCTTAACCCATAACATTGTCTACATATTTGGTGTACCGTGCCACGTGATCTTGGATAATGGTACAGTATTCAAGAGTGCCAAAATCCTTAAGTTTGTTAACCAACATAAAATTGATTGTGATACTCTTCTATATAAAACCCAAGAGCAAATGACCTGACAAAGGTCTTCAATAAAACTCTAGTGAAGTTATTAAAAAACAACCTAACCAAGAACAAGATAGACTAGAATACAAAGATGATAGAAACATTATGAGTGTATTGTACAATCTATTAGATTCCAACCAAAGCTACTCCTTACACCCTGATTTTCAAAATTAAAGTTGTGCTTTCATTGGAGATCAAGCTATCATCACATTGGGTAGCTATCCAACATGATCTCACTTAGGAACAAAATATTTGCCTGAGAATGGAAGAGCTCAATGCACTCAATTAAATCAGACTATCAGATAAATAGAATTTGGAGATCTATCGAGCATGGATAATAGCATACTTTGACCAAATGGTGTGCCAAGCAGGAGCTTATCATTTGATCGATCAACAATCAATATTTAAAGAAATATCATACATGAGATCATGCGAGAAAATTTTATGATCAATGTACTATGTAATGATTAAATTATTATATACATATTTGTCAACACAGGTAATTATATATTTTGAAATTATCTTATACTACAAGAATGCATTTCAAGAATCCCACAAATATTCTACAAAAGGTAGGGGTATTTCAAAATATTTATTTAGGTTGACATCATGGCCTATGTTGAGATCTCCAAATAAATATTTTAAAATCTTATAATATAAAATTCATGTTATCCTCCTCTAAAAGATAAGGCATTTTAAATATTTATTTAGGTCTACATCATTCTACAAGTAGAGAACCTCAAATAAATATTTAAAATCATAAAATACAAAGCTTGTTTGACCCTCTGTTACAAGACAAGGGTCATTTTTTTTATATGGGTCTGCATCATGGTTCATACTAAGATTCCCAAATATATATTACTTGCCCAAATGCTACATATACCCTAATCATTTTTTATTATTTTCTATGGTCATCCATTACCTTCAAACGGTATTAAACTGTCTCTATGATGAATACCCTGCGCAAATCTCACTTCTACTCTCACTACAAGCTTCCAACTCAAGCAACTACTCATGCCTCCCTTGCCTCTCTGGGAGATCTTCTACCTACTAATTACATGCTCATATGAAGACCGATACCTGACCAAACTCGTGCCTCCCTTCTATTCACTACCACAATAGTATTTGTTCATCCAAAATACCACTTCTTCTTCACACTTAAATAAAAGAGAGAGAGAGAGAGAGAGAGAGAGAGAGAGAGAGAGAGAGAGAGAGATAAGAGGTTTACCTCTAGGCCTTTATTTTACTATTATTGTTACTATTGCTTAATTTAAATTTCTCTTTCCTTTTATTATTAGTATTAACCATTGATGTTGATTGTTAGTATTAGTCATTCCATCTTTATTGCTACCATTATTAGTATCAAAAAAAAGATAGAAAAAAATAGAAAGAAAAAAAAGGGGAAGAAAGCAAGAAAATGTAGAAAAATATATATGTATGTATGTGTATACATGTATAGAAATGCATGGATATATATGTGGAGCAAATAAAAATTGGAGTATAACTTTCCCACATTTTTTTTTCCATTGTTACACCATTATTGACACTGTGCTAGAGAAAAGCACGTATAGGTATCCCGAAGATCCATACACGCCTTTCCCGAATGTGAAAGGATTGAAGATTTATGGTTGCGATGTCATCCAACACCTATCGTACATGCTCTTCTTTAGCATGGCGGGAGGCCTAGACTCCTAAAATTTCTCCTAAATGGAAGAGACATCGGGAGGCTGTTAGATTTTCCAGTGGACAGGGGACCTAATAATGAACAAATGATGAAAAACTGAACTTAAATGAATTCGTGTAGAATTTGAACATAAATGAGCTGTAAAGGATCGAACTTGAACTTTAACTTGATTCAAACTCAAACAAATAACAAAAGACTTAAATACAAAGGAGTTAAACTTAATATGACCATAGGGAATCAAATTCTAAGTTAAAAAATGCTAACACTAAATAATAATTCAAATCAGTCAAAATAAACATGAAGAAAAAAGCATGAGTTTGTAAATAAGATCCTCAATGCATACAAATAATTAATGAAGAATTTCAATTAAATTGCAACATCTAAGAAATTATTAGTAAACATTAATTAGTGATCAGCCTCCATGCAGTTAAATACACCGCAAGCAATAATGGAATGACCCTATATGTAGAAGGATGACTAGTGACATACATTCACACTAGTAATTGAGGGTGGATGACCTAGTATGCACATATCAACTCTGTTGAAACTTGTTCAATATGAATTAGGTTGTTAGACCTTCGCTTATATCTCAACGGCTAACCAAGAGGTGTGTGAATTGGTAATTAAAAATTTATCCCTCTTTTTAAAATTGAATCGATAATAACTTTAGTGAATTTTTGTAGAAAAGATTTTTCAACCAAAAAATTAAAAAATAAAAATAAAAGCAGCAAAAAATAAAAAGACACAAGATTTATAGTGGTTTGGTCAAACACGACTTATATCCACTCCCTGGAGACGCCCTCCGAGTATTGCACTAATACCACTAGTGACTCTCCTTTTGCACCCACAGTAAAACAGAGAAGCCTTTATAAAACTGTCTTCCACCACTACGCGGTGCAGCAGAGAACCGTTATCCTTTTACACTCTCCTAGTGTTGGCAGAGAACCCTTCGGCTGTTCACACTCTCCAAGTGTAGGCAGAGAACCCTTCGGCTATTTCATTAAATCCTTAACATGTCTTAAATCCTACTCTTCAAAGATTTTTTTTTTTTTTATTGTATTGAGGTGGATTTTTATTTTTCTTATCAAATCTAATCTATTAAATAATGAAATATTGCATTCTAGAATCATGGTATTGATAAATATATATTTATTATACTAAACCATGGCATTCATAGATATAAATAGAATCCCTTAAATTGTATCATTGTGATGCATGTATAGCTCTTATTGGAAAAATAATAAATGGAGAAGAGAAAAGGAGAAGTTAAAAAGAATTCAAAAGTCCCATGAAATATCAAATGCCCATCCATCCATCCATTTCCTTTAGTCCAACGAGAACTATCCACCATTCTTCCATATAATATCTCTGAATTGACTACCACTTTAGAGCAATAATCTCTACACCAACAAATCTTATCTAACCAACCTCCATCCCAATATTTGTTCAATATTTTTGAGGCCATTATTCACTTCATACCACTTACATGTTCCAAAAAAAGTTAGGAGAAAAGTACTTCACTTAGGTTCCAATGCTGGATTTGTCTTTTCACATATCATCAAGCTATCGTGGGATGATCACAAGCAAATATAATGCTCTATCATGATCATAGGTCGGCCATTATAATAGCATTTGTGAATATAGTGTAGAATGCGCATTATGAGAAAAAAGAATTGTAATTTTATAAAGTAAACCCACACGCATTGCATGTAATGTCAAGTTATATGTGATAAAATGTGCATGATACGTAGGATAAATATAGAATTTTTTTAAAGCTTGGTGGTTATTTGTTACAAAACAATCAACTCCAGTAGACAATGCAAGATCAAAATGGTTTCCCTTCAAGTTGATAATTTTTCGTATGTCACAACTTTTTTATTAAGCATACATTTTCATATAAGTTTTGGTATGTTAAGCATAAATTTTCATATATTTTTTTGTATGTCAAAGTATTTAAATATTTGCGTCATAAATTTCTAAATTTAACCCTTAGATTTTATTTGGGACGGCTTTCTTACTGCTGCTTTAAGTAGTAAAAAAACTGTCTCAAATGTAACCTAAGAGTATTAGAATTTTGCGTTCAATAAATTTATAGTAGAGACAACATGATTCAGTATGAAGAACTCAACAATATCTAATACTATTTTTTGGTATGAATCAAATAAATTTAAACTGATTTTAAATTATGATTTGATTTACATAAGATTAATGTCCCAGATCTCTTTCAAATTTAACCAAGATTGTCACAATTTTTGCAGTGTAAACATTTACAGCCTTTGATGTACGAGTCCCCAAAGGCAAATCACCCTCTTTTCAAGACTAGAACATCCTCTATAAAGCAACCTGGTATTCTGATGCTTCCAGAATCGTATTGGAATTTAATTTCCCAGTTCTTATAGCATTATAATTCTTCATCATAATTCATTTGATTTCCAGAAAGCAATAAGCTTTACCAAATATATAGAGCTGCTTACAAGGATCCCCAAATCAATGTCTGTGTCCTCAAACTTATTGAAGAATAGACGACTCTGTAACAAAATAAAAAACTATTGCAGGAGAGAATTAGCAAAACTTAAATCTGAAGCAGCAATCAGAAGTTCCAAAGAAGACATTCTCTGCTTAGGATCTTTTTGTCTGCTGCCACAAGTTATAAAAAGGAATTTATATCAATTAAACAGAACTTGCCCTAAGAAAGCAATTTATTGTGAGAATGTTTTATGAATTAATATTTCATAAAAGAAAAATCTTATGGAAGCTTAATTAAGTTTCATTAGGGACGGCTTTTTTACTGCTTCTTAAAGCAATTTATTAATTAAAAATTAAAATTTTTATATTAAGAAGTTGCTTTAAAAAGCAGTAAGAAAGTCATCTCAAATGAAGCCTAAATATAGTAACCATCAATCCTAAATACAACCTATGATGCACATAGTTAGAGGTGTAAGTGAGCAAAGTCAACACGTAAACCACTACGGACTCAGCACAATAAATGATTTGTAAGCTAAGATTGATGAGCTAATAAGCCAAGCATTAGACAATCCAGACTAAACTCATTAGCTTGCAAGTCAGCTTATTTAAAAAAATAAATTTGAAATACACTCAAAAGATATTAGCATTAAAAAATAAATATAAAGATGTTAAAAATATTAGAAACAATATCTCACTTCATTATGTCAAATAGTTTTTTATTATTTATCATCTAATTTCTTATATTTATCATTTTATTATAGTAATTACTTGATTCATAATTTTGAACTCATAGAATTAAGCTCGAGCTCAAACTAGAAATTCATTAATTAATCAAGCTCTAGCTAGAAGTGTCTCAAGCTCGACTTAGCTCCTTAACACACCCTATATTTATCTATCATATACATATTCACATCAAACATCTCGTTTATGTGTCCAATTAAAATAAATGAAAAAAAAATTAACGGATAAATATCTAAAACACACATCCTAAGTAATTTAAAGTATATTATATAGTCATAACTTTTTTTATTTTAAAAGATATTATTAGATAACTCAAGAGCAACTTAACACATATTTTATTTATTTTAGTGTGATGTGTGCTCTATTTTATTTATAATTTTGTAAGATTTTTTATTTTATTTTATAAATAAATCATTTTTTATCACTCAAGCTAATAATTTATCATATTATACGACAATTTTGATTTCAACTAACATTAGTATATTTAATAAATTTAGGAATAAATATTATTTTATAAGTAATTAAAATAAATTTTTCATGATATGTTTTCATTCAACCCACATAATGGAATAAAGGAGTGATGTTGTTGTGGTATTATATAAACTTATTTAATTTGCTTATTTATATAATCAGATATAATTTTTAAAATATAAAATATAAAATTATAATTAATATCAGGTCTAATATATGTTTGAATCTAGATTCTGAATAATAAATTTTACTTGCATATGTATGTTTATATTTATGTATTTGTATTAATGCAATATTAGCTGAAATGGAGAAAAATAAGAGGAAGAGTCATAATAAATAGTAAAAAATTGCATAATTTTCTCGTCCAGATTTTAAGGACGGAGGGTGGTCGAAATAGGATTGTGAAATGCTTAATTTTATGGATGAAATAGAAAAAAAAATTCTTAGAATTTGAGCAACTGTATTTGTTGAAGATGAGCAAAATCATTAAAATATTTATTTTTCTAAGAAAAAAATTGAATGATCAGTAATTGTCCACCTTAAACTCTTCCTAATTCTATCTCTACTACCATCCATGATATCTTTTTTCTCCTTATCTTATTGCATGCAATTTTATATTTATTTAACTTTTTATGTGGCACCTATAAAATATTTACTCATTTAAAAGATATCAGCTGGCAGAAACCAATAGCATTAAAGAAATGAGGGATTAATGGACCATGACAGACCAAATGGTACGGTGGCTCTTATCTGCTTCAGAATTCAAACTAAGACCATAGGCATAAAACGTGTCAAAGGAAGAAATAAAGGAATAAAATAAAATCAAAATCTTTCGAATCAAAGGGTAACATCTCTCAAAGCTTTGATAAAATATGTTGTGGATTTTCCCAAAAAAAAAAATATGTTGTGGTTAGCTTCAACAACACGTGTCAAAGCTTTGATAAAACATGTGTCAGCTGGTCTTTACTTTATTATTATTATTATTATATAGGTGGGAGGTTGGGGGACTCATTTACACAATATATGTATGACTCGAATTCAAGATCTCTTAATTTAAAGACCAGCTATATAGTATGACATTAGTTGATTAATTAATTCTACTTGGTTTTTTTTTTTTTTTTTTTTGTTGGGTGGGGAGTGGACTTTTGAGTATATGATAGCTAAAAATTTACACATGCAACACTTCCGTAAGCTCCAAAAACAAATCTATATATGATAGCTAAAAATTTTAACCGCATATCAAAAGAACTTCGTTGATTTGATGTGAGCAAGGACGTTTGATGCCTGCAGGGAAGTGGACGTCGACCCAAGTCACGAGCTGCAAGAGCTAGAAGGGTCTGGAAGCTACTATTCATAGATGGACACATCGGATGTGGGCCTGAGTGACGTCCACCTGAAGTGTACAAACATGCAGATAGAAGAAAAGGATAGGGATCTAAGCTTTGATATATATATATATATATATATAAAGGGGTTTCGAATGTGAGCCACCAAAAGGAATTATTTCTTGTCTACTAATGAGCTGCATGTGTGAGCTCTTGATAAAAATATATCTTATTTTGAGCTTGAATATGAGATGTAATAATCTTCTTAAAATGAACGCCTCATATGAAAGAGAAAAAACAAATCCTTCTTAAAGAGTTTTAACCTGCAATACTTTACATAAAGAATAAGACAACTCTATTCAACTTAGGAAGTAAATCAAGACAACTTAGCAAGTAAAATTAAACTGCTTGCTTTGATAAATGATTTGTTGTTACTAGAGAGAGAAGGTCTGAGATTTTAGAGAGGGAAAGTGTTTGTTTTTCAAAATTCCATTGAGGGCTTTTTGCCGGGACTTTTGATGGCGACGAATGTTGCCGGACTTTCGCTGTAGGTGGTGTTGGGAATGCTCGTCGTCCCACCTTTGGTGGTGTGGTAATCCTTGCTCGTTCATTGCCAACTTTTGGCGATGGAGCGATATGTATTTCTTTAAATTAAACTGCTAAGGATGCGAGCTTGAAAATGAAGAATGGCAAAGCCTTGGTAATCAATGAAGGTGGACTTTTGTCTTCTAAGAAATTTATTCTTGATATTGGAAAAGGAAAGGAGGTTTTGAATGAAAATAATTTTAAAATTGCAAAGCCAATTCCCAATGAGTTGTCAGGTGATTTAATGGCGAATGCTAAAGCATCTTCCTCTGGTTCTAAGTTAAGTGTTAATGGCGAAGGCAAGACTTTCCCGTCGACTGAGGGTAGAAATGTTTTTAACTCTAATATTAATTCTTCTTTGGATAAAGCTATTATTGATAAGCCGGTTGTTGTTCCCTTGTAGAGTGAAGTTGATGTTCCCATGGAGAGTGAAAGTAATATTGATCTTGTTTACTTAAAGATTAATCATGTAGCTGTTGACATGTTCTCTGTTCATCATTGCGAATCTGGAGAGCAGGACTCATGTAATCTTAAGGTTGTTTATGAAGTGACACCTAAAGAATCTATTGGTAATGGTTTGTAGTGGTTACATCTTATTGTGCTTGGTAATGGATGTAATTTATGTACTTTTAATGATGAATAAGCTATAGATTCAATTCTTAATAATGGACCTTGGTATGTTAATGGGCATATCATTGGTATGGATAAATGTTATCCAATATTTCTCCTTCTTCTTTGAAAGGTTAATCATCTCCAGTATGGATTAGAATGCCCAATCTACTACTTCAGTGTTGGGATGAGATCAATGTGTGCAGGATTGCATCTAAGGTTGGCTCCCCGTTTTTGATTTATGGAAGCATGTTTAAATGGAACATGAGAAAATTATTTCAGAAAATAGAGAATGAAAGGATTTCTACTGTCTATTTCAACTGTGGCAAGATTGGGCATGTGGAAAAAAATTGTCCAGTGATAATGATGGACAATGTGCAAGACATTTATAAGAAACCTGAGACCGAGCGTGTAGATGAAATTCCTACTTTGTTTGTTTCATGTTAGAGAACAAGCTTCCCCTTGGTGTTTGGGTAGAGGGGTGCTTGAGCAAATTCTTTCAGAAGATAAAGTATGAAAGGATTTCTACTTTCTGTTTCAACTGTGGCAAGTTGGGCATGGGAAAAAAAACTATCCAAAGATAATGATGGACAATGTGCAAGACATTTTTAAGAAACCTGAGATCGGTGGTGTACATGAAATTCCTCTTGTGGCTACAACCTTAACTAATAACCGCAAGGTGTATGGTGAAACTTATGTTGGTAAAGATGGTTATGGACATTTGTTCCATGTAAATTATGGGAAAATTAAATTCAAAAATCCTAGAGCTAGAAGACCAATGGTGCATGATGCTAGACTCAATTTAATGAAAAATACAAGTAGAGTTGTAAAAGAAATTATTGTGGTGGATGCTGCTAAAGAAGGACCTGTGGTGGACATTATTGTGGAAGATGTACATTCTCCTCCTAAAGTGGTTGTTGCAGTTGATGGAGAGTGTTCAATTCATATTTTGATATTGGTATGGTTTCTGAACCACAATATCTTCCTTCTGTCAATAATAAGTTTAATGTTTTATGCGAGGTAGAAGAACAAGGGGAGATCTTTCAAGAGAATATAGATGGAGTGTCTTCTTTTATGAATGATAAAGGAGAAGTTGGTGTAGTTTCTCCGGGTGGCAAAGCTAAGCTAAAGGTGGAATCTTGATATAAGGAAAAAAATTCTTCTTGTGTAAAGAAGAAGTTATCAAAAGAATTGGGAGGACTTGGTCCTATAAAGTTATCTCTTAGAAATAGAAGATTGGATGGGAGATGAAAGACAAGGTAGAGAATTCTTACCCTCTTATTAAATTAATGGCTTCGATTGTTTTTTTGGAATTGTAGAGGAGCTAGGAAGAGGCAAGCTTCTCTTTATCTTAAGGAGGTTGTTAAGGAGCATGAGGATTTTTTTGTTGGTTTGTTGGAAACCAAGTTATCTTCTTTGGATAGAAAGGTAGTTGATGATTTTATTGGTGTGAATTGGGACTTCTATCATGTTCTAGCAAATGAGTTTTCTGGAGTTATTCTAGTGATGTGGAAGTCTGTAGTGGCTTCCTTTTCTATTTTAAATTCTTCTTACCAAGTTATAATTGGTGAGTTGAATGTGACTAATAAAGCTTTATGGAGGGTTTCAACTATTTATGGGAGCAAGGATGTGTATAAAAGGAGGGAGCTTTGGAGGGAGTTGGAAGTTTTCACTTCAAAAGATGTGCTTATGGTTGTAGGGGGATTTCAATTGTTTGTTATCTAAGGAGGAGGAGAGGGGTGGCAAGAGATTTTTCTTTTCTCAAGGTCTAAAGGATATGAAGTCTTTTTTTATTAATAATGATTTTCATGAAGTTGATTGTATTGGTCCCAAATTTATTTGGTGCAATAACAAGGTTGGTGGAGCTCATATTCTGGAAAGGTTGGATAGGTGTTTCTTGAATTCAACTGCAATCAATTCCTCTCGTCGTTTTTGTGGTTAGGCATCTTGTAAGAATAGCTTCTGATCATTATCTTGTTTTATTAAATCTTCTAGTGATCAAGTCTTTGGCTAAGAGGATTATTAAATTTGAGAATGTTTGGGCTTCTTTTCCGGCCTCCTTTGCTGTGGTAAGGAATGCATGGAGTAAGAGGGTGAATGGGAATTGGTCTGTAGTTCTTAATACTAAGTATAGGAGAGCTATGAAATATTTGTTCTTTTGGAGAAAAGCTAAGATGAATAATTTTTATTCTATTGAAGAATAGTCTATTGAAAGAGATTTTGGAGCTGCAATTGAAGGAATCATATATGGAAAATCTCTCAGATGAAGATAGCTGGTTGCTCAAGATGAAGGTCTTGGAGCTGAATTCTACTCTGGCTTGGTTGAATACTTGGTGGAAGCAACGTGCTAAGGTCAAATGGATGTCAAAAGGTGACACTAATTCCAAATTTTTTCAATCATTTGCCAGTGTAAGGAGAAATGCAAACTGGAATTTTAAAGTTGAAGATGATAATGGATCATTGGTGGAAGACAAAAATTAGATTGAAGACATTTTTATTCATTCTTTAATGGTAAATGGAAGGAAAGAGATTGTGTTCTTGAAGGTTGGCTAGCACTTTTAAATTCTCTTGATGAAACCGATAGAAGATGGCTTAGTAGATCTATTTCTTGGGAGGTGGTGGAGGTTTTGATTCTCAAGCTAGTGGTAACATTGCTCCAGGCAATGATGGCTTATCTTATTTTTTTATCGAAGCTTACTGGGGAATTATTAATATAGATTTCTGGAATGCTATTATACAGTTCTTTAATTTTTGGCATTATGGATGTGGAGTGGAAGGAAACTTTACTTGTGCTTATCCCTAAAGTGAGCAACCCATTGATTCTCGCCAACTATAGGCCTATCATCCTTTGAAAGACTGTGTATAAGGTAGTTGCCAAGGTGATTTTGAATAGAATGGTATATGTTTTGCCTAAATTATCTCATAAGAATAAGTGGCTTTTCTTAATGGGAGATCTATGTCAGAACATGTGCTGGTTGATCAGGAAATGTTCCACAAATTTAGATTTTCTAAATCTTCTAAAGGATTAGTCTCTTTCAAGATTGATATGGAACAAGCTTATGATTGTACATGTTGGGATACATTGAGAAAGGTTTAGGAGTATTTTGGTTTACCTATTATGTTCTCAAATCTTATTATGGAATGTGTTGAGAATCAAAGGTTATCTTTGATAATTAATAGCATTTCCTCTAAGTGGATCAATGGTAAGAGTGGCTTCTGTCAAAGTTGTCCTTTATCGCCTTATCTTTTCATTCTTTGCTCTCAACATCTTTCCAATGTTCTTATTCAGAGAGGTTGTTTTTATTGTATTTATACTTATCCTAATGGTCCAATGATTTCTCATTTATTGTATGCAAATGATATTATTATTTTTCTAAAGCTAGCACTAAGGTTGTCAAGGAGATCAAAAGTATTCTTTTAGATTTCTATGATTGGATAGGTCAAAGAATAAATGCTAATAAATCTGTGATTATGTTTGGTAAATGTGTTAGAAGAATAAATAAGAAGGCTATAACTCGTATCATGGGGTTTAAGGAAGTTAAAGAGTTCACTTACCTTGGTGTTAAAATGGTGTTGAGAAGATTGGTTGGAGCTTATTTCCAGTTTATTGTTGAGAAAGCTTTAAGAATGCTAAATATTTGGGGAAGTAAATTCTTTTCCTTAGCATGGAAGTTCACTTTGGTTAAAACAGTTATGCTTTCATATCCTAGCTTTCATTCTACTAATTCTCTTATTCCAAGAATTGTTCTTAATATGCTTTATAAGTTATGTAGAAGTTTTATATGGAATAAAAGGGATAGAAGACTTGGACTTCATTATGTCAGTTGGGATTTGTTGTGTAAGCAAATTGAGTGGTGGGGGGTCATGGATTACACTTTTGTGCTCGTAAAGTTGGTCCTTGAAGGGCTAAGTTGGCTTGGAAGTATTTTGACGAAAGAAATTCTTTATTACATGAAGTCCTTGAACCCAAATGTGGTGCTCAGTTTGGGAATGTTGGTGCTAAAAAGGGTGGATCAACAGCTTGGAAGATCATCACTAATGGAGACATGTGTCTTAATCCAATTATAAGATGGAAGATTGATAATGGTAGCTCAGTAGATGTCTTTAAGGATGTATGGATCTGGGATAAAATTATCAATAGGTGGTCAACATTTGTTGCCAACATAGATAGTGATGAATTTACACTTGACAATCTTATGGTGGACGGTTCCTGGAATGTCCATGAACTTCATAAATTCTTTGGAGTTGAACTTGTTAAGGTAATATGTCAAATTCATATTATGCCTTATAAGTGTCCAGATGATTTGGAGCTTATTCATAAGAATTCTTAAATATCATTATCATATTTGTCTTCGGAAGCTATCATTCAAAATCAGCCTAACAGGCTTTAATAGAAGTGGATAAAAAAAGCTAAGCTAATGCCAGATGTGGAGGTGTTCTAGTGGCATTTATACAATAATGCTACTCCAACATTTCAATTTCTATATTCTAGAAGATTGCAAGATGTTTTTGCTTGTCCAAGAGGTTATAATGTTGCCGAAAATATTGATCATGTAACAACAAATTGTGTGAAGTTGTTGGAGGCAATTCATTATTTAAATAATTGGCGGTTTGGGATACTTTCATTTGAGAATTTTGAAGGTTACTGCCACTGGTTAAACCACCTCTCTCCGGGTAATATGTTCTTAATTAACCTGCTTTGTAATTCTGTCTATTTATCTTGGAAAGCAAGGAACAAGTTTATTCATGAAGGTGTTATAGAGAGTTTGATGATTATTGTTGTTTAAGCTGTGTCTTACTCTTCGTTCTCTTCTTTATTTGGTGGTATAAGCTTGGGCCACTAGGGTGTTAATCAGTCGATCAGGCAATTTAATCATTGACACCCTCCCCCACCCAACTGGATCATTGTAAATTTTGAAGCTTCATTATTACCTTCATACAAAGTAGGTATTTGTGGTGTATTCCGTGATTGTAAAGGAAGATTTTTACTGGCCTTTGGGAAGAGGTGTGTTCATTTGGATATTTCTCAGCAGGAGCTTTCATCTATTCAATCATTAAGAGATGTTATTAATGATTGGATATTGTATTATAAGGGATCTTATTATCGAAGGTGATAATTCCAATATTATTAATCTTCTTCAAAATTCTTTAAGGAAAGCTTGACGGTTGATGGAGAGCTTTGATTTTTTCAAGAATTTAATCATGTTATTTTCAATTGTATAGATAGAAATTGCAATAAGTTAGTGGACTTGTGTGCTAACTATGCAATTTTAGTGAATTCCTTTGGGAGGATATTAGTTTTAATAAGGTTCCTCCTTATTTTCTTTCTTTGTTAAAGGAGGAACTTGTTTGGAATGATTCCTAGGTTGAATTTGGTCTTTTATTTTAGTTAATGCAATGATTTTTTGCTTCATAAAAAAAAAAGTAAATCAAGTCATCACATAATGTTAGTTATTTTATCAAATGATCAGATTACTCACAGTAAAGATGGTATTTCCTAAGATTATGTTTATATCGTTAATCAAACAAATATATTTAACATCAAAGAATGATTCAATATTCATGTACTCAAATTTAATATTAAGAAATTTTCTGATATACATGAATATTTATATAGTGGCTTCCAAATGATTTTTTTTTGTGTGAATTTTGCAGGTGCTTACTTAGCACTCCAATGGTAAATGAATTATACCTAGTAATAATAAGATAAAATCCACTTACTAACTAACCATTAATATTAAGATGGATCTTCAAGAGATTATTCATCATCAAATGCAATCAAAATCTCTAGGAGCAATGGGTATCAACCAAGAATGCCATTTTTCAATATGAGTGGCATCTTTCTTTTGAGATAGCTTTTCACTATGAGGCTTTTTTATTTGCTAAAAAAGGAATGCATGATAATAAAAGGATGCATAATTAAAAAAAATGTAGTATATTTGAAATATTGGAAGTTGTTTAGATGAGAGCAAAAGGAATGAAAGAGAATCTTTTTTTGGATTAAAGTAAAATGATGGTAGTGGGCAATGGCGGTGATGATGGAAAATGGTGGTTGGTGGAGGATGTTATTGGCTGTGAGTGGTGAAAGGTAGCAACAAACATTCACGATCAGTGGAGGTGGCCGGTAGTGAGCACTGGCAATGATATGATTAGTGATCCGAGATTAGCAAGAGGTGGATAGTGGTGGGGGTCATTAGTGGAAAGAGACTAATGGTTGTCCATTGCCAACAACAGCAATCAACGACTCGTGGTCGACCAAAGGCGAAGGCGTCTTTGAAAGGTAGTTGTTTGTGGGCAATGTGAGCAAAGCCACTGGCAACATATGACAACAAGAGGTGGCCAACGATGATAGATAAAGACAATATAATAGGCTTGCAGTGAAAAAAAATGATCAAAACTTGTCCAATTTATAATACATAAAAAATGAACTAGAGAGATAAAAGGAATTTAATGAAATTTTACATTACATTTCCTTTTCATCAAATCAAAAACACAAATTTTCTTAAAACTATTCCTTTTACTCAGCAAACAAAATAGTTTTTATAAGAAAAGTCAATTCCATAAAAGAATTTGGGTTTTTTAAAATCTTTAGCTATAAAGCACTTCTATAGGTAGCCTTTCACCTCAATGATGTAATAATCTGTTCTTGTAAGCATGATGCCAACATAAAAAGACTAGTATAATGGTATAATTGAGCCTTCATGACTATGCTTAATAATGGTTGAATGATATGTAGTGTTGTTGTGAAGAAAAATCATAATCAAGACTTCATAAAATTTTAAAAGCAAGCTCGTGGAATCTATTTAAGCTTTGTATACTCTATCTAAGCCAACTCAGAGTTTTCCTCAATAAACATACGTGTATAGAGATACATCCCCAACTTTCACCAAGGTGTCCTCAAAGCAAAAAAATTTGAATTTTCAAAATATATGATCTTAAAATGAAAATAAACTTTGCAAATTAATAAATAACTCTCTAAAATTTTTAAAATCTTGAAATTAAATTCAAGCCCTCTTTTGATCACGTAGATTGGAAAGAAATCTCCTAAACCTAAATAAAATTATTTAACACCTTTAATTCATTAATAAATATATGAACCTTAGAACCTTAAAAAATTTTAGAAATTCTTTTTAGGTTCAAATTATCTCGAAGTTATAGAGGTTGATATTGAGTTTCATATAAGCCTATAATGTTAATTTCAGAAAATTTGAGTCCATTTACTTAAAATTTTTTCAAACTCTAATTCTGGGTTAGATTAGGATATTGTATAGCCTAAGGAATTTTTTATAATCCCTAAATAGTTCAATAAAAGCTAGAAAATGTGAAACAAATAGCAACATAAACTGAATGACTCATAGAAGATACAAAAAACTATTCAAATTATTTTGAAGTCAGAAATTAGCCTTCCTAACTTTTGAATAATAGTTCAAATAAAAAATCAATAAATTCTTAAAAATAAAAAATAACTCCAAATAAGTTAAAATTTTTAGAGATTGATCCTTAGATCCATAGTGGTCCATAAATTTGAATTCATTTAAGGAGTTAAATATCAAACCATAATTCCAAAATAAAGAAAACCCGAATAAAGTTAAAAAATTCTGAAAATATAAAATAAAGTGCATTGAACTCCTTATGAATCCTAAAATTAGGGAAAATTCAGCCAATTTAAAAAATTGCAAACATGCATCAACAAACTTAAAATGTTAATTAATAAATAAATTGAAAAAATCATAAACAGCTTTAATTGTCTTAAAACACATAGTGAATGTTTTATAAGGCATTCTTAACTCATGAAAACGTTTCTTGACAATTTTAGTCCATTTATATGTTCAAAATACAAACCCTAACTGTGAAGTAAAAATTATGGAGTATTGTATTGTCTAAAATTCCAATAAAAATAATGCTTTTAGTTGATTTTGTGCAAGAATATTTCAGAAAAAGGAGAAAAATTCACAAGAATTGAACCAGTATTGCGGCGCTCAAACTTTTGTGTTGTAGCGCTTCACAATGTCGCAGTGCCAAAAATTAGCATCATAGCACAAGAATCTTAAATATTTAAGTGTTGTATCACCGAACTTCACAACATTGCAGCCCCAGATTTTACATTCAAGTGCCATAGCTCTCAATTTTTATAGCACAACAGTCGAGCATTTAAAAAAATGTGAATCTGCGTTGAATCAGCCAGGCAGAGTGTCAGTCAACCAATAGCCATGACAAAACAGTCCAGTGCCATAACAGAGCCTACTCAGTAACACCGAGTTCCTAGTTCATATTGTAATTTTGTGGTGCCACCGTGTTGAGTATCACAGCATCTGAATTCGTTTAAGTACATAATATAAATAGTTTTTAGTCTATTTGTAGAAAGATTATATCAATTTATATATTCTATCATTTTAGGAAAGTTTAGAGTGCTTAATTATAGTGTCAATATAAAGTCAAGTCTAAGGAAGGCCAAATGAGAGAAAGAAATAGAAATTTGTGTGGTTTACTTACGTTGTTATAAGAAAGCAATCAAAAGAACAAAGGAGTGTGGAGAGTAAAGTTGTACTATTCAAGCAATATTTATTTGCACTTTTCTCCTTGTACTTTCTTTATGGAACAATCAATGAATTCTATATTAATATTTTATTTTAATTCTATGACTAGCTTAACTCATAGTTTTTGGCTAATGATTTGAGTCCTTAGTGATTACTAAACTTGACTCTTTTGCTTTAATGAATTAATGAATATTTTCAATATTTGTAGTTCTTAATTTAATTTATCCAATGGTCATGTGTAGAGTTAAAATATAGTGAGATGCCTCATATCGATGGAGGAATATTGGAGTATTAAAATGGAACTCTTGCATTCCTAGATATAGGATATTTACTATTCTAGAGTCTATGGAGAGATAATAGTTGTAGGAGGGCCATAAACCTTCCTTCACTTCATTACAAGCTCGATGGAGATCTAAGAATGCATATGCTCTTATTCACAATCAACATATCAGAGTCTACATAAGAAAGTTTTAGAAATTCACTATTAATAGTCCAAAATAATTTACCTACTAGTATTTTATCTTTCTTCTGCATTTGTCAGCCACGATAGATTCTAAATCTAACTTTTATTGTGTAGGATAAATATTGTAGCATAAATAGATAATATTAGCACATTTTCATCGTAACAAAATACTTTCTCATGGGATTGTCACTTGTTTATATCACTCTTGCACTTGATCGACGTGTGCACTTACATTATTTTGTTGGCATTTATATCGAAAAAAATCTAAACATATTTTACGTACATCTGACTATTCTACGCATGTATTGCCCCCATACCCACGATCAAGCTTTTGCCGCCATTACAAAAGGAAGTAACTTACTTTCATACAATTTTATTCTATATTATTGAAAGAGATGTATATTTAATACTACTTGTATCCTAAACCCTAAAAAAAAGAAAAAATATATATTATTTTACCAGTTTAATTTAATTTTTTTCTTTTCATTCTTGTGTGATTGGTGTATTTATATTAAATCTAGTTAAAAGCCCTTATTATTTAATTTAAATATTGAGAGAACCCTAACAAAAATTAGAAGAAAAAATCATTAGGAATAGCTTAACCAAATATAGATCAAGACCATCTTAAAGCTCTTAGGGAGTATGTCAATCCTATAGTAAATGAAATTCATTAGAGTATCAACCGACATTTTATCCAAGCAATTCACTTTGAGCTGAAACCTTTATTATTTAAATGATTAAAAAATTTCAATTTAGAGAAAGTCCTGCTGAGGATCCTAACCTACATAACTAACTTCTTAGAAATATGTGCAACATTTAAGTATAATGGCATCACTGATGATGATATTAGACATTTATTTTTATTATCAAGGGCAAAGTTAAGATGTGGTTCAATAATTTTCCCTTAGACTCTATAATCACTTTGAATGAGTTGACACATAAAATCATAATTAAGTATTTCTCACCTTCTAAGTTTGTCAAGCTTAGGAATGATATAACATCTTTTTTCCAGTTTGTTGGAGTGTCAATTTATGAGAGTTGGGAAAATTTTAAGGAAATGCTTAAAAAGTACCCTCATTATGCTTTGCTTGATTGGTTTGTAATAAAGAACTTTTATAATGGGGATGTAGGATCACATAGGTTAACTATTGATGTTACAACTGGAGGTTCTTGATGTTAAATCCTTTTGAAGAGGCTTATTCCTTCATAGAGGAGATGGCGACAAATAATTTTTAGTAGTCTTTTGATAGGGTGAATCCTAAGAGAACATTAAGTGTCTATGAGTCGGATACTTTATCAATTTTGATAGCTCAGATAGCATGCATATCTATGAAGTTGGATAATCTTGGAATTAATTTAGGATCTATTCAATTTATGTATTTGGATGAGCATTATTTAAATACTATTTGTGAGAATAGTACATAAGGGATTGAGAATGTGATTGGAAGATAAAATAATCTTAGTTTAATATTAATATAGGTTAGAGGAATAACCCTAATTTTAGCTAGAATAATATTAATAGTGAAAATAATAAGAGGATGCAAGTCAATCAAATCTTGGAGGAAATTAAAATAATCATCGACAACCGGTAGTAAACCCTAAACCTTCTTAACCTTTAGGTTTTAATCAGAATAATCAATTCAGACATAAAAAGTCACCTTTAGAGGAGTTAGTAATTCAAACAGGAAACTAACTATAAGTTCAAGCTACTTTAACTAAGAACTTTAAAAATTAATTAGGATAATTTATAAAAAAAATTAGTAGTAAACCCCATGACATCTTGCCCGATAACACTGAAGTTAATCCAAAGAAGAAATATAAAGGTCATAGTTTAAAAAATTTGAGTAGTAGTGATATCACTCAGCCAAAATGGCATATCTAGGAACAAAAAAATTATTAATTTAAAAATTTTCAACCAAAAAATTTAAATACATAGAAAAGTAAAAATGTAGTAAAATTAGACACATAAATTTATAGTGGTTTGGTCCAACTAGACCTTCATCCACTCCCTAAAGACTCCCTTTTTAAGTATTGCACTATTACCAATGTGACTCTCATTTGCTCCCACAGCAAGTCAAAGAATCCTTTATAATTATTCTCTCTTCAACCAATTCCTAGTGCGGAAGAGTAACGTTATCCTTTAATACCATCCAAGTGTTGGAAAAATACCATCGTTCTTTCATACCATCTAAGTGTTAGTAAAGTACTGTCATCCTTTAACACTCTCCAGGTATTGACAGAGTATTGTCATCCTTTCACACTCTATAAGTGTCGGTAGGGAACTAGATCTTCTTCAAAGAACTTTTCTCAAGCATCTTCAAAGAAGTAAGGAAGAGATTTGCCCTATACACAGAGATCCTCACATTTGAGTAATCTTGTGAACCCTTCGCACTCTCAACTTGCAAGAACTCTCTCTCTCTCAAACATTCTCCCAAATAACTCTCACACTTGCTCTCAAAGAAAAAATGAAGAATGATTTCTCCCACAGTCGATCTTATATATGAAAGACATGAAAAACTGTCCAGAAAATTAAAATTTTTCAATTTAACAATCCATGATCGTACGTACGAACAGTTCAAAATTTGCTTGTACGAACCAGTATGAATCGATTGTGTACTCTAATTGACCTATGTATGAACTTATATCATACAATACGATCAATTCAAAATTAAATAGATTCATCCAATACGATTCAGTACAAAATAATTTCGTACTCTAAATAATGTATTATAGGAAATCTATATCGTACAACATGAACTATTTTAATAAAACCATGTTTTGTTCAGTACAAAAATGGCCTCAACTAGGTTCATTGTTCATTCTAGACAAATTAAATAAAAAATGATTATTACAAAAATAATGAAATAAAAATTAGTTAATTTCAAATTCAGTAATAGATATAATTATTAATTAGATAGATTTGGATTAGAGATTAAATGGTAAAGGAAAGAACACAATAGAAAATATTTTAATTGGCGACATTGCGCATCTTTTCAAATATTTGTGGCACACTTCGTGTTTCTTTTTCTATTTTGGTTGATTTTGTATCTTTTTTTATTTTTTTTACTTTGGGAACCATTGCACTTCTTCTCTATTTTTGCACACATTGTGCATTTTATTTTTAATTTTTTACTTTTTAAGTCTTTCCAATATCAATTATCTAAAATCAAATTTCACTAATAATAAAAATAAATATATTGAAAAAAATAAAAAATAAGAAGACATCAATCTTGTAATAATTATAGCTTAGATATATTTGTCTATAGGAACATGAAATTGATTCTTTATCTAAATCCAATTATAATTTTAATTTAACTTTTTGAAAGATTAAATTTTGTAAAGAAATTAATTTTTAGGGCAAAGTATTTTATAATCCATTTCAATGATAAATTTCAAAAGGTTTTTCTCTTTAAAATCATAAACATTTCAAAAATTAAAAGTCAATGCACATGAATGAAGCATTCCAATATTCTATTCATTATAAAGATCACATATAAACATATATTTCTAAATTATATCATCATGACAACTCACATCATATCATCAAGTCTACATCATCTCAACACATGAAAACACTAAACTAAAGTAGAAACATCACAATAGCAAATACAAAAACTCAGAAGCAATAACATGATAGACGTACATCTAAAAATCTGAAGGGCCCTAGTCTGGAGGAGGTGGTTGATTGAACATTGAAAAATAACTACTAATTATAGCTATATTCATGTTCATTAAGTCAAACTATCCATGAACCCACCCCATATCTTCATTGTAGTGAGCATCTTGCTAGTTAAGATGAGTTTCAATTTGATAAAAACATTAATCAAAATGAGTATCCAATCAATCAAATCGTTGGAGTAGTTTTGGTCAGGTCCTAGTGCAGGTGCTAGGGCAAGAGCTCCCCCTTCATCCTTAGAATCATCACTCTCTAAACTCTAATCTCTCCCACAAAGTGCCCGAAAAGTGGCATCAGTAAAGTAGAAAGGAAGTTCTGTGGAAGCATCAGGATGAATCAGGTTATACTTCTTATGTAGAATGTAGGTAATTAAATATCCAAAAGCCGCTTCATCCTCTTATGATGTGGAAGCTTAATTTCAAAAAGGTTATAAATATAATCTATGATGAGTTAGACTTCATCAAAGATTTTCTCATTCATAATTAAATACGTGTCTGTGGACAAAATTGGAGTCATATTTATCCGATCACCAGCTTTAGGGATAATAGAAGATCTCAAAACATGTTGGATGGCCTAAGCATTTTGATGTAAAGTGTAAATTCTAGAAAAATGACATAGTTGGGATACACCTCTAAGAGTTTTATTGATTTCACTCCTATCAAAATCGGCCCCAGAAGTTAAAATATGGGCTCGAATGCCTTGGGTTCTCAAACAAATAAAGTTGCCTAACTCCTCCTTGGTAATTTCTACTCATTAGTTCTGAACATAAGAACTAATAGTAGAATGGTCCTCATTATATCTCATCTAAATTCACTACTCATTATTTTTGAAAATCATCACAAAAATTATTATTTGTAGATCCAAATATGATATCATGAATATATATATTTGAATAATGAGTATGACATCTCTTATTTTCTTCAAAAGAAGAGTGGTGTCCACACTTCCTTTCACAAAAGATCTCTAATGGGTAAGTGCTTAAGCTCTCATACTAAGCCCTAAGTGCCTATTTCAGTCCATATAATGTCTTTTTTAAATTAAACACATGATTAGGAAATTTAAAATTTTTAAAACCTGGAGGTTGCTCAACAAAAGCATCCTCTTATATCACCCCATTCAAAAAGACACTCTTTACATCCGTTTGATATAATTTAAATCCTTTAAAGTAGGCAAAGGCTAAAAAAACACTAATTACTTCAAGTCTTACTACAAGGGAAAAAGTTTCTTCAAAATCAATTTCTTCTATTTGATTATACCCATTAGTCACCAATCATGCCTTATTTTTTATCACAACTCCTAAATCATTCATTTTATTTTTGAATACACACATAGTTCCAACAACGCTTTGATTCTTTAGCCTTTCAATCAATTTCCAAATATCATTTCTTTCAAATTGATTTAACTCTTCTTGCATGGCCAAAATCTAAAATTCATCTGAAAATGCTTGATTTATATTTATATTTTCAATCATTGATATAAAGAAAGAATGATTCACCTCTTTGCTAAGTCCATGCCTAATCCTAACACCCTCACTGGGTTCACTTAAAATCAATTCCTCAGGATAATTCTTAGAAAATTTATATTCTCTTGGCAAACGATTTTCTTTTTCCACATTTTCTTATAAATTCATCTTTTCAATTCTTTGGGAGTTATTTTCAATATGATCCTCTTCTAACCTTGGCTCTTCTAAAATTCCAAATTCATCAAATATAACATGTATGGTCTCCTTGTTAAAAACTCTATAAGATTTTCCAATACTAGAGTATCCAAGAAAAATTCCTTCATTAGATTTTGGATCAAATTTTCCTAAAAGAGTTTTACCATTATTATGAATGAACACCTTATATATAAAAACATGTAAAAATGACAAATTTGGTATTCTCCTCTTAAGAAGTTTATAGGATGTCTTATTCAATTTGGATCTAATATTCACCATATTCATAACATAATAAGCTGTACTAACCGCTTCAGCTCAAAAATATTTTAGACATAAATATTCTGTCAATATGGCTCTAGCGGCTTCAATTAATATTCTATTTTTTAATTTCAAACTCTCCTCCATGATCATTTTGAATCGATAAAATCTTGCATCCTAGTTTTCTCTAAATCCAAGTTAAAAATTTTCTAAATTCCTTAAATAATTCACTCTTATGAAATAAATTTAACCCAAGTAAATCTTAAAAAATCATCAACAATCATGAATCCAAATACCTTACCCCCTAGACTTATATTGTTAACCGATCCAAAAAGATCCATATGAATAAGTTTCAATTGTTTGCTAGTTTCAAGATCCTTAATGGGATGAAAGGAGGAACTTCGCCTTTTTTTCTAGTTGACATCCATCACATAGGTGAATCTTAGTAAAGTCTAGTTTTGGCATTCCTCTAATAAGTTCTTTTTGGATAATTTTCTTAAGATTCTTCATGCTAGCATGATAAAGTATCCTATACCATAACCATGATTCATCAGAAATTATTTTTAGATAAAAAGTATTGGCAGATTTAATATAATTCAAATCAAATATATACACATTATTTACCCTAATTTCATTCAAAATATTAACTCCATTTTGGTTGATTATACAGCTAGTGGGAAAAAATTTTATACTATACCACTTTTCACACATGTGACTAATACTCAGTAGATTATGCTATAAGCCTTCTACAAGTAAAACATTCTCAATGAAAAAATTATTTAAGTTTCCAATCATACCTTTGCCTATCACTTTCCTAGTAGTATTGTCTTCTAGTGTAACCATGCCTCCATTCCTGACTTCCAGTGATATGAATTATAGAGTTTGTCAAGTCATATACTTTGAACATCTACTGTCCAGGTACCAAATGCTCTCACGATGTCTTGTATGAGAGCATTTCTATAAAATGATCAAACTTTAGTCTTGGGAACCCAAATAAGTTTGGGTTCTTCTCTTGGAAAAATTAATCTAGACGCATCTATGATATGATTTTTTTATGCATCTTAGGTCTCTACACTATATATGATTTACTGTAAATAGTGCAAGTGTGAGATATATGTCCAATCATTCTACAAGAAAAATATTTAATTCTAGTAAAAAGTTTTTCAATCTATGTGAGTAAAATTGTCTTTTCTTAGGTTTTAAAATTTTTGATTTTTTATGAGGACTAAAAAATTTTTTAAGAGCGGGTGGAATCCTATTTTTCTCATATGCTTTTAATTGTGCTTTAAAAAATGAGTTTGCATTTTACAACACATTATTGTCAACTATTAAATAGTGCTTTCTATTATTATATTCATCTATATGTTTTAAAATCTTTTTCAAGTTTAGTATAGGATGATTTCAATAGTTTGTGTTAGTTATTGAATTTATCAATCTCATCTAATAATTTCATGTGGTTGTTATCAATATGTTCATGATCTTTTCTAAGGATTCCATCATCTTTTTGTAATTTTAGAAAAGCTAAGTTCAACCTAGCATGCATCTTTTTGAGTTTTCTATATACATTTTGTATTTTCTCAGAAATATTAAAAAACTCTTCATAAGTTAAGTCACATACCTCTTCTTGATCTAACTGATCATGCTTGTCGGCAATCGAACACAGGTTGGTGACTTCTTCTTCTGCTTCAGTTTCTAAGGAATCCGAAGTTGAGTCCACCCAAAAAGCTCTATATAATCTCTTATTGCCCTTCCTCACATTTGTTTTCTCCTCCACCTTTTCCTTGCTAGGATTGGCTTTAAGATTTGAGCATTTAAATTTAATGTGTCTACCTGCATTTATAATAAATAATATTATTAGAAGCCTTAACATTTTTATGGAACTTATCTTTATTTCACTGATAATGTCTCCTTTGCTTCCTTTTAAGAAAGCTCCCGAATTACCTTGTCATCAAGGCATTATCATCTTCATCCTCAAGATGAAACTAATCACTCTCTAATTCATCTACTTTCAATGCTATGTTCTTCTCCTTTTGCTTCTCACCTATATCAATTTGTCTTTGAGTCACTCATTACTTATAAGAAATTAGGGATCCAAAAAGATTATCAATAGAATAAATAGTTAAATTTTTAGACTCTATAATAACAGTTTTTTTATCATAAGTAGTAGACAAATAATGAAGTATTTTATTCACTTTCTCGGCATTCATTAGTTCCCTATCTGAAGCATGCAAAAAGGTGACTATTTGAATGAAACGTGTATACATGTCAGTAATTAATTCATTTGGTTTCATGCAAAATAAGTCATAATCATATAATAATATATTTAATCTAGATTAATTCATTTCATTAGTCCCTTCATATGTGATACAAAGTCTATTCCAAATTTCTTTTCCACTATTACAGGTTGAAACAGGCATATATTCTTCAGATGTAAGTACACAGAAAAAACTAGTTAAATATTTAGCTGTTTTAGAGACTATAAAGGAAGATTGTTGATTGTTTTTGGAGAAAAGAGAACGCATTGGGATATTGCTCATCTTGAGATGGTTGCTATTATGACTCTTAGAAGACTAATTCAACCATGGATGCTTGAATGTAAAGGAGTAATAATTGAAGGTGATAACATCAATGTTATCAAATTCATTGAAAATTCTTTGAACAAGACCAATTGGGAAGGTTACAATCGGATGGAGGAGGACTTTCTTTTCTTGACCGATTTCAATAAGCTAATTCATAATCATGTTCATAGAAATTGTAATAAGGTAGCTGATTTGTGTGCTACTTTAGCTTTGGATACCAACTTTTACTTTGATAGCTCTTTCTTTGCTAAGATTCCTCCTTCTCTTTGTTTTTTGTTGAAGAAGGAATGTGAGCCTTTTCCTTAGTTTGTAATTATCTTTCTTTCTATCAATTGCAAAATGCATTTCTCAAAAAAAAAAAATAACTGAGCTAAGTCTTGTTCTTTTAAATTCTAGTCAGCAAATAATGTTTTTAATGCCATCGATAAGTCTAGTTGGCCTAGTGCATCCTTCCTGTACTAAAATCCACATGCGATAGTCAAGCAATTAAAGAAAAGTTGGCATTCATGTTTTTCAAAAATTGAAAGAGATATTATCAAATAATGGGGGTCTAGTGATTGAATACCCTTCAGGTGTGTTATGGTTTTTAAACGTAGCCATGATCATTTTCAAAAACTTGTATAAATCTTAATTTTTGAAAGAAGGCTATGATACCACTAAAAGTCTGTATAGCTTGCTAGACCTAATGCAGTTATCCCAATGCTAACCAAGAGGGGGTGAATTCATTATTTTAAAAAATATCTTAGAAATTTTTATATAAAATAGTTTCTAATTTTTTATTGTGTACAAAGAAATTTTTTTATCAATTTAAAAATTTTTAATCACAAAAATTTAAATACATAAAAAAGTAAAAATATCGTAAAATAAGAAATGGAAAATTTATAGTGGTTCGGTACAACTAGAACTACCTCCACTCGCTAAAGTCTCCCTCTTTAGGTATTGCATTATTACCAAAGTGACTCTCTTTTTGCTCCTACAGTAAGGTGGAGAATCCTTTAAAATTACCCTCTCTTTCACCAACCCCTAATATGGTAGAGTACCATCATCCTTTCATACCCTCCAAGTGTCGGTAGAGTACCGTCATCTTTTCACACCCTCCAAGTGTCGATAGAGTACCATTATCCTTTCACACTCTTCAAGTGTTAGTAGAGTACCGTCATCATTTCACGCTCTCTAAGTATTGGTAGATAATCAGATCTTCTTCAAAGATCTTCTCTAGAGCATCTTCAAAGAAGTAAGGAAGAGATTTGCCATAAATACAAAGAGATTCTCACCATTGAGTAACCTTGTAAATCATTCACACTCTCAACTTGTAAGGACTCTCTCTCAAACACTCTCCCAAATAACTCTCACACTTACTCTCAAAAAAAAAAAAAGAAGGATTTCATCCACAGTGAGTTTATAAGACCTTATATATAAAGATATGAAAAAAATATCCAAAAAACTAAAATTTTTCAATTTGACCATCCCCGATCGTATAGTATGATCGACGATCATATGTACAAATAGTTAAAAATTTCCTCGTACGATCCAGTATGAATTGATTTTGTACTATGATTGACCTAGGTATGAACTTATATCGTATAATACGATTAGTTCAAAATTGAATAGATTCATCTGATATGTTTCAATACAAAAAGATTTCATACTCTAAATAACGTATTGTATGGAATCCATATTATACAGTACGAATTATTTTAATGAAACCATGTTTCATTTGGTATGAAAATGGCCTCAACCATTTTGCACTCTGGAAGTCATTTTTACGATACTATGATTATATAATACAAATAGTTCAAAAATTTACCTGTTCATCCGGACAAAAAGATATGCATTCATTTCGTACTCTAGACATCATTTGTACGAACCTATGATCATACAGTATGAACAGTTTAGAAAAAATTAGGAGTTTCTCGGGATGAACTTATAAGTATCTATTGTCTACTCTAGAAGGCGTACGTATGAAGCTAACTGTATACAATACAAACAGGACTTGGAAAATTTTCCTGGCATGGTTTGATTAACTTCTTTTTGGAGGTATGCTTAAGTCAAATCATCCCGTACAATATAAAATAATATAGTATGTTTAGTTTTAAAAAGTTATAAATTTGTACACTCCTCTAGTGTGTGTGTGTGTACGGTAACTCAATTACAATCACACTCTCTCAGACTCAAGAAAAGTATATACTCCAAAAAAAATAAACCTTAATCTAATCTGACTTGAGGTCTTTAGTAGTCTGGAGTATGATTTCCCTGAAATATTAGTACACACAAATAATAAAATCAATATTTTTAATATATGTTAGGAGAAATAAATGCTAATACAATAATATTATAGAATCAAAAAACACAAATGATATAAAAGCATAGTTATGAAAACTAAGTTAGAACATAAACTTAATTGATTGTTGATGAAGACCTTCCTAGAGCCACCAAGAAGCTAAGGATGATGAATGGTGAAGAAGACTCGAATCCTTGCTTGGAGCAAGCTTTGTGAACACTTCACAAACTTCCCCTCAGAAGATTCTCTCTCGTCCTCCCAAGCTCTCTCTCTCTCCTTCTCTAAGCTTTCTCAGGTCAGGAAAGTAGCAAAAGATACTCTTAATAATATTCAAGAGATCTTATAAAGAAGTGCTTAAAAATTTTCCTAATTTACAACTTATTATCAAGGATTGTCCCTATATGATCAGTGTATTTCAACCCTTCCAGATGGATGATTTGGGTGTGCAGGATGATTAGAACGCATTATTTATTTTGATCATCCAGGACAATGAGGATATCATCCTGTATAATTAGTTCAAGATCATACATATCATCCAGCATATAGTTCTGATCATCCAATAGAGAACATCTAGATGATGAATAATTATAATTAATGATCCTCTATAATTAGTTCAAAATAAGTAATAATCATCTAGCACACAATTCTGGTCATCCAACATAAATATCTAGATGATGAAAAATTATAATTGATCATCTAGCAGATAGTTCGGGATGACTAGCAGATCTAAGAGAAGATTAAGGCTTTCTAACTGATCATCCAGGATGATCCTATGATCATCCAGGATGATCCTATGATCATCCAGGATGATCCTATGATCATCCAGAATAAAATGATCGATCAATCTAATCTTAATTACTTTCCTTAATCACCTGACTAATTTAGGCATGATTGTAATAAATCATCAAGGATGATATGTGATCATCTTGTATAATTTCTAAAAATAATATCATACCAAAAAGAGTTTGGCAGATAAGTATTTTTTATGTGAGCCTATCATCCAGGATGATGTGAATATCGTCTAGGATGATTTACTTAATCTAGGCTTAACACAAATGCCCTAATTAGGGTTTCTATTTTTTAACTAATAATCCAGGATAATTTTAGATCATCACGTATTATATGATCAAAATAAAAAATTTCTTAAACTTATAGAATTTCTCCCCCTAAGTGTGTGTGTGTGTGCAAGGTTACTTAGCATTAGGATCCAACTTATTACATTTGACACAAGAAAGAGTAAAAATCACTGGAATTAAATTTACAAACTGACTTAGTCCTAATCTACCCAATCCTGAGCTAGCTTGAATTAAAATTAACCTTGTGGACCTAAAAAATTAGTAGATAGGGAAACCAAAACAAATATGCAGTAGTAACAATAGTAGAGAAATAGGAATGCCAATAATGTTTATTATCATCAAAATTATATTCCTTGAATCTAGATTTGCAACACCCATTCTTTTGGAGAAAACTTGGAGAGAGAGCCTTGAACGGGAGAGAGGAAAGGGTGGAGTTTGAGAGGGAGAAGATCCTTATGGGGATCAAGGGAGTATGGATGGGGTTTCACAAGGTTTCTCTGATAAGCTTGCATCTTAGTACCATCATATTCAAGGTTTTCTTGAGGAAATTTTTGGGAAGAGAAGAAGATCACTTTAGTGTCAAAGGACCTGGTTACTCCATCACATAGGGGAAGGTGAAAGTGACTCAAGGTTCTTTTTCCTGATTAGGAGGGTGAAAAGGAGTCCAAGTTCTATGTCTCACCAGGAGGGTGAAAAGGAGTTAAGGTTCTCTACTTGTGCAAAGAGTATGGTCATCTGCTGCACCGGGTTAGTGAAAAGATTTTGTAAGGGATTCTTTGCCTAGCTGTAGGGGCTAAAAAAGAGTCACTAAAGAGTTCAGTGAAATACCTGGAATGGGAGGTTCTATGGAATGGACGTAGGTCAGGATGATCGAACCACTATAAATCCCTAGTGTGCTTATTCTTGGTTTTATTTTCTACACTTTATTTTCCACATTTATTTTTTAAGGAAATTCTCTGGTTGAAAATCAATATTTTTTTATTATTATGAAATTACTTTGTTTCCATATTGAGAGATAAAATTATTTACTTTCATATGTTGAAAAATCTTTAAAAAAAGGATTTTATAACGGTTTATTCACCTAGCTGTGGGGGCTATGGAGAATCACTAAAGACTTTAATGCAAAATGTCAGGTTTCTGAACTACTATAAATCTCCGGTGTGTTTGTTATTGGTTTAATTTTTCACACTTTATTTTTTGCATTTTCTTATATTAATTATGTGGTTGAAAAATCTTTATTTTTTATTATTATGAAATTACATTTCTTCCACATCGAGGGATAAAATTGTCTATTTTTACATGTTGAAAAAGCTTTAAAAAGGGGATTTTTCTTTTTGTTTGAAGGAGTTTTTAAAATAAATAATTCCCCCCCCCCCCGGTGGTTAGCCTTGGGACTAATTCTATAAGCTTTAACAAACTTCACAAACTTTCAAGGGTTGGCAGACAAAGAAAAATTTTGAAATGAATAACCAAAATAGAAAGAGCAAAGAAAGAAAATCCCTCATTTGAACATGAAAGATCCCCCAAGGTATTGTAGATGGCACCAATAAGAAAAATAAAATATCACTTTGGAAAGGGCCCAGAGAGTTATCAATTGAGTGCAACAACCAGTACAAAAGACCCAAGAAGAACTCAACAGTGGTCATTTGAGGGGCCCAAATTTGCACCCAAGGTCTAATGAGTTGCATTCTTCCTCTTTCTTAGGGAAATGGTGACAAGCCCAACCTACTTTAGTTATTTTTTAAGGTGAACATGAGACACACTATGTATATGCTTGGAGAGATTCAGGTTATTGTTAGAGATATTTTGTTGCTAAGATTTTAGAACAGTGGAAACAATATGCTTTAGGATAGAAGAAGCTAATATAGGAAAGTTGCATCTCATTTCATGTCCTTTAGAAGGATTTGCAGAAAGATGGACTTTTTTCTTAGGCTTTTTCCTTCGATATATAATGTTCCAAGTTCTCGATTTGTCCTCGAATGAAGGTTGGGAAGGTAGAGGATGGGATAGCTAAGTATGCAGAGGACTAGTTGGATTCTGCATATCCATAATTGTGGATTGAAGAGTACTGTCAACATGGCTCTTAGGCTACAACTTAACCTTGCAATGGAAAAACTCCACTTTATGTACAATAATTCCACAATGGAAATAAAGATGATAGAGGCACTCATACTCAACTTTGAAAAAACCTTCCATTAAGGACTTTAATCCAAAAACATATGGAGAGTTTCTATCTTAAATCAATGCGAACACATACTCGAGCAAAATAACTTTGAGCCCAAGATGAAGATTGTCCATCCATCTAAAGAGGTTCACCAATCATAGCAGCAATGCAAACAATATTGGAAGGATCCCAATACATTAGAGGAAATCGAGGAAACTGGACCCAAATTGGTGTGACAAACCCCTTTATATCCTCAATATAAAGAAACACGACCACCGATCAAGGCTAATAATCCTTCCGTCCACAATCCAAGGATCGCCCCTGAGGATGGTATCATAAGCATCAGGGCTTTGAAAAATATAAATAAAATAAATATAAGAAATAGTGATCACTTGAAACTCCCCGACATGAGACCAACGCTTTGATAGTTCACCATGGAGTCAAGCAAAAGATATTTGCTTGCCATCAAGTTTCCCAACTAGAGCACATTCCGATTTAGAAATATTTTCATGAACTTTATCAAAGTTAAGGGTCAAGGAAATTCCATCCTCATCAAGAACCTCCTTTTTGAAGATCTTGTCTAAAGGAGTATTAGAGGGCTTCCTCCAAGAAAAATGGCTTGGGCTTCAGTAACTAAAATCCCTAAACTGCTTAGGAGAATTTTGTTTGCTTGAAAGAGGAAGAAAATTTGAACCAATTGCTCCTTGGTTAAGAGAATTAGTCTTAGAAGGATTATAACAAACAGTTGATGTACAAATTTCTATAACAAGGGGCTCTTGAATTGAAACAATGGTGGAATTAACCCTACAGGAATCCAATCTATCATCCAAGAGATTCACGCAAATGACACCAGAATCAATAATACAATCTGACATTGATTGATTCATAGCATCCACACATGATATCGAAGTATGTTGAACGATGCAAACTGACGTATTATCGTAGACAAAGCAGTCCAATAAATTATGAACAGAAGAAAAGTTCCAAACGGACTCCATAGCAAACCTGCATAACTGGTCATCATCCAAAGAAAGCAACTCGATCTCCTCAAATGAAGTTTTTGTCGCTAAATGGTCGAACCCAACAGCTTGGACGTCCTGGAATACTTGTTCACATGCCCCAAAACTCTTGCCTTCCAATACCTTCCAATAGTTCCCTGTCCTAAAAGCCTTCCTACCATCACTACCCCTACCGAAGCAAGGAGAAGATCGCCAGCCTCTCCTTCCTGCCATCCTTCAAAACATGTACGCAAGAACAAACCACAAGGCTACGAAGGCCACTTCCTCAAAACCATAGGTTACAACACCTCCATTGAGGATATAAGTCACACTAGGTTTTAAGTTTGCACATTATCTGTTTCCCAATAAAGCTGCTACTTTTCTTATATATTGAGATTGTCCTTTCCATAGCGCTTCCACTTTGATAGATTAATTAATCAAATTAAAAATTATTTTAAATTAAGAATAATTTATATCCTAGGTGCTAAATTGAATGAACAAAAGAAAATTATTCTTAATTTGAAATTCATAATAATCAACTAAATTAAGCATATGAGTAAATATCTTATCTTGAACTTCAAATACTAAGCACTTAATAGCGATTAATATTTTTAGATTGAATAATTAAGTTTACAAAAAAGGAGTACGTAGATTAAATTATGAAAATCATTCAAAACTCTACTATGAAATTAGTAAGCTTATAATAATCCTTATATTAATTCAATTTAAGGTTTCTTAAATGAAGAAGTTAATATGATATTCAAAATTATTACAACTGTACTCAAATATTTTTGTAAAAAGAGAAACTCATGAAAAACAAGAATAGAGAGAGAGAGAGAGATAGAGAGTAAAAGAAAAATGAGCACTTCAACAAAAATTGGTATCTAATGTAGCAACGTTCCTAAAGAACTCTAATACTTATATCAAATAGATGAGTGCAAGTAAACTAGCTAATACATATGAAGTGTTCCAAATGAATTTCTAATTTAACTATAAAAAAAAATTCTAGATGAAATATTATTCAACTCTAAAATAATTCGTCAACAATGCACTTACACTTATATTAAATAAGTTTAATTTGAATATTAAGAAGGATCTTTAATTATGATTTTTCAAATTAGAATTATAACACTTTGATCATTCCAATTTACATCTAAACGGTAGTGTTTTGTCTTACAAATTATTTAATTTTAAATTACCAAATCTTTATTTGAGCTAATGAGTTGATCAATATGTGATTACATCATTTCTCGAGGAAAAAAGAGACACCATTACTTGAGGACAAGCAAGAGCTTAAGCTAGGGGGAAATTGTTAAGTGAAAATTATGTAATATTTTATTATCTTAAATTTCCATAAAAAAATATTATTTTATTTGTATTGTAGGAATGACTCAAAAAAGAGAAAAAATCACAAGAGTTTAACCAGTGTCGCAACACTAAGACTATCAGTGTTGTAGAGCTTCATAACACTACAACACTCAACTTTTGCAGGGTCATGATGGAGTAGTTGACAAAATGTTGAGACACTCTCAATCAGCCAAATAACGCACCAGTTCAGCCAATAGTTGTGTTAGATCAGTCCAGCACCAGAGTGGAGCCTACTTAGCAGCGCTAAGGCGCTAGTTTATATTATTATGTCGCGGGGCCACCATATCAAGCGCCACGACACTTGGTCATTTATGTAATTAACATAAATAATTTTTTTATCTTTTTGTGGAAAGATTCTATCACTTTAGAGATTTTATCATTTTAGGAAAATTTAGAGTGTTTAATTGCAATGTCACCTTAAAGTCAAATTTTAGGGAGACCATAGGAGAGAAGGATATAGCAATTGGAGTGGTTGGCCTACCTTGTTGTAAGAAAGAAAACAATTAAAAGAAGGAATGAGTGTGGAGAGTGATGTTGCACTATCCGGGTGATATTTATTTACACTTTTCTCCTTGTACTTTCTTTATGGAGAAAATAATGAAATATGTGTTGTTTTATTTTAATTTAATGTCTAGCTAAACTAATAGTTTTGGGATAATGATGTGAAGCCTTGGTGATTACTAATATAGACTCTTGTGCTTTAATGAATTAATATATATTTTTAATAACTCTTGTTCTTAATTTAATATATGGAATGATCATGTGTAGAGTTAAAATATAGTGTGATATATTACCTCGATAGAGGAATATTAGAAAATTAGGAGTATTAAAATGGAACTCTTACATACCTATATATGATGTTTAGTGTTTTAGAGTCTATGAAAAGATAATAACTATAGAAGAACTATAAACCTTCCTCTTCCTTACAAGCTAAATGGAGTTCGAATGATGCTTATGATCTAATTCATAACCAAAATAGGAGAGCCTACAAAGGAAAGATTTAGAAAATCGCTATCATTAGTCCAAAACACTTTACCTACTGATATCTTATCTTTCTTCTTTATTTGTTAGGCATGATAGAATCTAAAACTATCATTCGTTGTGTAGGATAAACATATAGCTCAAATAAATAGTATTAGCACATTGGCATTGTAGTTGAACACTTTCTCGTGAGATGGACACTCTCTTATATCGCTCCTATTACTTGATTGACTCGTGCACTTGTGTTATTTTGTGGGTATTCATATCAAAAAATAAATATATGTATATTTCATGCAAATATTGTTGAGAGAGTTGCTATGTAGATTTACATATTTTACACTCTTACAACTTGTATGTTTTTTATGATTCCAAATATTATTGTTTTTTCCTAACACATTATAGAATATTTGTATTTTCTCCTGTGTGTACTAACATTTAAGGGTAGTCATACTCCCGATTATTGAAGACTTCAAATCAAGATCTGCTTAGAATGTTTTTTAAAACTAGAGTCTGTATTTTTCATTTTATTTGAGTATGAGAGAGTGTGATTGTAAATTGAGTAACTTAGCGCGCACACACACACACAATGGGGGAGAGTTAAAATTCATAATTTTTAAAACTGATCGTATTGTACGAATTTACCTTTTCATCCCAGGACGATGACCTCTGGACTTGTGCTTCGAACTATTCATCTAGACGAATTTACCCTTTCATCTTAGGATGATATCCTTTGGACTTGTGCTTTGAACTATTCATCCAGACAAATTTACCCTTTTGTCCCAGGACGATGTCCTCTAGAATTGTGCTTTGAACTATTCATCCAGACGAATTTATCCTTTCATCCCAAGATGATGTCCTCTGGACTTGTGCTTTGAAATATTCGTCCAAACGAATTTACCCTTTCATCCCAAGATGATGTCCTCTGGACTTGTGATTTAACCTATTCATCTAGACGATTTAACCCTACCATCCTGGGATGATGTCCTCTGGACTTGTGCTTTGAACTATTCATCCAGATGATTTAACCCATTCATCCCAGGATGAAGTCCTTTGTACTTGTGCTTTCGAACTATTCATCCAAACGATGTTACCAATTCGTTCACAGGATGATGTCCTCTATTCATTGAACTTGTAGTCCATCCTACATTTTCATACCAACAAACCTTGGGAATAACGATTCATATCGGACAAACTTAGTTCGCACAGGATGATTATCAGGTACGAAGATAGTTCGTACTAATTCACATGTAGTTTGTAATGCAACAGTGTTTACACTATTCATACGTATGAAATGAGATCGTACGAACGACCATAAACATATAGATTTAAGAAATAGCAATTTTTGGACAATTTTTTGGGGCTTTTCTATAAAAGGTCCACTTAAAGCTATCTTACAATCTTTTTGACATTTTGATCTTCGTGCATACAAAAGGGAATTTGAAGAAGAGAGTGAGAGTGAGTGTTTAAAGGAGATTTCTTACTATAGGAGCGTGAAGGGTTCACTTGGTTACTCAAGGGTAAGGATCTCTTTTTGCATTTTATATTTTCTTCACTTTTTTCTCTTATCCTTCTAGATTTCTCATGAGAAGATTTTTCAAGAAGATCCGATTCTCTACCAACACTCAAGGAGTGTGAACAGTCGAAGGTTCTCTTCCTACACTTGGAGAGTGTGAATAGCCGAAGGTTCTCTGCCTACACTTGGA
>NW_021318595.1:7664295-7674493 GCF_001605985.2 Dendrobium catenatum
TAACAAGTTTTAATAAATGGTATCAGAGCTTAGTTTCAAAATCATAAGTTTATACTACTTTTTGATTAAAGACCATGGCTACATTTGGAAACTGAAACACACCTGAAGGTTACTCTATAATTAGACCTCCCTTATTTGACAATATTCCTTTTGTTTTTTTGGAAAACATGCATGTCAATATTTTTACAGTCACTAGATTACTGTATGTGGATCTTAGTTTAGGAAGGGCATACAAAACTAACTAGACTAGTTGATGGCATTAGAATAGAAACACCCTTTGTGGATTGGACTGTAGAAGAACATGACTTAGCACAACTGAATGCTAAATGTTTAAATAGTTTCTTTTGTGCACTTAAGTCAGAAGATTACATGCAGGTTTCCACTTGTAAGAGTGAAAAGGACATATGGGATAGACTTTATATAACATATGAATGGACTAATGAAGTTAAACAATCCAGACTTAATATCCTGTTGCATGAGTATAAACTGTTTCGCATGAAACCTAATGAATTCATTTCTGACATGTATATAAGATTCACACAAATAGTCACCTCTTTACATGCATTGGGTAGGGAACTAACGAACACTGAAATGGTTAATAATATACTTCATAGTTTGTCTACTATATATGATGCTAAAATAACTATGATTACATAGTCTAAAGACTTAAATATTTACTCTATTGATAATCTTATTGGATCACTAATTGCTTACGAGTAATGAGTGAGTTAAAGAAAGATTAATACTAGTGAACCACAAAGGGAGAAGAACATTGCAATAAAAGTGGAGGAGTCAAAGAGTGATCTATCAGAACTTGAGGATGAAAACGACATCACACTGATGACTAGACAAATCAGAAGCTTTCTGAAGAGGAAGAAAAAGAAAAGCCAGTAATGGAATCGAGGTAAGTTCAATAAAAATATTAAGGTTTCAAATTATGTTATTTGCTATGAGTGCAAGAAACCTAGACACAATAAGACAGACTACCCAAAACTCAAAGCCACCTCTAGCAAGGAGAAGGTAGAGGAGAAATTAATTATAAAGAAGGGCAACAAGAAATTCTAAAGAGCTTTTTGGGTAGACTCAGCTTCAGACTCATTAGAGACTGATAAGGAAGAGGAAGTCACTAATCTATGCTTGATGGCCGATAATTTTGAGCACTCAGATCAAGAAGAGGAATGCTCTCACATATGGCCTCATGAGAGCATATGGTACCTGGACAGCGGTTGCTCAAAGCATATGACTAGAGATACTGCACAATTTATATTGCTGGAAGTCAGGAGTGGAGGCAAGGTTACACATGAAGATAATACCACAAGGAAGGTGGTTGGATCAGGTATGATAGGAAACTTGAAAAACTTTTTATAGAAAATGATTTGTTAGTAGAAGGCTTAAAGCATAATCTTCTGAGTATTAGTCAGCTATGTGATAAAGGATATTGTATTAAATTTTTCCCTACTAGCTGCATATTAAGCCTGAATGGTAATGATGTTTTGCATAGTATATGGGTAAACAATATTTATATGCTAGATTTGAATTGTATCAAAACTCCTACTATTTTTTTGTTTAAAAACTATTTCTGATGAATCATGGCTATGGCATAGGAGACTTTGTCACTCTACCATAAAAACTCTTAAGAGGATTACCCAAAAGAACTTAGTAAGAGGTATACCAAAACTAGACTTTACTAATAATCACCTTTGTGATACATGTCAATTAGGAAAATAGGTGAAGTCATCTTTCTAGTCCAATAAGGATCTTAGAACTAGTAAACCATTGGAGATTTTGCATATGGATCTTTTTGGACCAGGTGGAACTGTAAGTCTAGGAGGGAAGGTATACTGATTTATGATTGAGGATGATTTCTCTAGATTCATATGGGTTAGATTTCTATATCATAAGAGTGAATCATTTGAGGAGTTTAGAGATTTTTTGACTTAGATTGAAAGGAAACTAAGATGTGAAATTTTGACAATTCAAAGTGATCATGAAGGATAATTTGAAAATGAAAAATTTGAGGATTTTTGTAAGGAGAAAGGAATTGATCAAAAATTTTCTGCACCTAGAACTACTTAGCAGAATCGGGTAGTTAAAAGAAAAAATAAAACACTAATAAAAGCCGCTCGAGCCATGTTGACAGCATATTCACTTTCTAAATATTTTTGGGCTGAGGTGGTTAGTACAGCATGTTATGTTTTGAATAGGGTGAATGTTAGATCAAACTTAAATAAAACACCTTATGAGTTACTAAAGGGGAGAACACCTAATTTGTCACATTTATATGTTTTTGGATGTAAGGTGTTCATACATAATAATGGAAAATATGTCATAGGAAAATTTGATCCAAAATCAGATGAAGGAATTTTTCTAGGATACTCTAGTATTGAAAAATTTTATAGTATTCAATAAGAGAACTTTGGTAATTGAGAAAAACACACATGTTGTATTTAATGAATCTAGAATTTTGAAAGAGTTAATAGTTGAACAGGATGAGATAGAAATTGACTCTTAAAATATAGAGAAAATAAATTTGGATGAAAATTTAGAAATAGAAAACTCTTAACCTAGAGATAAGAGATTTTCTAAAAACCACCCAATGGAATTGATTATAGGTGAACCTAATGAGGGTGTTAGGACTAGGCATGGACTGAGCAAAGAAGTCAATCATTTAACCTTTATTTGTATCATAGAACCCACAAATATTGATTAAGCACTTTTGGATGAATTTTAGATTTTGGCAATGCAAGAAGAATTAAATTAATTTATAAGAAATAAAGTTTAGGAATTAACTAAAAGGTCAAAGGATCAAAGTGTAGTTGGAACTAAGTGGGTATTCAAGAATAAAATGAATGACTCGGGAGCAGTCATTAGAAAAAAGGCTAGACTTGTGGCTAAGAGGTATAATCAAATTGAAGGGATTGATTTTGAGGAGACATTTTCCCCTGTAGCTAGACTTTAAGTAATTAGGATTTTGTTAGCCTTTGCCTGTTTTAGAGGATTTAAGCTGTATCAAATGGATATTAAAAGTGCTTTTTTAAATGGGTTAATTCAAGAAGATGTGTTTGTAAAACAACCTCCAGGCTTTAAAAATTCAAAATACCCAAATAATGTATTTAAGTTAAAAAAGGCGTTGTATGGATTGAAATAGATACATAGGGCTTAGTATGAGAGGTTGAGCCACCTTCCTACTTGAGAGATCTTTTGAAAAACGAAGTGTGGATACAACTCTATTTTTGAAGAAATTGGGAAAAAATATACTCATTGTATAAATTTATATTGATGATATCATCTTTGGATCTAATGATAAAAATCTTTGTGATGAATTTTCTAAAATATTGAGAAGTGAATTTGAGATGAGTCTAATGGGAGATTTGAGTTACTTTTTAGGCTTTAGCATTAAGCAAATTAATGAGGGTACATTTCTTAGTCAGTCGAAGTATGTTAAGGACATCCTCAAAAAGTATGAAATAGACAATGCTAAACCTGTTAGTACACCTATAAGTTCCTCTGTTCAATTGGATAAGGACCCAAAGGAAAAATATATTGATCAAAAGAAACTTAGGAAAATTATTGGATATTTTCTTTACTTGACAACTAGCTGACCCGATATTATGTTTAGTGTTTGTTTATGTGCTAAATTTCAATTAGATCCAAAAGAATCACATTTGACAGTAGTGAAAAAGATTTTGAGATATCTCTTGGGAACTCAGAACTTTGGGATTTGGTATCCTAAGTTTAGCTCTTCCTTTGAAATAATTGGATATTTAGATTTGGACTTTATAGGTTGTAAGGTTGATAGAAAGAGTACTTTTAGAAAATGTCAATTTATTAGAAATTATTTATTCTCTTAGTCCAGTAGAAAATAGAATTTTGTAGCCCTGTCTACAACTGAAGTTGAATACATTGCCTTAGAAAGTTGTGTGGTACAAGTACTTTGGTTGAAACAATAGTTGATTGATTTAGGATTCACAATAGGCACTATTCTAATTTATTATGATAACACTAGTGCCATTTATATTTCTAAAAATCCTATTCAACATTCAAGAACTAAACATGTAGACATCAAACATCATTTCATAAGAGATCATGTATCCAAAGGAGAAATTGAACTCAATCATGTTTCAACTGAAAATCAACTTGCAGACATTTTTACAAAATCACTAGGCTTTGATACTTTCAGTACATTAAGAACAAGGCTTGGTGTGATTGATTTAAATGCTAAAATAAAAGTGTCTATAAATTGATATGTGTTTTGTTAGTGTGTTTTTGGTTTTGTGTATTTTCCTTGTGTGTTTTTCAGTTTTTGTATGTATTTGCTTTTGCAATTATTGTTTAATTTGGTTTATGTGTTTTCACATCAAAATTTATGTTTTTTAGTAATCATATGAAAATTTCTAAGTGCAACATTCTTCTGTACAAAATATTTTTGTAGGTGACGAATCCTGTAGCATATCAATTATTGAGTTGAACAGTTTGAATGCAATTTTTCAATTTTTATTACCATTCATTTGTACGATCCTTAGATCGTCCGGACAATGTGTATGCATTTGTTTCTACGTATGTAGATGGTTATATGGATAAGATCAATTTTTATTTCTGATCGTACGTATGAACATTCTGTTTGTACATACGAACACGTGGCATTTCTGTGTGGGGGACATTTCAAACTGTCATAAAAATGATCTTAATTAATTGATCATCCAGGACGAACACCTGTTCGTCTGTACGATCATCTATTCATATGTCTGTAGGAAAGGATGCCTCGTAACTTGCATGTTTACGAAAAGCCGTTTCATTTTTGGACTCATTCATTTGTACATACAAAATTTTATTTTGTACGTATGAACCTTATATCGTACAAGATGAAATTATTTTCATACGTACGAAAGTTCAATTTTTCCTTTAAATTGAAAGTGTTTAGAACTCAAACTTCATTCACTTCAATAGCCTTTTCAATCTTCTATTCCCTTTGATCTTCTCTATGGCGAGTTCAAGCAAGAGTGTTAGGTACGCTAAGGAACTGACTAGGGGACCTTCCTCTAAAAATTCAGGAGAAAATTTTCTGTCCAATGAAAATGAAGAGTCTTTTTCTAGGTTCGTATCCTCAAAAATCAACCCTTCTAGAGTTCTTCTCTAAGAACAACTTACCTTTAAAGTTATGGACCTTTTTGCTTCTACCCAGTTTGCTTTTATTCTGACTATAATCCACCTCTACAACAAGGAAACATTCCACTACTTCCTTATAAACATGTCTTTTAATACTGACCAGAGTGTGATTAGATCCTATGTCTTTAAAAAGAAGGTAGAAATACCAGAGGAATTGGGGATATTTTTAAATTTAAGGACTCAAGGGATTAAAGCCTATACCTTGACCACTTCTCTAACTTCGACTGGACTACAATAAATCAAGTTATTAGAGGGATTAGTGGGGAATGTCATATATATAAGGTATCCACTCTTAACTGAAATGCCCAAATCATTCAGCATGTTCTTCGTACTTCTATTATTCCTTAAGCTGGTGATCAAGTAAATATTACACCTCTTCTTTCCACTGTAACATATCTAATTATGACTAGCCAACCAATACATGAAGCCCAACTGATCATTGACTACATGTATGAACTTTCTGAGATTGGTCATGTCTCCCACAAGAGAAAAAAGAATATAGCCTTAGGAGATCTTGTGACCTATATTCTGGAAAAGAAGTATGATCTAATTCTTCCTGTTCAAAATCTTGAAGAGCTTTTCTTCTATAATAATGGATCATTCCAAGCATTTTTTAATAAGGATGCTCAATTTGAAAGTACTAACTCTAAGGAAGAAAGGAGAAGACCTCAACCTGCATCTGCTGGTAGACAAAACTTTTAGGAGATGGTCCTGCAATTTGATCATCTTGAGAGCCACTTTGATCAACATTTTGATCAAATTGAGACTCATTTACAGCAGCAGGATGCGTAGTACCAACAGGATATGGGATGTATTAGAGGTCAATTCGACTCTATAAGCTCAAATATGGATATGATTAACTATTTTAACTTCTTCAACTAGGGACCTCCTCCAAATTAGGGACCCTCTGAGTGATGACTGTAATTCTTTTATGAATTTCTCTACCAGTGGTGATGTTATGTGATGTGATGTGTTATTTTTTATGTCTTTATGTTTTATGTTTTTATGTTTTATGTCTTTTTGAAAATCTTTGTGTATTGATGTCTATCATGCTCAATGTATTATCATTCACCATAATATCAATAAAAAAATTATCCTTCCATGTTTCTAGAAATATTTGTTAGACTATATAATTATCCTGACTAATTGATCTAATAAGTGTTTTACTTTGAAATACAATACTTTTTTTTCTTAAAATTCATTAGAAAATCTAATTTTTCAAAAATTTAAGTTATGTTATAACTCGATCAAGTTAAGTATATCATATTCATATTTTTGTTAGATTAACATAATTTAATATTATTATTATAAATTTGATGTATTCTTATTTTTTATTTCTCTTTTCAATATAAATATCATTATACTTAGAGATATTTGATATTTTAGATTATTAATTTTGGAAAGATCAATTAAAAACTTGAAAATATAAAATTTATAAAAATCAAAAGAATGCACAATGATTCGCAAATTGAAAAAGAGTCACAAAATTAGCCCACAAATTTAAAAGATGCACAAAGTGTGCCACAAGTTTATATTCTTTCCTCTATCTTTTAATCTTTAAATTCAAATGAATCTTTTATTCAATTTTATTTTTTATTGAAATTTGAAATACATAAATTTCCATTTCATCTACTTTGCAATAATTTTTTTTCTCATTGTATACACTAATTCATGACCTTGATAATTCTTTTCTTGTCTATGTTATATCTATACTTAAATTATATGAATTTTTCTTTTTCTCTAATGACATTTATCTTTTTATTACAAATATAACTTAATCTCTTTCAGGATCAATTATCAAAGGCTTCTCATATGACTTCTTGCATTTCTATATTTGTTTCTTCTTCTCTTTTTGCTGTTGTCAAAAAGGGGAAAAATATTATTTGACATGTAATTATTTTGTTTGTCTTTTTGGTGTTTGATTTGTTCGTATCTTTTTGGTATTTATTTTGATGTTTTAGTGTCATTTTTTTATGTGTGATTATTTTTGTGTGTTGAAAAACTTTAAAAAAATAAAAAATTGATTTGTTCAAAATAAATGTTGCATATTCTCACATGCTTATTTCTTCAGGGGGAGTTTAGGAGAAACTTAGAACTTTCAAATTTATACAAATAATAATTATTTTTTCATTATCAAAAAGGGGAGATTGTTGAGAGAGTTGCTACTTAGCTTTACATATTTTTCACTCTTGCAACTTGTATGTTTTTTATGATTCCAAATATTATTATTTTCTCCTAACACATTATGAAATATTTATATTTGCTCTTATGTGTACTAACATTTCAGAAAATTCATACTCCAGATTATTGAAGAATTCAAATTAAGATCTACTTATAATATTTTGTAAAACTAGAGTCTGTATTTTTCATTTTACTTGAGTCTGAGAGAGTGTGATTATAAATTGAGTAACTTAGCACACATACACACACCGGGAAAGAGTTAAAATTCATAATTTTTTTATAACTGATCGTATAGTATGAACCATGTTCATACGGGACGATCTGGTCAATTTTACTCCCCAAAAGAGAAATGGAATAAACAGAGCAGGCAAAAGTTTTTTTAAGTCCTATTTATCCAGACGAATTTACCCTTTCGTCCCAGGATGATGTCCTCTGGACTTGTGCTTTGAACTATTCGTACAGAGGAATTTACCATTTTATCCCATGACGATGTCCTCTGGACTTGTGCTTTGAACTATTCATCTAGACGAATTTACCCTTTCATCCCAAGATGATGTCCTTTGAACTTGTGCTTTGAACTATTCGTCCAAATGAATTTAACCTTTTGTCCTAGGATAATGTACTCTAGACTTGTGCTTTAAACTATTCGTCTAGACGAATTTACCCTTTCATCCTAGGATGATGACCTCTTAACTTATGATTTAACATATTCATCCAGATGATTTAACCCTTTCATCCCAGGACGATGTCCTCTAGACTTGTGCTTTGAACTATTCATCTAAATGATTTAACCTATTCGTCCCAGAATGAAGTCCTTTGGACTTATACTTTTGAACTATTCATCCAGACAATGTTACAAATTCGTCCCAGGATGATGTCCTCTGTTATTTGAACTTGTAGTATGTCCTACATTTTCATACTAGAATAAAAACACCCTTTGCGGATTGGACTGTGGAAGAACGTGACTTAGCACAACTGAATGCTAAATGTTTAAATAGTTTCTTTTTTTCACTTAAGCCATAAGATTACATGCAAGTTTCCACTTGCAAGAGTGGAAAGGATATATGGGATAGACTTTATATAACATATGAAGGGAGTAATGAAGTTAAACAATCCAGACTTAATATCCTATTGCATGACTATAAATTATTTCGTATGAAACCTAATGAATCTATTTATGACATGTACACAAGATTTATACAAATAGTCACCTCTTTAAATGTATTGGGTAGAAAACTAACGAACACTGAAATGGTTAATAAGATACTTCATTATTTTCCTACTACATATGATGCTAAAATAACTGTGATTATATAGTCTAAAGGCTTAAACGTTTTCTCTATTGAAAATCTTCTTGGATCACTAATTGCTTACGAGCAAGGAGTGAGTCAAAGAAAGATTGATGCAGGTGAAACACGAAGAGAGAAGATCATAGCACTGAAAGTGGAGGAGTCAAAGAGTGATCTATCAGAACCTGAGGATGAAGATAACATTGTGCTGATGACTAGACAGTTTAGAAGCTTCCTAAAGAGGAAGCAAAAGAGACGCCAGCAATGGAATCGAGGTAAGTTTAATAAAAATGTTAAGGTTTTAAATGATGTTATTTGGTATGAGTGCAGGAAACCTTGATACATTAAGTCAGACTATACAAAACTCAAAGCCACTCCTAGCAAAGAGAATGTAGAGAAGAAACTAATTATTAAGAAGGGCAATAAGGAATTCCAAAGAGCTTTCAGGGCAGACTCAGCTTCAGACTCATCAGAGACTAATAAAGAAGAGGAAGTCACCAATCTATATTTGATGGCCGATAATTTGATCAGTCAGATGAAGAAGAGGAATGCTCTCAAACAAGGCCTCGTGAGAGCATATGGTACCTATACAGCAGTTTCTCAAAGCATATGACTGGAGATACTACATAATTCATATCACTGAAAGCCAGGAGTGGAGGCAATGTTACACTTTGATATAATACGACAATGAAGGTGGTTGGATCACGTATGATAGAAAACTTAAAAAACTTTTTTATAGAAAATATTTTGTTAGTAGAAGGCTTAAAGCATAATCTTCTAAGTATTAGTCAGCTATGTGATAAAGGATATTGTATTAAATTTTTTCCTACTAGCTGCATATTAAGCCTGAATGGTAATGATATTTTGCATGGTATACGAGTAAATAATATTTATATACTAGATTTGAATTGCATCAAAACTCCTACTGATTTTTGTTTAAAAACTATTTTTGATGAATCATGGATAAGAATTGAAATTATTATGTAATTTTGAAGTACTGAGTACTTTTTGAGTTTATTTTTAAGGTTTTAATTATCTAGTCAGCTGGCGGCACTGACCAGACACGCGTCAGCAATGGATCCGACCGCGTGGAAGGTGGAAGTTAAAATGGGTCACGCCACTTAACCAGCGTGACATGGTTTTGAACCGTCGGATCCATCATAGTGCAGATCTAATAGCTGAGATCAAGACCGTAGTATCAAGTTTGATTCACAAGATTGAATCAAACCAGTAAAATGATGGAATCACGACCGTCCATATCAAATAGAATGAACGGACGGTCGTGATTTCAACTTACTTGTTCAGCTGATCCGTAAACCCTACAAATTTTTTTGTTTCAATTTTTGAGAAAGAATAAATATAATGATTTAAAACGTTTGACAGAGGTATAATAGGATTTAAGGAGTAATGGGGGGTAATTTTCACAGCCATTGATGTAATATTTAGAGAATTATTTAAGAATTTAGATAATCACCTAGGGTTTGAGATTTACCACGTTTGAATTGATAGATTCGGATGATCTAAACATGAATGAATTTGTAGATTATCCATGTGTTGTTCCC
>NW_021318595.1:7674503-7682830 GCF_001605985.2 Dendrobium catenatum
GTAGATTATCCATCGTGTTGTTCCTTGAAGATACTTAAGCTTGGAGGATCACCGGATGAGAGTTTAAGAAGTTGGAGGTGGGCTAAGGCTTGATCACCGTCGTCTTGTCTTGACAAGCTTTAAATGAGGGAAACGATGGAAAAATAAGGGAGAGCTCAGGAAATCGAAACAAAATCTTAAAGCTCTCGAGAGTGAGTAGAATGAGAGATGCCTTCTAATGAATCAATCTGTGCCTCTTGCCCTATTCCAGCTATGGGAGCTCACTTGGACGGCTGTGACGCCTCATGGAGGATGCTGGGATGCTGGACACCTGTCCCTGACTGTTAGAGTGCCAGGGAACGAGCAGCTCAGATGGCAAGGATAGTTGTCCTTCCACATGCATGGGGGGACCACGAGCCATTAAGGCTGATCTGGAGATGCACTAAGAGGTCTTGGAGATGCACTAAGAGGTCTGGTTGGTCTAGAGAAGCTTCTAGAATGGCTCCTATAGGCTGGAAGGGCGTTTAGTCAAGGGAGTTGGGTTGATCGAATTTGACCAAGTGAAGCTCAAATGGGCCTTTATTGACCATTTGACCAGTCAACAAAGTTAAGCATCTGATGTGGATTCCATGCAGTCTTAAGGATGGTTGGGATATTTTAGAAGTAATATAAAGGAATGGGTAAGAGTTTTGATGGAGTTTGACCATGTTTGACCCATCCAAACTTTGTGATGTCCTCTGGACTTGTGCTTTGAACTATTCATCTAGACAAATTTACCCTTTCATCCCAAGATGATGTCCTTTAAACTTGTGCTTTGAACTATTCGTCCAAACGAATTTACCATTTTGTCCTAGGATAATGTACTCTAGACTTGTGCTTTAAACTATTCGTCTAGATGAATTTACCCTTTCGTACTAGGATGATGACCTCTTAACTTATGATTTAACCTATTCGTCCAGATGATTTTAACCCTTTCATCTCAGGATGATATCCTTTAGACTTATGCTTTGAACTATTCATCTAAATGATTTAACCCATTCGTCCCAGAACGAAGTCCTTTGGACTTATGCTTTTGAACTATTCATCCAGACAATGTTACAAATTCGTCCCAGGATGATGTCCTATATTATTTAAACTTGTAGTCTGTCCTACATTTTCATACTAGAATACCCTTTACGGATTGCACTGTGGAAGAACGTGACTTAGCACAACTGAATGCTAAATATTTAAATAGTTTCTTTTTTGCACTTAAGTTAGAAGATTACATGCGAGTTTCCACTTGCAAGAGTGGAAAGGATATATGGGATAGACTTTATATAACATATGAAGGGACTAATGAAGTTAAACAATCCAGACTTAATATCCTATTGCATGACTGTGAATTATTTTGTATGAAACCTAATGAATCTATTTATGACATGTACACAAGATTTATACAAATAGTCACCTCTTTAAATGTATTGGGTAGGAAACTAACGAACACTGAAATGGTTAATAAGATACTTCATTATTTGCCTACTACATATGATTCTAAAATAACTGTGATTATATAGTCTAAAGGCTTAAATGTTTTCTCTATTGACAATCTTCTTGGATCACTAATTGCTTACGAGCAAGGAGTGAGTCAAAGAAAGATTGATGCAGGTGAACCACGAAGGGAGAAAATCATAGCACTGAAAATGGAGGAGTCAAAGAGTGATCTATCAAAACCTGAGGATGAAGACAACATTGCGCTGATGACTAGACAGTTTAGAAGCTTTCTAAAGAGGAAGCAAAAGAGACGCCAGTAATGGAATCGAGGTAAGTTTAATAAAAATGTTAAGGTTTTAAATGATGTTATTTGGTATGAGTGCAGGAAACTGTGATACATTAAGTCAGACTGTCCAAAACTCAAAGCCACTCCTAGCAAAGAGAATGTAGAGGAGAAACTAATTTTTAAGAAGGGCAAGAAGGAATTCCAAAGAGCTTTCTGGGAGGACTCAGCTTCAGACTCATCAGAGACTAATAAAGAAGAGGAAGTCACCAATCTATGTTTGATGGCCGATAATTTTGATCAGTCATATCAAGAAGAGGAATGCTCTCAAACATGGCATCGTGAGAGCATATGATACCTAGTCAGCGGTTGCTCAAAGCATATGACTGGAGATACTACACAATTCATATCACTGGAAGCCAGGAGTGGAGGCAAGGTTACACTTGGATATAATACGACAATCAAGGAGGTTGGATCTAGTATGATAGAAAACTTTAAAAACTTTTTTATAGAAAATATTTTGTTAGTAGAAGGCTTAAAGCATAATCTTCTAAGTATTAGTCAGCTATGTGATAAAGGATATTGTATTAAATTTTTCCCTACTAGCTGCATATTAATCCTGAATGGTAATGATATTTTGCATGGTATACAAGTAAATAATATTTATATACTAGATTTGAATTGTATCAAAACTCCTACTGTTTTTTGTTTAAAAACTATTTTTGATGAATCATGGATAAGAATTGAAATTATTATGTAATTTTGAAGTAGTGAGTATTTTTGAGTTTATTTTTAAGGTTTTAATTATCTAGTCAGCTGGCGGCACTGACCAGACACGCGTCAGCAATGGATCCGACCGCGTGGACGGTGGTAGTCAAAATGGGTCTCGCCACTTAACCAGCGTGACATGGTTTTGAACCGTCGGATCCATCATAGTGCGGATCTAATAGCTGAGATCAAGCCCGTAGTATCAAGTCTGATTCAGAAGATTGGATCATACCAGTAAAATGATGGAATCACGACCGTCCATATCAAATAGAATGAACGGATGGTCATGATTTCAACTTCCTCATTCAGCTGATCCGCAAACCCTACGAATTTTTTTTATTTCAATTTTTGAGATAGAATAAATATAATGATTTAAAACGTTTGACAGAGGTATGATAGGATTTAAGGAGTAATGGGGGATAATTTTTACATCCATTGATGTAATATTTAAAGAATTATATAAGAATCTAGATAATCACCTAGGGTTTGAGATTTACTACGATTGAATTGATGGATTTGGATGATCTAAACATGAATGAATTTGTACATTATCTATATGTTGTTCCCTTGAAGATCTTAAGCTTGGAGGATCACCGGAGTGAGAGTTTAAGAAGTTGGAGGTGGGCTAAGGCTTGGATCACCGTCGGTCTTGACTTTGACAAGCTTTAAATGATGGGAAACGATGGGAAAATCAAGGGAGAGCTCAGGGAAATCGAAACAAAATCCTTAAAGCTCTCGAGAGTGAGTAGAATGAGAGATGCCTTCTAATGAATCAATCTGTGCCTCTTGCCCTATTCCAGCTATGGGAGCTCACTTGGATGACTGTGATGCCTCAGGGAGGATGCTGGGATGCTGGACACCTGTCTCTGGCAGTTAGAGTGCCAGGGAACGAGCAGCTCAGATGGCAAGGATAAGTTGTCCTTCCCACATGCATGGGGGGACCACGAGCCATTAGAGCTGATCTGGAGATGCACTAAGAGGTCTGTTGGAGATGCACTAAGAGGTCTGGTTGAGTCTAGAGAAGCTTCTAGAATGGCTCCTATAGGCTGGAAGGGCCTGGTTTAGTCTAGGGAGTTGGGTTGATCGAATTTGACCAAGTGAAGCTCAAATGGGCCTTTATTGACCATTTGACCAGTCAACAAAGGTTAAGGCATCTGATGTGGATTCCATGCAGTTCTTAAGGATGGTTGGGATATTTTAGAAGCAATATAAAGGAATGGGGTAAGAGTTTTGATGGAGTTTGACCATGTTTAACCCATTCCAAACCTTTGTTTGACCAGTCTACTTGTCATGTAGACTGATGATGTGGCATAGATGAATGCTTTGAGTGCTGGGATGATAAATTGGAAGGGGGTTTAATGGTTAGGGATGGAATTTGAATGGATTTATGCATGAAAGGAGGTTTAATCGAGCCATAGTGAGTTGACTTGATCAAACCAATTATAGATTGACTAAAGATAGGTTTATGGGTGATCAAAGTATTAAATGGATCAAGTTTAAGACATTTAGACATTGATTTAATTGTATATAATGATTTGAGCCAAATTTAGCAAGTTTGACCAGACTTGGGTTAAGTTGACCAGGTCAAATATTGACTAGATCAATGGATCAAATCTAGTCCAGATCACTAAAGGAAGTGATTATAGTACAAGATTGTAGGTGATTGGTATTTTGATTGAACACTGGATGATTGAAGGTTTGATGTATACAGGTTGATTGGAATTTGATTGAATGTTGAGTGATTGAAGACTGAATATTAGGGTTGAAGGTTAATTTGAACTTTAATGGGTTGATTTGAATTTTGAATGTGTTTATTTATGGTCTGGGTTAGCTTGAGATCTAGATTGAATTGAATCAGGATTAATCTAAGGCCTAGATTGATCAGAAGCTAGAATTGATTTGAGATATGAATTGATTTGAATTTAAATTGATTCAGATTAATTCTAAGAACCTATAGAGACCTCATACAAAAATGAGGTCAACACATTTTTGGATGAATTTTGGATTTTGGCAATGCAAGAAGAACTAAATCAATTTATAAGAAATGAAGTTTAGAAATTAACTGCATTGCCAAAGGATCAAAGTGTACTTATAAATAAGTGGGTATTCAAGAACAAAATAAATGACTTAGGAGTAGTCATTAGAAATAAGGCTAGATTGGTGGCTAAGGGGTATAATCAGATTGAAGGGATTGATTTTGAGGAGACTTTTTCCCTGTAGCTAGACTTGAAACAATTAAAGTTTTGTTAGCCTTTTCCTGTTTTAGAGGATTTAAGCTGTCTCAAATAGATGTTAAAAGTGCCTTTTTAAATGGGTTAATTCAAGAAGATGTGTTTGTAAAATAACCTCCAGGCTTTGAAAATTTAAAATACCTAAATCATGTGTTTAAGTTAAAAAAGTCATTATATGGATTGAAACAGGCACCTAGAGCTTAGTATAAGTGGTTGAGCACCTTCCTACCTGAGAGATCTTTTGAAAAGGAAGTGTCGATACAACTCTATTTCTGAAGAAATTGGAAAAAGATACACTCAATGTACAGATTTACATTGATGATATCATCTTTGGATCTACTGATAAAAATCTTTGTGATGAATTTTTTAGAATAATGAGTAGTGAATTTGAGATAAGTCTAATGGGAGATTTGAGTTACTTTTAAGACTTTAGCATTAAGCAAGTTAAGGATGGTACATATCTTAGTAAGTCGAAGTATGTTAAGGACGTCCTCAAAAAGTATGAAATGGATAATGCTAAACCTGTTACTACACCTATGAGTTTCTCTATTCAGTTGGATAAGGACCCAAAGGGAAAATCTGTTGATCAAAAGAAATTTAGGAGAATTATTAGATCTTTGCTTTACTTAATGGCTAGCCAACCCGATATTATTTTTAGTGTTTGTTTATGTGCTAGATTTCAATCAGATCCAAAAGAATTACATTTGATAGTAATGAAAAGGATTTTGAGATATCTCTTGGGAACTCATAACTTAGGGATTTGGTATCCTAAATTTAGCTCTTCATTTGAAATAATTATATATTAAGATTCGAACTTTGTAAGTTGTAGGGCTAATAGAAATAGTGCATCTAGAATATATCAATTTATTAGAAATTCTTTAGTCTCTTGATCCAGTAAAAAGTATAATTCCGTAGCCCTATTTACTGTTGAAGCTAAATACATTTCCTTAGAAAGTTATGTGGCATAAGTACTTTAGTTGAAACAACAGTTAATTGATTTAGGATTAATAATATGCTCTATTCCCATTTATTACTATAACAATAGTATCATTTGTATTTCTAAAAATTATATTCAGCATTCAAGAAACTAAACATATAGACATCATACATCATTTCATAAGGGATCATGTATCCAAAAAAGAAATTGAACTCAATCATGTTTCAACTGAAAATTAACTTGCAGACTTTTTTACAAAACCACTAGGCTTTAATACTTTCAGTACATTAAGAGCAAGGCTTGGTGTGATTGATTTGAATGCTTAAATAAAGGTTTTTGCAACATTGATATTATTTTGTTAGTATGTTTTTTGGTTTTGTGTATTTTTCTTGTGTGCTTTTCAGTTTTTGTATGTATTTGCTTTTGCAATTATTGTATATTTTGTTTTATGTATTTTCACATCAAAATTCATATTTTTTTGAGTAATCATATGAAAATTTCTAAGTATAACATTCAGTTTTATAAAATATTTTCATACGGGATGAATCCTGTAGCGTATCAATCGTTGAGTTGAACAGTTTGGATGCAATTTTTCAAATTTTATAACCATTCATCTGTATGATCCTCAAATCATCCGGATGATGTGTATGCATTCGTTTGTATGCATGTAGACGGTTATATGGATAAGATCAGTTTTTATTTCTGATCGTACATACGAACATTTAGTTCGTACATACGAACACGTGGTATTTCTGTGTAGGGGACAATTAAAACCACCATAAAAATTATCTTAATTAACTGATCATATAGGATAAACACATGTTCATCTGTATGATCATCTGGTCAAAAGTCTGTATGAAAGGACACCTCGCAACTTGCATATTTACAAAAAGCCATTTCATTTTTGGACACATTCATTCGTACATATGAAATTTATTTCGTACGTATAAACCCTATATCATACAAGATGAAATTATTTTGTACGTATGAAAGTTCATTTTTCCTTTAAATTGAAAGGGTTTAGAACTTAAACTTCATTCACTTCAATAGCCTTTTCAATCTTTTATTCCCTTTGATCTTTTCTATAGTGAGTTCAATCAAGAGGGTTAGGCACGCTAAGGAACTGACTAGGGGACTTTCCTCTAGAAATTCAGAAGAAAAATTTCTATCCAAAGAAAATGAAGACTCTTTTCCTAGGTTGGTATCCTCAAAAATCACCCCTTCTAAAGTTATTCTCCAGGAACAACTTACCTTTAAAGTTATGGACCTTTTTTCTTCTACCCAGTTTTCTTTTATTCTCTACAACAAGGAAACATTCCACTACTTCCTTGCAAACATGTCTTTTAATACTGACCAGAGTGTGATTAGATCCTATGTCTTTAAAAGAATGTAAAAATAACAAAGGAGAATTTGGGGATATTTTTAAATTTAAGGGCTCAAGGAATTAGAGCCCATACCTTGATCTTTTCTCTAACTTCGACTGAACTATGATAAATCAAGTTATTAGAGGGATTAAAGGGGTAGGTCGTATAACTAAGGTGTCCACTCTTAATCGAAATGCTCAAATCATCCTGCATGTTCTCATACTTTCATTATTCCTAAAGCTGGTGATCGAGTAAATATTACACCTCTTTTTTCCACTATAACAAATCTGATTATGACTAGCCAACAAATAGACGAAGCCCAACTGATCATTGACTACATGTATGGACTTTCTAAGATTTTCCATGTCTCCCATAAGAGAAAGAAGAATAGCACTAGGACATCTTGTGGCCTATATTCTAGAAAATAAGTATGATCTAATTCATCCTGTTCAAAATCTAGAGGATCCTGTCTACTATAATGATGGATCATTCCGAGCAATTTTTAATAAGGATGCTCAATTTGAAAGTACTGACTCTGAGGAAGAAAGGAGAAGACCTCCACCTGCATCTACTGGCAGACAAAACTTTCAAGAGATGGTCCAATGATTTGATCGTCTTGAGAGCCACTTTGATCAATATTTTGATCAAATTGAGACTCATTTACAGCAGCAAGACGCACAGTACCAGCAGGACATGGGATGGATTAGAGGTCAATTCAATTTTGTGAGCTCAAATATGGTTATGATGAGTAGCTATTTTAACTTGTTCAACCAGGGACCTCCTCCAAATCAAAGACCCTCTGAGTGATGACTATAATTCTTTTATGATCTTCTCTACCAGTGGTGATGTTATGTGATGTGATGTGTTGTAAGTTTTTATGTCTTTATATTTTATGTTTTTTATGTTTTATGTCTTTTTGAAAATCTTTGTATATTGATATCTATCATGCTTAATGTATTATCATTCACCATATTATCAATAAAAAATTATCCTGTCATGTTTTTAGAAATATTTATTAGCCTATATGATTATCGTGACTAATTGTTCTAACAAATGTTTTACTTTGAAATGCAATAAACTTTTTTTTATATTCATTAGAAAATCTAATTTTTCAAAAATTTAAGTTGTGTTATAACTCGATCAAGTTAAGTATATCAAATTCATATTTTTGTTAGACTAACATAATTTAATATTTTTATTGCAAGTTTGATGTATTCTTATTTTTTATTTCTCTTTTAAATATAAATATCATTGTACTTAGAGAAATTTGAGATTTTAGATTATTGATTTTGGAA
>NW_021318595.1:7683116-7726595 GCF_001605985.2 Dendrobium catenatum
CGGGATGATGTCCAAAAATAAGATTTTCCTAAGTAGATCTGGCGGCATATTCTTGCTGAATTGAGCCGATCGTCCTGGCCGATACAAAATCGTCCAGGATGATGTGTTTTGCATAAAGACGACTGCTTTAATGAGGATGTCATAATTAGGGTTTCTACTTTTGTCAGATCGTCCATGACGATATAAATATCATCCCGGATGATGTTACCAAAAATAGAAATCTTTTAGGGCACAAAAGAAAATCTTCCAAGTTACAAATCATCAGATGCCACACCAAATACAACAGACTCAAGAAAGGAAAAAGATTACAAACTGACACAGACCTAGTCTACCCAATCTTGAGCTGGTTCCAAATTGTAGTATGATCGTGTGGACCTGAAACGTTAGCACATAAGGCAATCGTATAGAAATAAGGAATGTTTGCTATCATCAAAATCATAAACCATAAATCTGCAACATTTTTTAGATTTTGTATGTATTTGCTTTTACAATTATTGTATATTTTGTTTTATGTATTTTCACATCAAAATTCATATTTTTTGAGTAATCATATGAAAATTTCTAAGTACAACATTCAGTTTTACAAAATATTTTCATACGGGACAAATCCTATAGCGTATCAATCGTTGAGTTGAACAGTTTGGATGCAATTTTTCAAATTTTATAACCATTCATCTGTCTGATCCTCAGATCATCCGGATGATGTGTATGCATTTGTTTGTATGCATGTAGATGGTTATATGGATAAGATCAATTTTTATTTCTGATCGTACATACGAACATTCAATTCGTACATACGAACACGTGATATTTCTGTGTAGGGGACAATTCAAACCACCATAAAAATGATCTTAATTAACTGATCATCTAGGACGAACACATGTTCATCTGTACGATCATCTGGTCAAAAGTCTGTATGAAAGGACACCTCGTAACTTGCATATTTACAAAAAGCCATTTCATTTTTGGACACATTTATTCGTACATATGAAATTTATTTCGTATGTACGAACCCTATATCATACAAGATGAAATTATTTTGTACATACGAAAGTTCATTTTTCCTTTAAATTGAAAGGGTTTAGAACTTAAACTTCATTCACTTCAATAGCCTTTTCAATCATTTATGCTCTTTGATCTTCTCTATAGTGAGTTCAAGCAAGAGGGTTAAGCACGCTAAGAAACTAACTAGGGGACTTTCCTCTAAAAATTTAGGAGAAAATTTTCTGTCCAAAGAAAATGAAGACTCTTTTCCTAGGTTCGTATCCTCAAAAATCATCCCTTCTAAAGTTATTCTCCAGGAACAACTTACCTTTAAAGTTATGGACCTTTTTGCTTCTACCCAGTTTTCTTTTATTCTCTACAACAAGGAAGCATTCCACTACTTCCTTGCAAACATGTCTTTTAATACTGACCAGAGTGTGATTAGATCCTATGTCTTTAAAAAATGTAAAAATAACAAAGGAGAATTTGGGGATATTTTTAAATTTAAGGACTCAAGGGATTAGATCCCATACCTTGACCTCTTCTCTAACTTTGACTGGACTATGATAAATCAAGTTATTAGAGGGATTAAAGGGGTAGGTCGTATAACTAAGGTGTCCACCCTTAATCAAAATGCCCGAATCATCCAGCATGTTCTCGTACTTTCATTATTCCTAAAGCTTGTGATCAAGTAAATATTACACCTCTTTTTTCCACTATAACAAATCTGATTATGACTAGCCAACAAATAGACGAAGCCCAACTGATCATTGACTACATGTATGGACTTTCTAAGATTGGCCATGTCTCCCATAAGAGAAAGAAGAATATAGTGTTAGGACATCTTGTGACCTATATTCTAGAAAATAAGTATGATCTAATTCATCATGTTCAAAATCTAGAGGATCCTGTCTACTATAATGATGGATCATTCTGAGCAATTTTTAATAAGGATGCTCAATTTGAAAGTACTGACTATGAGGAAGAAAGGAGAAGACCTCCACCTGCATCTACTGGCAGACAAAACTTTCAAGAGATGGTCCAATGATTTGATCGTCTTGAGAGCCACTTTGATCAATATTTTGATCAAATTGAGACTCATTTACAGCAGCAGGACGCACAGTACCAGCAGGACATGGGATGGATAGAGGTCAATTCGATTCTATGAGCTCAAATATGGCTATGATGAGTAGCTATTTTAACTTCTTCAACCAGGGACCTCCTCCAAATCAAGGACCCTCTAAGTGATGACTATAACTCTTTTATGATTTTCTCTACCAGTAGTGATGTTATGTGATGTGATGTGTTGTTAGTTTTTATGTCTTTATATTTTATGTTTTTTATGTTTTATGTCTTTTTGAAAATCTTTGTATATTGATATCTATCATGCTTAATGTATTATCATTCACCATATTATCAATAAAAAATTATCCTGTCATATTTTTAGAAATATTTATTAGCCTGGATGATTATCGTGACTAATTGTTCTAACAAATGTTTTACTTTGAAATGCAATAAACTTTTTTTTATATTCATTAGAAAATCTAATTTTTCAAAAATTTAAGTTGTGTTATAACTCGATCAAGTTAAGTATATCAAATTCATGTTTTTTTTAGACTAACATAATTTAATATTTTTATTGCAAGTTTGATGTATTCTTATTTTTTATTTCTCTTTTAAATATAAATATCATTGTACTTAGAGAAATTTGAGATTTTAGATTATTGATTTTGGAAAGATCAATTAAAAACTTGAAAATGTACAAATGTACAAAAATCAAAAGAATGCGCAATGGTTCGCAAATTAAAAAATAGACACAAAATTAGCCCACAATATAAAAGATGCACAAAGTGTGCTACAAATATTGAAAAGTTGCTCAAAGCGCCATAAGTTTATGTTCTTTTATCTATCTTTTAATCTTTAAATTCAAATGAATCTTTTGTTGAATTTTATTTTTTATTGAAATTTGAATTACATAAATTTCCATTTCATCTACTTTGCAATAATTTTTCTTATCTCATAGTCTACACTAATTCATGACCTTGATAATTCTTTTCTTTGTCTATGTTATATCCATACTTAAATCATATGAATTTTTCTTTTTCTCTAATGACATTTAACTTTTTATTGCAAATATAACTTAATCTCTTTCAAGATCAATTATCAAAGGCTTCTCATATTACTTCTTACATTTCTATGTTTGTTTCTTCTTCTCTTTTTGTTATTGTCAAAAAGGGAGAGAAATATTGTTTGACATCTTATTGTTTTTGAATTTGATTGTTTTGTTAGTGTCTTTTTGGTGTTTGATTTGTTCGTGTCTTTTTGGTATTTATTTTGATGTTTTAGTGTCTTTTTTTTTGTGCAATTATTTTTGAGTGTTGAAAAGTTAAAAAAATTAAAATTTTTATTTGTTCAAAATAAATGTCCCTTATTCTCACGTGCTTATTTCTTCAGGAGGAGTTTAGGAGAAACTTATAACTTTCAAACTTATACAAACAATAATTTTTTTGCCATCATCAAAAAGGGAGAGATTGTTGATAGAGTTGCTACTTAGCTTTACATATTTTACACTCTTGCAACTTGTATGTTTTTTACGATTTCAAATATTATTATTTTCTACTAACACATTATGGAATATTTGTATTTTCTCTTGTGTGTACTAACATTTCAGGAAAGTCATACTCCAGATTATTGAAGACTTTAAATCAAGATCTGCTTAGAATGTTATTTAAAACTAGAGTCTGTATTTTTTATTTTATTTGAGTCTGAGAAAGTGTGATTATAAATTGAGTAACTTAGCACACACACACACACATCGGGGAAGAGTTAAAATTCATAATTTTTAAAACTGATTGTACAGTACGAACAATGTTCGTACGGGACAATCTGGTCAGTTATACTCCCAAAATGAGAATGAAATGAACAGAGCGAGCAAAAATTTTTCTAAGTCCTGTTCATACATACAAATTTATCTTTTTTCCCAGGACGATGTCCTCTGGACTTGTGCTTTGAAGTATTTGTCTAGAGGAATTTACCCACCCTTTTGTCCCAGGATGATGTCCTCTGGACTTGTGCTTTGAACTATTTGTCCAGATGAATTTACCCTTTCATCCCAGGATGATGTCATCTAGACTTGTGCTTTGAACTATTTGTCCAGAAAAATTTACCCTTTCATCCAAGGACGATGTCCTCTAGACTTGTGCTTTGAACTATTTATCCAAACGAATTTACCCTTTCATCCCAAGATGATGTCTTCTGAACTTGTGATTTAACCTATTCATCCAGACGATTTAACCCTTTCATCCTAGGATGATGTCCTCTGGACTTATGCTTTGAACTATTTATCCAGACAATTTAACCCATTCGTTCTAGGACGAAGTCCTCTGGACTTATACTTTTGAACTATTTGTCCATACGATGTTACCAATTCATCCCAGGATGATATCCTCTGTTCTTTGAACTTGTAGTCCGTCATATATTTTTATACCAACTAACCTTGGGAATAATGGTTCGTACCGGACGAACTTAGTTTGTACAGGATGATTATCGGGTATGACGATAGTTCGTATTAATTCATATGTAGTTAGTAACGCAACTATTTTTACAATGTTCATATGTAGGAAATGAGATTGTACTTGATGATCATAAATGTACATATTTGAAAAAAAAAAGTAGTTTTTAGACGGTTTTTTGTGTCTTTTCTATAAAAGGTCCACTTAAAGTTGTCCTATAATCTTTTTGACATTTTTATCTTCGTGCATACAAAAGGGAATTTGAATGAGAGAGTGAGATTGAGTGTTTAAAGGAGATTTCTTACTATAGGAGCATGAAGGGTTCACTTGGTTACTCAAGGGCAAGGATCTTTTTGTGCATTTTGTATTTTCTTCACTCTTTTCTCTTGTCCTTCTAGATTTCTAGTGAGAAGATTTTTCAAGAAGATCCAGTTCTCTGCCGACACTCGAGGAGTGTGAACACCGAAGGTTCTTCTGCCTATCTTGGAGAGTGTGAACAGCTGAAGGTTCTCTTCCTACACTTGGAGGACCCCCCGGCGCCCCCTATTGGTTAGCCGTTGGGATATAAGCTTAGGTTTAACAACCTAATTCATAATTAACAAGTTTCAACACATATGACTATTTTTGCGCACACATTGCCCCCACAACCAATATCACTAATCTTAAGTAAATTAGGTTTCCTAATTAACATATATTTTGAAAAATTGAACAAAAATTCTAAAAAATTCATAGAAATACAAAATAATTTTTTTGTGAGATTTTGATGATCTCTTAAAATAGTGAATTCAAAATTTTAAGAATTACAAGACATAACATATATTTTAATAATTTTACTAACAAAATGCATAAAAAATATAATAATAAAAAATGATATTAAGAAATTTCATTTAATTTGGAGTTGATTTAAACAAAAAAGGTCAATTAATAATATAAAAATACTAAAAACCCAAAATAAAATTAAATGAACTAAAATTTTTATAAGACGTACCTCTAATTATGCTTAATCTCTTAAAAATTTTCCATAGTTTGTAAAGCCCATCTTAATAGTAAATTAGATGTTCATCATTAAATAATTAAATAATAATAATAAATTTATAATAACTCGAAATGATTTCAATGTTTTTGGGATATTCTTGAGGTTGTGCAAACATAAAATAATTATTTCATAAATTGAAAATGTCATCCATTCATAAAATTAAATTTTCTCTCATCAACCCCTAAATAAAAGTGTATTAAATAACTAAAAGTCATAAAGATACATGTTTGTTTTTTAGATACCATAAAATATCATGATTCTTTAATGATAAGTGTCACTTTATGGTGAACATTTATATTTTAAGTATTATTTTGAAAATTAAAATAAAAAATGAAACTCCAACTCCCTAAATTTTAAATAAAAGTTACAAATCATTAAAACTTCAAATAAAAATCATATTATTCTATGTTATATTTATTCACAAAAATGAAATTTTAAATCCATAGATTATTTTCCCCACAATGCATTAGATCATCAATCCAAAGCTAAGTAAAGCACATTTATAGCCCCTTACATCAATCATAACCTGAGAGACTACAAGCTTTACAAATATCAAAACTAAAAAACATTCCCCTATCTATTAATCCACAATCATATAAAATAAATGCCACCTAAAACTTACATATCAATAGCCTCCCCAATAACATTTGAAATTGAGGTTTAATTTAATATTGTTCCCAACCTCATTTAAAAAATTTTATGTACATGAAAAGAAATGATATATAGTTATGTATTGCTCTTACCAATCTAGGTGATAAAGAAAAATTGTTATTGACTTATAATTCTACGACCAGGCATTATTTGGGTTAGTAATTTTCATCGCTCCAGTTATAAAAATTATTCTAATCATTGTAGGTTATCTTAATCCTATCCCAATTTTGATTATTTTGATTCTTATTTAGTTTTCTCTATTCTAAAATTGATAAAATTATTATATCTGACAAACTAGCTAACTTTCACCATCTAATTTTTTATATTAAAAATATGATTATTTTGCATATTTTGATATGATCATCTCATATTTTCACCGATTAATTTGTACAATAATATTTTTCATGTATTTTAATGTGTATACATATTTTAATAGAAATTCTATAATTGATAGAAGTTTATAAATGTTAACAAGAATATTGCATATGAATATTATGAATAGTTAACTTTTAAGCACACTATGATCCTCATGAACCACTATAATATCATATCTGTGGCATGCATATGTAGTGAAATTATTTATCAATAAAACATACATAACATGAGACATGTGTAATGATTAGAGTTAGTGTGTCTAATATGAAATGTGTGGGGCAATGTATGCAAGTGTAGATATGTCTCTGCACAAAAGTGCAAGCTAACGAACTTTCTTTTAAGCAGGGAAGAAGAGAATTTGCTCAAGTTTGTGTCCAGATTAATTTGGAGAACAAACTGTCGCTTGAAGTTTGGATAGAAGGGATATCAGGTAGATCCTTTCAAAAAGTTGAATACAAAAAGATTGCTTCTCTTTGTTTCAATTGTGGTAAGGTTGGCAATGTGAGATCGGGGTGCCCTGAAGATAGGAGTATAGCTCAAAAGAAGAATTATGTGACGCATAATGAAGAATTGTTGGCTGATGTCCAAAATACGCATGAAGAGAATCATTCTTCTATGCAACATGAGGAATATGGTCCATGGATCCATGTTAAATTTAATAATAATAAATTTAAAAATGTGTGAAAGGATGGAGGAGCAAAAGTAGGGAAAAATCTGAAGGATGTTAACCACAAGGTGATTGAGTATCAATTGGTTGGTAAGGATGGACAGAAGCAATCTAGTAATGAAAGTGGGGAAATGAGGAAAAATTCTGATGAAAGACAGCATGTTGTTGAAAAAATTGAAAGCATTAAGGTACAGTCAAAACCAGCTAAAACCTCTGAAACATGTTTGGCTAACAAATACAATATTTTGGCTGAGGCAAACGAAGATGTTGCAGCTGCAGCTATTCATCATAATGCGAGCAAGATTGAGGATTATACCATATTATATAGTAATGCTATGGATCGTGAAGATGCAGTCATTCCTCTAGAATATGATATGAAACCTGGTGATGGTGATCTAATAGGGACTAGAAATGATTCTTTTAATACCAGTTTGTTTGAACACAAACTAGCTAAGGAATTAAAGTCTGTGTCTGGTTGAAATTGCTCATAGGAAAAGAAGGGGGGATGGAAAAGGTAGAAAGATACGTGGTAATTTTTCCCCTTTGGGTAATTAATGTATTCATTTGTGTTTTGGAATTGTAGATGGACTAGAAAGAGGGAATCCTCTCTTTATCTTAGAGAGATTGTGAGGGATCATGATGTATTATTCATTGGTTTAACTAAAACCAAGTTAGCCACTATTGATAGGAGTGATGTGAATAAAATTATTGGGATGGATTTGGAGTTCTTTCATAATCCGACGAAGGTAACCTCTGGTGGGATTTTGGTGGTGTGGAATAGGAATGTTGTGTCATTTGAGGTGGTTGAGCATTCTTCTCAAGTGGTTTTTTGGGTTCTTAATACTCCTACTATGGGTACCTGGAATGTTTCCATGGTGTATGGGAATAAGGATTTTCATGTGAGAAGGAATTTATGGGATATGCTTGAAAAGTGTGTGGTGGGTAGTATTTCATCTATCGCTAGAGGAGATTTTAATTGCATTTTATCCAAGGATGATAAGAGGGAGAGCAAGAGGTTTCTCTTCTCCCAAGGGCCTAAAGAAATGAAATTTTGTATGACTAATAAAGATTTTCATAATGTAGGGATTGTTGGACCAATACTTACTTGGTGTAACAACAACGAAGGTGCTACAAGAATTTGGGAAAGGCTTGATAGATGCTTACTGAATTCTTTTTCTTTATAGATGGTGCCTTTGGCAAAGATTAGACATCTAGAAAGGGTGGCTACCAACTATAGTCCTATAGTATTCAAATTGGGTGAAATTCAGTACAATCGATCTAAATTTATCAGATTTGAGGATACTCGAGAGTCATATCTGGCGGCTTGGAACGTTGTACTAAAGTCTTGGAGGAAATCAGATTTTGGTAATGATGTGGATGTCTTGCAAAGAAAGCTTCAAATGACATTGAAGGCATTAGTCTACTAGAATAATAACAAGTGCAAAAATTTGAACTTACTTAAGGAAGAGCTAAAGAAAGAAATTTTTGAATTACAATTGGAGGAAGCTTCAGAGGGAGATCTTACAGTGGAGAAGTTGAATCTACTTCGAAGTAAAGTGCATGAACTGAATGTAACTTTAAGAAGATTATCTACATGGTTGAATCAAAGAGCTAAGGCAAGATGGCATGAAGAAGGTGATAGCAATTCTAAATTTTTCCATGATTTTAATTCGGCAAGGAAGAATGGGAATTTTATAAGGCAGATTAAGAATGAAGATAACAATTTGCTGGAGGATTTTGAATATATTGAGTTTATTTTTGTGAAATTCTTTGTGAAGAAATGGAGATCTAGATATTGCAACTTGGAGGATTGCCCTTTGATCACCGAAAACCATAGAATAACTTCTTCAGATATTGTTGTGCTGAATGTGAAATTCACCCAAGAAGAATTGACAGCTCTTGTATTTTAACAAGGAAAAAACAAATCGCCATGTTATGATGGGATTACAACTTCCTTTTTTAAGTTTTATTAGAGCATCGTGAAAGAAGATACTTGGAAACCAATTGATTGTTTTTTTTTTAACTGGTTCTATACATGATGAGTGGAAAGACACTTTGCTTGTTTTAATCCCTAAAGTGAAGAATCTGGTTGTCCATCCAACTATAGACCCATAAGTCTATGTCAAACTACTTACAAGTTTGTGGCAACTATGATGGTGAATAGATTGAAAGGATGTATCACCAAAATAATTTCTGAAGAACAAGTGGCATTTATTTCAAGTAGATCGATGTCTGAGCATTATTTACGAGCTCATGAGATCTTCAACAAGTTTAGGATCTCTAAAAACAAGAAAGGAATGATGGCGGTGAAGCTAGATATGAAGCAGGCATATGATAACATGGGTTGGCCAACCTTGAGTCAAGTTTTAAAATAGTTTGGGTTTCCTTCTAAGTTCTTCAAGTTCATCATGGAATGTGAGATGAATGTTAGATTTTCTATCATTTTTAATTGGAAATATTCAAAATGGTTTATTGCAGAGAGTGGTTTTCGGTGAGGTTGTCTGTTATCACCTTATTTATTCATTATGTTTTCTCAATTATTATTGAATGCAATAAACAAAAGGGGACAAGATTTGGGTGTTCATATTTTACCAAGAACTCAAAAGGTTACACATATCCTATATGTTAATGATGTGTTAGTATTTTCTCAGGCATCAACAAGATTAGCCTAAGTATTGAATGACATTGTTGCTAATTTTTGTGGGTGGACTGGACAGAGGGTTAACAACAACAAGTCTCATGTTATGTTTGGTAAGGTAGTTAAACATCCAAGAAAGAATAAAATTGCAAACAAATTGGGCTTCAATGTGGTTAAGGATATGTATTATTTGGGACATAAAATTGTTTTAAGAAGATTGGGAATGGCTGATTGCCAAAGTATGTTATATCATGTATTGGAAAGACTTAATGTTTGGGGCAATAAACTTCTATCTATGGCAGGTAGGATTACTCTCATAAAGTCCTCTTTTTTATCATTACCAATTTTCTTATCAACACATTCTATGGTTCCAAAGAGATTGTTACATGAATTGGATAAATTTTGTAAATATTTCATATGGAACAAAGCAAATGGAAGAAAAGGGTTACATTATGTAGCTTCGGATGAATTATGTAAACCAAAAAATAGTCGAGGTTTGGGGCCGCATTCAACTGCTCTTAGAGCTGGCCCTCTTAGATCGAGATTGGCTTTGAGATTCATTCAAAATCTTAATTCCTTACTTCATATGAATATTATTGCTAAGTATGGTGATAATATTTTGAATGGGGAATGTAAGAGAGGAGCTTCAATTGTGTGGCAAATTCTGGTGGATGGCATCAGATATCTCAAAACACTTATTAGATGGAAAATGGGAATTGAAATAGTATTAATGTTATGACAGATATATGACTTCTAGATAAATATTTTAATACTTGGCCAACACTTGCTGAATGTGTGTGATTGGAGAATGTGATGATTCACCAATTCATTTCTATTAATGGCAGCTGGAATGTCAAGGAGCTTCAACGATTTTTCTATGAGAACCTTATTTTGTTGATTTTGTAGGCTTCTATTAATCTTGCCTTTGAAAATGATAAAGTGGAAGCTATGTTCCATCATTCAGGGTGATCAATTTCTGCAGTTGCATATGAAGAATCAATGAAAGGTGGCTCTAAGGAGGATGATTTCGGCTATTCAAATTGGCTAAGAAAACTAAAACTCAATCCGAGAGTGGAATTGTTTTGGTGGAGGATGAGTAAGAATGCCATTCCAACAAATGAATTTCTTAAATATAGATAGCTATGTTACAATGATCTATGTGCTAGATGATGTCAAGAAGTGGAAAGTTATGCTCATATTACGGTTAATTACAAATTTTTAATTGAAATTATTCTAAAGCTAAGAGATTAGGGTTTTAGCATTCCAATATTTCAATCATTTGAAATATGTTTGGAGAACTTAGAAGCCTTTCTACTTGGTATTCTAACACGGTGAAGATGTATTGTGCATCAATTTTTTTATCTTGGAAAAATCAAAATGATTGTAAACATGGATCGAAAGCTAACTCTTCTAAGCTCAGTAGTTATAGCGAATGTGTTGTTTACATCTAGGTTACAAACAAGTCCAATGCTAGATATCTGGGGTGTTAATCTCCTTAAGGAATTTCGTAATGAATGGACCCTCCACCGCTAGGTTGGATTAAAATCAATGTGGATGCTTCACTTTTGAAATCTAATCTTGCTAGTATTGGAGGAGTGTTTAGAGATCATAAAGGAAGACTTCTTCTTGCTTTTGGGAAGAAAAGAATTAATTGGGATGTGGCTCAACTTAAGTTGGAGGCGCCTTTGGCATTAAGGGAGTTCATTCAATGTTGGATGATTGATATCGAAGGAGTAATAATTGAAGGTGATAATCTCAACATTATCAATTTCATTCAAGAAACAATGAATAAATCAAAGTGGCAACTAGACACTTGTAGGACAAAGGCGTTATTTTTTTTAAAATGATTTCAATAAGGTGATCTTTCACCATGTTTCTAGAGAATGTAACAAAGTAGCGGTTTTATGTGCTAATTTGGCTTTAGAAGATATTTTTTTGTTGATAGCTTTTCTTTTGGCAACATTCCTTCTTCCTTGTTTAGTTTGTTAAAGAATGAATGTGAGCCTTTTATTACTTGTAAGTAGTTCTTCTATCTATTGCAATTTGCATATTTCAAATAAAAGGTAAACTTTCTTTAATAGTAGGTTAGTGTTGTTAACCCATCCAATATGTGGAGAGATAAATGTATGTGACATGATTTGAAATGAGTGTCAACAGGCTAAGGGTGACAAATCTTGTTTACAATGTCAACTATATGATATGATATGGTATCATACCCAGTCATGATATGACTGGTATTTAAAAACACCACAAAATAGGCTAGATATCTTGACTTGCATAGTATAGTGTATGAATATGAATGTAAATATTTTCTTAATGTTAGTTACATTATACATAATGATAGCATATGCAAGAAATATATGCATATGATATTATTTTCATAATGAGATTCACATGAGCATTTAACTACAGGATATGCAAGCATAGTGAAATACATGACCTATAGAGTAAGTATCACATGACTTGAATAGTGGTGACTCGACATGTATCTCAATATTAAATATGAGCATAAGAATGAGCTCATGTACATAATATAACAAAAAAATGAGTCTAGTAAAATAGGTATGCACATAATATGATATGAATAGATATTTTTAATATGCTAGTTTCGATTCTAACAACGTTTTAAGCAAAAGTAATTGTAATGATTACATTGTATTTGTCATGGATATGCATAAATCTATATGTTCACATGATTAACAAACATGTATACTGTTTAATGTCTTTTGCATTAGGGGTAAAAATGAGTCAAGCTGACTCGTGAGTCAGCTCGGGCTTGACTTATTAACTAGTTCGAGAGTAAAGCTTGGACTAGATTTCGAGCTTGTTGGGCTTATTGAGCTCAAATTCGAACAGCCATCTGCTCGAACCATTACACGTCAAGCGGCTTGCAAAAAAGAGAAACAACAGGGGGTGGAAGGTGGAACTGTGGGGGCAGAAGATGAAACAACAAAAGCTCGCGTGTGAACAATAAGGGGACACAAAATGACATGCGAGACTCTGAACTGAATGATGTGGAACTGCATGCGAATGGCAGATGCATAACTGAGTGTGAAAGGTGGATGCAAAATTAAGCAGCTCGACAAACTCATTTTCCATTGAGAGTCGAGCTTGAGCTCAATTTTTTAGCTCCTACTTGAGTTCAAGCTCGATATTGGCTGATGAGTTGAGCTCAAGTTAGGTCTGACTCAAGCTCGACTCAACTCGTTTGCACTCCTACTTTGTATTGATACACTGGTAACTTTTGGTGAGAATGTTGGATTAGTAGTTCATTATGTGATTTTTATGTACCAAGGAAAGAAAAAGAATAATAAAAATGAGGTAATAATCTCATAAGTGATTCCTTTAATTCTATTATTGATAATTTTGTGATCATGATAGATGTGTTTCGGTAAAAAAATATCAAAATTCATGATCTACATAAATGATTGATTTTGAGAGAGAGAGAGAGAGAGAGAGAGAGAGAGAGAGAGAGAGAGAGAGAGAGAGAGAGAGAGTTAAAAAAGCATTGCAGACAACTTAAATTGATATCAATGAAGAACCAAAAAAGCTATGGATAAAATCCGCTAAATATGAGCTTCATTGTCAATCTATGCTGATTAATTATCCAAAGATTAAAATAATCTCAGCAAAAATTTTACAGCAATGAAGATCAATCTAATTAGATTTTGGTCAGGATATTCTGATGCTATTTTTTTCATCAATCAAATAAGTTTTTAATTGATATTTAATTATGATTTGATTTACTTGAGATCAATAATGTCCCAAACCTCCCAACTTCAACCGAGATTGTCATATAGTGAGCAATCTAAAACAGTTACAGTCCCCAAAGACAAATCACTCTCATTTCTAGACTAGTAACATCCTCCTCAATGCAATCCGGTATTCTGATGCTTTCAGAATCATATTGGAAATTAATTTCGCAGTTCTTATAGCACTATAATTCTTCATCATAATTCATTTTGATTGCCACAAAGCAATACGCTTTACACGGGTAAATTAACCGGAGGATCTAAGCTGCCTACAAGGATTCCCAGATCAATGTCTTTGTCCTCAAACTTCTTGATGAATGGATGACTCTGTAATAAAATCAATTAGTGTTTAACGGGCCCAAAATAAATAAATAGAGAATTAGCAAAAAGCTTAAATGTACAACACTAACCAGAAGCTCCGAAGAAGACATTCTCTGCTGAGGATCTTTTTGTATGCTGCGACAAAATATAAAAAGGAACAGTTAAACATAAATTCAAACTAAGAAAGCTATTTATTTCAATTAGACATAACTTCCCCTAAGAAAGCAACTTATTCTATGTGAGTTTGATGAATTAATATTATATAAAAAGAAACCTGTGGGCTCCAAAAATTCCCACCCCCACCCCCAGCCTCTGCTTTCGGGAGAGTTTTAACGAATTAAGTTCCGGTAAAAATTTTAAGAAAGCAGAGTAGATTTGTATATAAGACACTACCCAGAGATTTACTTCCTCATTTTGCGAGGACTTTATGATCTAAGTTCTAGATTCCTATAGGCGCAAGCCCCTAAAGTTAATTACCCCTGCCAATAACGAGGGAGAACTTTCGATTAAGGCTAGGCGTCAATCAAATACGTAGAGATACATGTATCTGGCATATAGTGGCAACATAGGTTTAGGCGTTTGGAAATTTGATATTTAAAATTAGAAATTTCAACATCTTCCACTTAGAGCGGACAGTGGGAGAATGGATGATGGACCCGACCAACATCTCATGGTTTCGTCGTCTCGACCCATTGTGGTCCCTGGTCTACTTAGTTAGAAGAGGTAGTCGACCAAACCTGACAAAAAGATCCTTGGCGGCAACCATGAGTTGTGTCGTCCAAGGGTAACCTTGTAGACCTGGGGGGATATTTGCCTAAAGAGAAATTTTGAATCCACCTTAGCTAACAAAGGGCTTTGCTCCCTATCGATTATACTCTATTGATTCATATCTAAAGGATTTAGTGTCATTGGGAAGCTTACGGGCTCTAGCCATGGCTTTAATTTAGAGGTGCCATTTGGCGGCGAAACCACCTGATTCAGAGGTCCTTGGTCAGAATCGTTTACTTGCAGTGTCATTTGGCAGCATAATCGTAGGTCGCGCATCGGCATAATCGTTTACTTGTATGGATGTTTCGGATCCGGTGGCATGTGGTTGTAGAGCATTGGGGTTTCATTTGTCGCGCATCGGCAACGTGTTTTTGCTCATTTTTGTCTTCAGCAAGTTATATCTTCCTTAGTATTCAGACTGCAAGAATATGCTTTAGCTTGCAAATGAGTTGTGCGGTGTGTTAGGAACCTCCTACCTGTCACTGATTTATCTTGTGTGATAGTCTGGCACTGCAAGTTCATTGCCTTAGTTTACCAGTAGTTTGCGGTTTTTAACTACAAATTCTCTTCTTTTGCTTACAGGTGAATCGTATATGATCTGGGTCATTTGTGGCTTCTTGCATAAAATTCGTTATGCATTGTAAGCTTTATTGAATAAATATGTAGGTCGTCAATGGATATCCAGCAACCACCTGCTATTGCATGCAAGCATATTGCATTCAAAATATATTTTTCTTGAGATGCGGCTTACCAAATTCCTTTCTGATTTCCCTCTGTGCCTCTCGTCCAGATCTACTCAAAGGATTCCACCTTTTACTCTCTATCTGAAGACCAAACCAACCAAGAACCTTACCAAACCGTTCACACTCACAGTAGGCCGAACCTCCGTCTGAAGACGCCCTTCCTCATGCTTGAGTCAATTCCTTCTACCTTGCTGCTCTTATACACCTCTCCACGTAAACGTCTTACAGAATCCAAATTCCCAAACTCTACTCAACCTCCCCTCTTGCCCATGCTTCATGTGAAAATCTACAGAAGATTTATTTTTTTGGAAAAAGAAACTATAGCAATTTTCAAAAGCAACTGCAGTTTTTCTTTTTGTTGTTTTGTCCTTTTACTTTCTTTTGCATGAATCTCCTGTAGCTCCACTCACATTACACTCAAATCAACCCATTTTATTTCCTTAGATTTCTAAATTCAGCCCACAACTTCACCTAAGCCCAATCCTTCTACACCTCAAAACCCAAATCAGCCCACTTTCATACATCCACACTAGTCCACTTCAAGCCCACCATCACCACTTCTAAATAGCACAAAACATATCTCCTTAAAGCCCATAAAAGCAAAAATAACATCCTTCCCTCCGCCAACCAAACAGTCGCCTATCAGCCCAATTCATCTAACAATTAGCCCATACAACTTATATTCAGCTCACCTCACAAACGAATCCAAACAATAAGATATTCTTTTGCTATTTTATTTCTACTAGTTAGTATTAATAACTATTATTAAGTAAAGTTAATGTTATTACTTATGTCTCCTAGTCAATATTACTAATCATTTGTATTTTTGTTATTATTAAATTTGAATATGTATGTGTTAGTGTGTATACATATGTATATGCAAGTAAAAAAGGGGGGAAGTTAAAAAAAAAAAGAGAAGAAAACTCAAAAAGAGAAAGAGGAAAAAGAAAATGCAAAAAAACAGGAAAAAAAAAGAGGGAGAAAGAGGACATTTGGTTTAAATTACACATTTTTGTGCACATTTTCGCCACTGCCGTCAACCTCACCGTGAAAGTTATAACACCCTTGAAACTCCGAGATCCCGCTTTGAAACTCCGAGATCCCGCTTTCGATTCTTGCAGCGCAGCGAACAACAACTTATGCGCGATTTTCTTAGCGCGGTGGGAGGAAGCTCGTCGCGATGCTTTCGATAATACGATCCTCTAAAGTCCTATTTTCAGTGTTCGCAGCGTGCTGAGGGACCCCTTATGCACGCTTTTCTTAGCATGGTGGGAGAGAACTTGGTGCGGCGCTTACGGCGAGGCGGGCGAGCCTTGTGCACGCTTTCTTAGCATGTGGGGGGGATTTAAGTACCAGTACACACTCTCATAATGTGGCGGGGAAAACAACTGTGTTTTCAAACAGGTAGCCCTGAAGACCTATGCAAGATTTTCTTTGTGTGGTAGGATTGAATACTACAGTTGCGGTGTCACCCAACACCGACCGTGTACATCTTTCTTGACGTAGATGACGTGGTGGGCAGGCTAAGACTCTTATAGTTTCCCCTAAACGAGGGAGATGTCGGGAGGCTGCCGAAATTCCGCCTGAAAATGCATATAACTTGAACAAAAATAAGGGGCATGGACTCGGACCTTATTTGGATACTAAATGAAATGAACTCGAACTGGACTCGGATTTGAACTTGATCTGGACTGCAGGGGACTTGATTTGAATGCTGGGGACTTGAATTTGACATTGAACTGAACATGAACATGGAGATTTTCAGTAGGTTTTCCAGTTCTTCATGGGGGTCAACACTCATCATATATTATATTATATCACATTTTATTAGCACATCATTTACACAATCTTTATTTGCATGTGTTACATTAAGTTCACATAAATTGATAATACTATTGAAACCATTTTTAAAAATATTCACATAAGGAGTTTAATAATGATGCTTATGGTTTAACTTATACTTAACTCCCTAGTTATGAATCCACCAAATAGTATATAATAAATAAGAACTTTGGACTACAACAAATTTTCTAATTTTGCCTCCTGCCATATTATATACTATTTTCATTATATATAGACCCACAACTAAAAAGTTTATCAAGCACTGCGATTGACAAACTAACCCACTTCTAAAAGATATAGGCCCACTACTAAAACTGCTGATAATCTCAATAGTTCTAAATATTGTACCCACAAACATCTCAATTTACAGATACTCCACCATCCTTACAAACACACGAAATATTGAACCTCTCAGACATCACAATATTATTAACTCTGCAAAGCAAAGTTCATCAAATGGAGGATAATTGAAGCAAGATAAGCATATGAAGTTTCAAGAAGGCTTTCACTAGATCAATTACAAAATCGCATCTTCAAAATCCAATAAATTATAATTCATAATTTTTATGCTATTTCATGTAACTTCCATATAAACCAGCCATGAATGTTTTTGGAGGAAGTTTTTCAAATGGAAAACCAAATTGTGATAGTCCTTCAATCACCCCAAATTGAAGACTTATAATTGCAATCAAATATTTAGGGAATTTCTCATGATTGGAATGATTTGCAAATAGTTTCCAAATATACCTCTTTGAAAAGGTCATCAACTATTGAGGGTGAGCTTTGTGGAAATTTAGGTGTATTTTCTCATGAGTTTTCCTTATTTTTTATAGCACTTCATATATTTTCATTAATCACATTGCTTCAATGAAAACAACTTCCGTAACTTGTAAAAACTTATGTCTACAAGGAGTTGGAGTTGTTAGCTTTTGAGATGATTTGCAAATCGACAACAATTAAGGCTTGTGAACCCTAACATATCTCTCTCCCTCTCTAAACTTGTGCTCCTACATTCTCGCCACATTCCCAAAGCCTACAACTCCTTCAAACCTCACAAAAAATAGCCACAGAATCAATTGGCCTAAAATTCCTAACTTTCTTGGCCTAAAATTCCTAACTTTCTATCCACATATCAAATGGACCTAAAATTACCTCTATTAATTAGATAACAACATAGATATCAAATCTAGGGCCCTCACCCTTTTCCAACAAAGAAAACATGACCATTCACTGCATGATAAATTTATCCCAAAATCTTAACTAGTCACTACCTTCCTTAGCCTGATACCAACCCTAATCTTCTAACATCACTCAAATAAACACTTGAAACCCTCTTAAACACCTTTCACTCATGGATAAGTAAAAGAAAAAAAAAATCATAATAAGTATCATACGTTAAATAATAATTTTTTCATTCAAGTACAATAATAATGTTCCTAACACAGTACAAAAACTCTCATATCTTGATCAACACTAAGTTGACTAGAATAACTAAGCATTCACACTTAAAATGGATAAATTATAACAAACATATAAATTTACAGCATGTGAGAATGTTGGAACTTACCAAGCAGATATGAATGAACAGAACTCTGGAGAGAACTGATCCTCCGGCACACTTGGTGGTGGCTCTTCTACAATGGTCTCTAGAAGTTCATAAAAGCTCAAAGGCCCTTCCTCATTTTCAGTTTGCTTATATGGAAAGGAGCCTGTAGCACACTCAAGAATAACTAATCCCAAACTCCAAATATCACTTTTAAAATCATATGAGCCTCCGCTAATCCTTTCAGGCTGACAGGAACACACAAAAACAAAAACAAAAAAAACAAAACCTTGAGTTTGCAACATGCAGAGTTCAGTGAAGAATAGAATGAATTAACAAAAACTATTAAATTGAACCACAGAAGGTCAGGAATTCAATCAATCACGCCAAGAAAGCTAGCTAAACATACCGCCATATAGTTGTATGTACCCACAAATGTATCTCTCTGACCCATAGAACTAGCAAGCACGGCACTCACTCCAAAATCGGTTATCTTCACTTCACCGTTGTGATTCACTAACAAGTTTGATGGCTTTATATCCCTATGAATTATGTGTCTTTCATTGTGAAGATATACTAGACCTTTTAAAACCTGAATACATTGCAACATCTTAATACTGCACAGAGAACAAAACGGACAGTGAAAAATAATGTCTTCACCTGTTGGCATAGAACTGCAAGATAAGGCTCAAGAATTGTTTTGACTTGTCTAATTATATCCGCAAGAGAACCCCGATCCATGTATTCTAGGACCAGAGAAATAATTCCATTATGGTAGAATGAATGGTAACAAACAACCACATGAGGGCACTGTGAGGCTTGATTTATTTTAATCTCTTGGACAATCTGCTTGCGGACTGTCTCTTGAATATTCATCTGGATACCCTGCAAAATTATAAGATCTTAATCACTCATCGGAGGTGAACAACATTTAAATATGCTGAGAGAACTATATGTATGAATTATGCATGAGAAATCCACATTGAATAGAATCGAAACTAGTGTCTGGCACGAAGTTCAGATAGTTGGGTAGATTTCTGCTTTTGCTTTCATAGGACGTTTTACTAAGTAGCTTTTATACAAGAGGACCTTGAAATATCCCAAAGGAGATTCATAGAAGATCTCTTTGAATGGGCAATTTAAACATTACATGGTGAGCCTACAATATACGCAATCATCAATCCACATAATGGTGATCATTACTGACGTCATGCTGATTGAAATACCAGGTCAAATACTATAGTACAATGTAATCTGTTTCTTCTGCCGCGTATACCAGTTCACACAACCACAGATCATGCATTCATTTGGTACGACAAAAACAATTATTTAATCATAAAGAGTCAAAGTGACTGCTAAAAGTTGAATTGATTTTATTTATTATATCTACTCAACTAAACCTACAACTGTCACCGAGACGCCAACTATCCTGTACAAAGTAGAAAAGTTTTGTAGTTCGCACCCTAGAAACCACGACGTCAGGGCGGGCATTCAATTTTCAAAACAGAATGGCCTGATTAAGAAAATAACAAAACTTTTATAAAAGGAACCTTATGATGCACCAACACTTCTCCTCAAAGAGCCGTATATATCCAACACGACACACATCTGACACACCCCCAACACGTTTTGGACAAGCCAAAAAAGTGTCCAGTTAAAAAAATATTAAATACAAATTGGATACTCGTGTTTGACATATGTGTCTTAAATATTTTATAAAATTTATTTTAAATATAATTTCTTGTATTTAAAATTTTTATTTATTTAAAATATAAAACTAAATTTCTTATATCCTATCTACAACACCAAATCAATCGCCTGCACTCAATACCTCATTCATCGAATATTCTAATTTTCATTTCTCTTTGGAAAATTACATCTTTGGTTTCACAACAATGTCCGAAGTCATCTCAACATCAACATCTAATGTCATTACAACATCGACATTTCAAAACTATCTTAACATCAAAGTTTGCCATGGTCTTGACATTGATGCTCGGCACTAGCAATTTCTACATCCACAATTTGATAACTCATCTTTGTCGAATGTCATCTTAGCATTGACGAACAATACCCTTTTGACATAGACAGCATACATTCTCTTAACGTCGACGTCCGATACTGACTGCATAACATCGATGCCTTACTCTCAACAGCATTGTCGTCTCCTCTCTTGATGCTTGACACATAACATTGATGTCGACTCTTGATATTCCAATATTAATCATTTTAAGAATAAGTTCTAGTTAAATCACTAATTATTTCTAAATTATTTGTAATATTATATTTATTTAATTTTTATAAACTATTTTTAAAATATAAAATTTGTAAATACCATGTCTAGCCTGTGTCTGTGTAATATAATTTCAATAATTGATATGTCATGTCCGTGTCGTATTCGTGTCACCATGCCCTTGTCTGTGCATCATAGAAGGAACCACAAGTTGTAATTTGCTAATTACATGTTGATTGAGCAACAAACTCTACTTTTTCTCACTCCTAAATAAAATTCAGGAAAAACCAGATGTAACGGCTTAATCAACTTCCGTATTTATCTATTTCTTAACCATATCAATGAGCCAAAAAAATAGGAGCTTTTTGATATGAAAGAAATGGCGGATGCTCCATGGAAAAAATGGGGAGAAAACTAGTTCAGCTTGATATTGAGAACATTAGGCCAGACCAAAAAAAAAACCAATCATGTTTTATATTATACTTAAGGTAGCAGTCTTCAGTTTCATCCGGCTCCAAAAAAAATGCCAATCATGCTTTATAAACCAGCAAGATGAAAGAAGAAGCATAATCCTGCTTATGCCCACAAAAGAGAATGCAGCATTACAAGTTCTATGTTAAATATATTCAGAAGAAGGCATTTTTTGTATGAATTTAACTTCAGAAATAACATTATACATCTAAGATTTTCTTGTATTAGATTCATTTATTAGTTCTGAAAACATTCCTATAAATAGGCTCCAGCAATTTTTCTAATGGAATTCTAAAAGCACTCCAAGCAGTTCAAACATTCCATTTCTAAGTTTGAATAGCACAAAGCTAAGTAAATGCATGAAATTGATAAAGAACGTGTTAATTGGAGGGAAGAATTGTTGAGGTATAATACCTTCAAAGCAAACAAAGTCCCAATAAATTTGTGCCGAACAAGTTGAACAACGCCACCACTTCCTTTTCCAATAACTTTAACGGTCTCAAAGTCTTCCATAGTGAATTGCATATCCAAATCTTTAACATCTGGTGGCTACAGAAAGGCATTATAAATCAAAAGCCATTTGTAACAAAAATGCTATAAAAGTGAGTGCTATATCAATTGTCCAATATCCATTAAATAAATAAATAGTATAAACAGGTTTGGCCAAATTTACTTTTTCAATAATTAAGATATTAAATAACCAGTAATCCGAATGTTAGAAAGCTAATTATTGACAGAAAAAAAAATTAGCAAATTTACACCAAACATATTTGAAAGAGGCCATCGCAAGGGTGGGGCGGGGCTTGAAATCTTTTTAAATGACACCATTTCTTTAAAATTATATTATAACAGCATGGAGCATTCCTTGTTTAGAGGCTTTGTTTTTTCAATGATCCTTTCAGCTCACAGAGAGAGTTAGTCACCATCACCATCTTATCAAAGAAAATGAACTGGAAACATTCTCTCTCTAGTAGCCATGTCTAATGAAAGGAGAAAAGTGTTGAAGTGATTTTCCTTGATACTATCAAATAGTAAAAACTGGAACCATTCCCTACATTGAGTCAGTGAATACAACAAGATATTACTTAGAAAATGCTCAAGCCAAATCAGCATAAGTGATATCAGAAGGATGCCTAGGTTAACAACTAAAAGGTGAAATAAAAAATTTATAACATGCCATTGATCCACTCTTCCACATTTATGAAAGGAGAAAGCATTTCAAAACTACATAAATAAAAAGGGAGATGCAGATAAATTTCTTGATGTGGAAGGCTTAGGTAGAAAAAGGGATTGAGAAAAGGCAACTAGTCTCGTTAGCTGTTGTGACTAAGGACTTGCATAAACTAGATTTACACCAAACGCAACATTCAATAAAAATGAAACTAGAGGATTAGTAAAGCCTACCATAAATAATTAGGAAAAACAAACTGATCATCTATGATGCACCGACACTTCTCCTCAAAGAGGCGTGCAGTGTTCGACACGACACACGTCCGACACTCCTCCGACACGTGTCAGACATGCCTCCGACACGTGTCGGACATGTCAAAAACGTGTTCAATTAAAAAATATTAAATGCAAATTGGACGCGCTTGTCCGACACGCGTATCTTAAATATTTTATGATTATTTTTTTAAAAGCATGTATCTTAAATACAAATTTGATGGTCGATGCTAGCAATTTCTACACCCACAACTTGACATCTCATCTTTGTCCAACACCTTCTCAACATAGACGACCAACGCCCTCTCAACATCGACGATAAATGCCCTCTTAACATTGACGCCTAATATTTACTGCATAATATCAATGCCCGACTCCCGACAGTATTATCATCGCATTGACGCTCGACTCTCGATATCTTGATATTAATCATTTTAAGCTCAAATTCTAGTTAAATGACTTATTATTTATAAATTATTTTTAAAATTATACTTAATTAATTTTTATACATTATTTTTAAAATATAAAACTATAATACCGTGTTCAACCCGTGTCTGTGTAATATATTTTCAATAATTGTCGTGTCTCATGTCCGTTTTGTGTCGTGCCATGTCTGTGTCGTCGTGTCCGTGTCTGTGCATCATAGCTGATCATGACCATGCAAAAGCAGAAAACAGCTCCATAAACATGAAATAAAATGGCACAATGAAAAATGTTGCTTACAATCTTCTCAGCATTTGGTCGCAAGAAAAATAAAACATTCAAACTATGGCAATCTCGATTTTCTAAATTTATTTCAAAGTCCTACTGTTTCATTAGATATCCTGCTGCCTATTAGGAATAATGTGTCCAATGTTATAAAAAATAAAGGTGACTTACATTTTTCAATTTTACATAGAAGGGTGACCAGTTTAGTTTTATGGATTACTGATTATGTTCTGAGCTATTCGTTTATAATAATTTTCCCCAAGTGATTAATTTGCAACTGACATTTCATTTTGCTCAAACATATTGTATTTCGGAAGATAGTGAGCTACATTATCAATTAAGCCAAACAACGGGTATAATGTCATGTCAATGATGCAGCATGGGTTTTAAGTTAAATTTCATTTCAATCCATAAAAAAAGCATCCATTAGGATAATTTTAGGGTGGTTTGCATAGAATAAAAGCTTGTAATGAATCAAATAAAGATTGAATGATAATTACGTTTTGATTTTCTAACTATTTACATCTCTCCGTATCTCTCTAGCTTTGTTCTTGCTCTTGGGTAATTTTAGTGCACATTCTTCTCTTCTTGTTCTCGTTGTTCACTTGCCATCAATTGATATCCAAGCCTCATGGATGCAATCACCAAATTCCACTCTAACCACAAACTTCTAGAATCCTATCGTGCATGTACTTGTATCATAATCATAAATCTGAGTCGCTATCTATGCCTATATCTTCAAGCTCCACCACCTTGCTCAAGCCCCCATCAACCACACGTCGCTAACATCGATCATCCAACTAACAAAACCCTATCAAGTTCCATCTCCTGTCCGTAGATTCCTCCAAGTACTTAATTGCAAAACCATTCTCATTTATTATAACTGAATCATACTCCATTCCACCCATGCTTATCCCATTTGCAAACTTCATCTTTGTGTTGTAACTACAAAACCCACGTGAATCTTCTTTTCTTGCTACAAAAGTCAGCTATGATGCTATTAATTCCTCCTATGATGACAACCCCACTTCACCCACGTTGCAGATAGCAATCTCTTCATGGCTTCAACTTTAACACTGATAAACACTTCATGATTCTCCACCAACAACGAACACTCTCTTTTTACAATTCTCATCAATCTCAGAAATGTTCCCCTCACTAACCCGTTAGTGTCAATTGCCACACCACATTGTGACATAGACAATACATAAAATCAAACCATATGACAACGGCTACTTCTCTAGTGGAGGTAACTCCGCCACCTTAAGTCATTTGCAAATTCACCGTGCATAACCATTATTTGAGCTAGTACTAATTTTTTCAATAAAATAAATGTAAATTTCAGGCATTTGGTTTTTTTTTTTTTTCCTCATATTTTGTTTATGTTCCTTTCCCTCCCTCAGGATCCTCATTCATTAGTCGTTCTTCTTTACTAGTTTTAACTATTAACTATCCAAAATAAAGGACAAGACTCAAGGATGTTGAAGATTTTACTCTCACTAGGTCTAATTGAAAATTATAATGTTCAATTATAAGGTAAGAATCTCAATTAGGGTGAGAAATAAAATAACAATGGCTATTTTATAATTCATGTCCATAGTGATGCATAGAATTAATGAAAAGTAAAATATATTTTTTGTCATCATATAGTTAGATTTTTTCTTAGGGGTCGTTTGGTAGTAAGTTTTAAGGGCGCAAAATAAAAGTAATAAATGAGTTTTGATTCTCAAGGTGTTTGGTGTCAAGTATATCCAATTTAGAGTAATTTTCAAGGTTACTTGGAATCCTCAAAAGGCTCATTTTTGGTGCATTAAAAATTTGCTCAAATCAAGGGATTTCCAATCTCATTGTGTGCAAAAGAATCACAAATCCTTCTTTGGATGTACCTGTTCCCAAGTCGTCAATGAATAACAACCACCTTCCACACCGCAAGAACCCCAACCTATTAGCCCTCCTATGTTGGCATCAACAATTGGCACTAGCTCTTGCATCATCAACAACAAGCAATCCTGTCTCCCACACCAATCTTAACCTACAAACCCTCATGTCAACAATGGGTCCTATCTCCAACACCAACCTTGAAATGTGGCCCTAGCTCCCACACCACTACTAATCAACAATCCCACCCCTGCTCCACTAAATTTTTTAAAATATTTTTTGTTGGGATTTTAAGATTAGGGTTTTTTAGCTTTACTTTTATTTAAAAATCTATTAGTGGTTAGCTTATAAAACTCTATTTTTATAATTAAATGTTTGATTTAAATTTAAATTTAAATTTAAATTTTTTGTTTTAATTTTCAATAATCCAAACTTTTAACTAATCAAACAAGAAAAAAGGTTTCATTGCATTACATTCTGACTGACCAGACAAACATTAAAAAAAATTATTATTTTTATTTTGCACTGCATTCTCATAATACTAATACTTGCAACCAAATATACTCTAAGGATATACTACTGCTTAAAAGTGTCAAGGCATCTTTAACATGTAAATTTATATTACGGTGAAGAAATAAGAGCTTATTCTCATAGAATTTGGTAAGAGCAATTATATGGTGCCTACTTTTTTCTAAGCTCTAAATAACTCCATGCCTTCATATGTAAATTACAACGTTAGATACTAAACTATCTTACCAAGAAATTTTTTTGAAATTTCTAAGAATGATAAACAATCAAGTAACATTAAACTCAATCGATCAAGATTACACGATTTTGTACATGGTATCAAGAGGTTTCAAAAGAAAGCCTTTTTTTTTTTTTTTTTTTTTTTTGCTGATGAAAATTAGTACAAATGTTCATAGAAAACAAAGTTCTCTTTGTCCCTAACAATAACAGGCAGGGGTAAGAAATAGAATTTTAGTTAAGGATTGCACACATTAGCGTGATTCAAGCAAGTTTATTAGAAAAGGAAGTGTTATGATTGTATGATTCACAAAAAGTTGCATGCATCATAAAAATTACTTTCATTTCAGATTCTTTTTCAAAGGTAATAGAAAACCTTACTGCAGAGAAGTAAGAAAATAGTTATTGATCCATGCTTGCTTATAGCCACATGGCCATTGGTTTAATAAATTTCAATAATTGAATGATTTTCTCCAAGCTTACTCAAAGTAAATAAAAAGAAATAAAGATAATTTTTAATGGTGGAATTATAGGCCTTTACTTTAACTTCTGATGCCACTTCACAAATGGCACTGAGTTGGCACAAAATAGGCTCAAATTGAAGCCTTCAATGCATATATGTCAATGAAAATATTATTTTTATATTTTAGGCTTTACAGAAATTTCATGTACACACAATAGCAATATTCATGCTGGATCATCAAAATCCCTATATCATATCAAGCATAATGTTTGACAAGAAGCACAAATTTCAAGGCATCACAAGAAGATTGAATGGGAGTCAACTTGGTATAAGAAAATTAGTGCACAAATGAACCTAAATTCATCTGATCAACCTCCAAACAAGCTTAAGAAGGTCAACCCAAGTTTGTCAATGACTGAACCAATAAAATTTGAAACCAAATTAAATTGATTGATCAAACTTGACATAACTAAGATACTAATTTATTTGTTCGATATAAATCTGTGGGGACTAAATTATCCATTTAATTTGTTTCCTTAAGAAGACCAATAAAATCATTGAAACAATCACGAGGCATGTTATATTCAATTTTGATACTTAGCATCCTCACAGCAACTGATAATTCTGAATGAGTTTTGCAACAATCCCAAATAAATTTTTGAATAGATTCAAAGAATTTTTTGGTTTCTGCATTTGTTGGCTCTTCCACACTAGCCCTTAAATTAGGACATGCTACATCAAAAACAAGTTTTTCATATGATCTTCATCAACTATTTCAAAAGCTATAGATGGACCGGAATGAGTATCTCTGTATGGCTCGTACTCACAATGAGAGATCCAAATCCAGTAGTCTGGAACAAATCCCCTACGATAGAAATCAACATTTACATCATCTGTGTCACAACCCAACCCGACCAGGACAGGTCCTATCGTGTTAAGCTGTGACAGGCAAACCCCAAGATCTAGTTTTAGAATTATTTTATTACACAACAAGCCCGATGCATTCCTCTACTTCAACCATCCAACTTGAATTATGTTGATAATATCCCCATCTACTTCACAATCACTTAAAACAATAGATCCAATATATATAAAATGTGTACTCATATTAATGACTTGATCGCCCAAAGTCACAGTCCACTCACTAGGTCTATTACTACTAAAATTGAACTCCATATATTCAATTTTAGATCTACTCAAGAGAAAACCTTTAGACTCTAAGGTTGACCTCCATAATTCAAGTTTACCTTCAACTCCCTCTCTATTCTTATCAACAAGAAGAATATCATCTGCAAAAAGAATACACCAAGGTACATCCTCTTACAAATGTCTAGTGAAAATATCCATAACTAAAACAAAAATATATGGGCTTAAGGCTAATCCTTGATGTAATCCAATCGAAATAGGAAAATACTTGGTCAAACGACCTTCTATTTGAACAAAGTAATAGCTCTTACATACATATATTTAATGATTTGAATATAGTGTTATTAATTCCTTTCTTCTCAAGAACTATCCATAGCACTTCTCTTGAAACTTCATCATATGCTTTCTCTAAATCAATAAATATCATATGTAGATCCTTCCTTATTCTCTCTATATTTCTCTATCATACCTCTCAATAAATGTATGGCTTCCATAGTAGACCTAGCATAAATCTAAATTGATTTTGAGAAATATTAGTATCACGCCGCAACCTACACTCCATAACTCGCTCCCATAGTTTTAAAGTATGACATATTAACTTAATTCCAATTCAATTCGCACAATCTTGTGCACCACCTTTATTCTTAAAAAAGAAGAATTAACACACTCATTTTTCACTCATTTGACATCTTTTTAGTCTTCAAAACAGTATTAAAAAATTTAGTAAGCCAAGAAATTCCTTCATCTCCTAAGCATTTCCACATCTCTAATGGGATATCATCAGGTCCAACAGCATTTCCACACTTCATTTTCTTTAAGCCTCTCTAACTTCAGTTTACTAATACGCCAATAAAAATAGAAATCTTTATTTTCATTTAGGCTGCTAAGATCACTAAAGTCAATCGTAATTTCACAATCTTCATTGAAAAGTTTAATAAAATATCAAATCCACCTTTGTTGAATATCATCTTCTAATAAAAATACCTTATGATCTCCATCCTTAATACACTTCACTTGAACTAAAGTCTTACTACTCCTATCTCTTTGTTTGACTAACTTATACATATATCTTTCTCCCTCCTTAGTATCTAATTTATTATATAAATCATTAAAAGCTAAGATCTTTGCGTCGCATATTACTTTCTTAGATTCCTTACGTGCTTCTTTATATCTATCTCAATTATCATAATTTTTATATCTAAACCAATTTTTAAAATAAATCTTCTTATTTGTTATATGTTCTTGCTTATTTGGATTCCACCAACAATTATTTTTGCTATTATGAGCTTTCTCCTTTGATACTCCAAGCAGATCTTTTGCAATAATCTTAATATCACTAATCAATTTTTCCCACATAACATTAGAATCCTCATGCATAGACAAAATCATAAGATCTAAAATCTTACTCTCAAAAATATTTTTGTTAATATTCTTTAAATGCCCCCATCTAATCCTAAAATATTGTTTCTCTATTTTTTTATTTTCTATCCATTTATCTTAAAATCTAAAACTAATAATCGATGTTGGGTACATAAATTTTCACTCGGAATAACTTTACAATTTATGCAATCTAAATGATCTAATTTTTTTATAAAAAAATAATCAATCTGAGTTTTACTAAATCCATTTGTATAAGTGATGAGTTGCTCGTCTCTTTTCTTAAATCAGGTATTAGCAATTCTATTAATATTTATAACATTATCCTGCAAATTCTTATCTATAATCACACCTACATCATTTCTAGTAAGACGCCTACCTGAATACCATAGTTTAAATCCTAAACTATCAATATCCTTAGTCTTCCCTCTAACCCATTTAGTTTGTTGAATGCACATAATATTTATCTTCATATGAATCATAATATCTATTAACTCCATTACTTTTCCTGTAAGGGAACCTATACTTCAAGTTCATATCCTAATTTTAATTTCATGGACTAGCTTCTTTGCCCACATCCATCCTTGATGTGAGAACCCTTGCCTATTTAACACTACACCTGGGCGTCAGTGCAGTGACCCTTGCACACTTATCACTGTATTCAGGTCATTTAGTGCGTTGCTTCCAGGGGACGCCCTAGTATTAACACAATTTTGTAAAAAATTCATGTCATGATTATTCGATAAGTTTTACGCTGGTTGTCGACTACCTAATGCAACCCTCCATTTTTCTCATCCAAGACTTGGGACCTAGCAACGTACAAACAAGAGACTGAAGAAATTTCTTGAACAATGACTACACTGCCACCACCACCTTACCATCAATGAGGGGTCATCAAAACAATCCCAAGTACCACTCGTCAATGACGATCATTGCCACCAACATGTCCTTTTTTAGTAATGATTTTATTGGAATTATAAACTTCATTGAATTGTTATGCCCTGGACACTCAACTACTTCTTGAATCTTTACCCTCCAAACATTTCCCGAGGAGGAGAAGCAATTTCATACCAACCTAGCAAATAATAGTACTTGCTTCAATTAGATTAAAAATAAGGCAACAAAGTCTGCAAAAATGTTCACATTGATATGCTGCATGAAACTCTAATTCATCATCACAATTGAGACCACAAGATGACCATTACTAGAACAATGATTTTAGATTCATGATCAAAGAGGGTGCAGACAATGCTCTATATTGTCAATCACCACCACCAAATTCCTAGGCCATTCTAGGCCCAAGCAGCCCATAAGGGGAAGGGCGTCAATAATAGGAATTTGCATTGTTTCCAACAATGGATGACTACAATCTCCCATGTTCATTTCCGATAAACATTGAAGATTGGAATTAGAAATACCCAAAATAGCCTTCTCTAAAGTCTATAAGGAATAAATAAATTCAAAAAACAACTCATAAAGAAATAAGCTCTTTACAATTTTACAACTCTAAAAAAATTTTGGATACTCCTTTGATATCTAGTCCTTGTTTCTTGTTGGCCACAAATTAATGCATGTTATCACCACTTAGTGGTGTGAAGGACATGTTGTCATTACCTAACATCAACCACAATCATTGAATTTGAGATTATTATTGTTGTTGCATTCAATCCTATTAGGACCAACACCAGTAATTTAATCTAAGTTATAGCCTACTTCTCACTTTCACCATCTCTATGTTTGTTGCAATTTCCAGCCATAGTTCCATCACAGTTGATGCCTGATGCCCTTGAGCTTGAGCTATCACCACTTTGGGTTTGTCATTATTGTTACTTTTGGACTTCTCCTAGTTGTCACCCTTAGATTCGATACAAATTTCACCTTTGAGCCTGCAATTGTCATAGCCCTTAGATCTATCATAACATCCACCTTCAAGTCTACTAAAATCATCGCCTTCAAGCCTACCTTAGGCTTTGCCTTAGAAGTTAGATCTTCCATTGAATAAGTCATCATCATTTCACATCAATCAAACACTTTAAAAGCTACCCAAATTGACATCAAAATCAATATCTCATAATAAATCTCATATCACCACTAACTAATTTCTCATGTTATTTTCACTATCTCTATAAATTTAATCACCTATAAGGCATTATTGGACCGTCTGACTAACCGAAAGGTAACAAGCTTTTGTACTCAAAATTGATTCTTAGTCAAGATCGTTATCTGGGCCAAAGCCGGTGGTTTATTTTTTAGATATTTTGATGTAAAAACTATGTCTATTTTACTCTATGTGCAATCAAAATTCAAAAGCTAGTACAAGCATAAATTTTTCAGACTCTCTTGGTTCAGATGAAAATCTCTTGGAAAGAAACCATTCAGAACAAAAAACTAAGCGGGAGATGAAATCGCCATAAAAACACATGCCCCATTGCTTCAGCTATAAATCAGACTGGAACATGGGGAATTCTCAAAACAATCATAAGGAGGCACGTTCCACAGCTATGTTCCAATCTCTTGCAACCCATAATTGGCAGCAATATAAGGTCTATAATCAGTATACTGGCCAACGCATTATTTCTGTGTGGATTCTATTAGTCGTGTTTAAGACTTCAGAAGATATGCCAAGGCTATGCTTCCCAACTGTCGATCAAATCGCTTTTCTATATTTCCCATAGGTCCTAATAATATGCAATAAAAATTATTGCCTATTAACATTATACTCGACAGCATTCAATTACTGCTTGCGTGCGATCCTATGGTTGACCTTCCTAACAGATATAAATTAAGGGCATTGCAGAGCGTAAGCATCCCAATAATACGTATAATTTCATAAACTCTAGGCCAAAGGCAAAAAACAATCCAACTACTTTCCGTTATAAACTGGAACAATAAAACAGCTACATAAAATTGTCAACAAAGAGCAAACTGATACAGATATACAGACCTGGCTGCTACTTTCTTCAGAGATTAAACGCAACCCTTTTCTGTTAAGGAGCAAATCCCCATCCTGAAAAGTCCCACTCGCCGTCCTGAAGTGGCAACCCACGGCCAAGAAAACCTCATTTAACATCGCAAACAAAGCAATCGGAATAAATTGGCGAAACTCGTAATTGAAGCTCCTCAGAATCCAAAGGTTGGCACATACCAGCAATAGAGAACATCACAAAAAGTGAGAGGAGGGATAGATACTCACAAGAAATCAGTTACCGGCTTCTCTTGAGAGGACACGACGACCTTTAGCTCGGCCAGTGGCTTCTTGGTCTTCATGATCGCGGGGGCTTCAGTTTTCCTCTGAACGCTATTCAGATCTAGGGTTTTCCTCTTGAGAGAGACACAGGGAGAGTCGGACAGAAGTAAAGAACAGAAAAGACGCGAGCTGTTCCGTTGTTTCCTTGCAATCAGATCGGATAGTGGTCGGCTTCGTAATGCATAATAAATTCAAAAGACCGGAGCGCCAAAAGGTCAAAAAGATAATTTTTCAATGAGTAATTAAAAACATGTGCTAAATAATTAATATTGTAGTGAATATTACTAAGAGTAATATTAAATATAATATAAATTCGATTCAATATTGATTACTAATCATTGCCCGATAAATTTTTTTAATTAAGGCTTTAATTTTTTTATCTATAGTATCTATTTTTTAAAAATATACTTAATTTTTGTTTTAAACTTTTTGTTTTTTTAAAATAAGTTAAATTATTTTTAAATAACTACTAATAATTTTTAGGTGTATTATCACCTACCATTGCTTGGTGAGGTCATTCTTTTAAATAAAAGAAGAACAAAAGGAAATATTCAATTACAATCAAGTACCAACCAAGATATTACACTTATTTAACCTCACTCAAAGTAAATGAAAAACAAGAAAGAATAATGTATATCTCATCGCATCCAAAAAAAATGAACTAATATATAATGTTTGTTTTACATCACTAGAAATAATGGAACAAAAGAAAAAGAATTAGATACTCACTTGAGCATATGCTCAACAACAAATAAATAACCTCTAATTAGCGACAAAAAAGGTTTTAAAAAGATTTTTGCTTTTTATTTAAGAATTTTTAAAACTACTAATTCAGCCGCCCGCCCTTAGTTAACCGCGGGCTAGTTCATAAGGGCTTAACAACTTTAACGAACTTTCTGTGGTATGAGAGTGAAACTCATAAAATTAAATTTTTGAAAGCTTTTGAATATTGATCCATCGTTAACTTTGGTAACCGGAACACGGTGGAAAGGTATTCCATTACTTGATCATCCTTATTTGACAAGCTACCTTTTGATTTCTAGAAAACTCGCATGTCCATTTTTTTACAATCCATAGATTATCGCATGTAGATGCTTGTAAAAGAAAGTTATTCTGTATCAACACGTGAGTTGAATGGCATCAAAACTAAACTTCCATTTTGTTTAATGAACTTTTGATGATAGAGATCTTGCACAACTTAATACAAACTATTTGAACTACTTTTTTTATGCACTGAAATCTGAAGATTACATGTGTGTCTCAATTTGTGCTGCTGGTAAAGAAATATGGGATAGATTATGTATTACTTATGAATGCATAAGTGAAGCTAAGCAATCTAGCTTAAATAATTTACTTCATGACTATGAACTTTTATACAAAATAATTAGTTTTGTTTATGTACAGTTATTTTTTATGTTTTTTTTTTTTTACTTCAGTTTTGTTTTATTAATCACTGCTGGAATGACATGTTTTACATTGCTTTTGTTTATGAAAATTTATAATCAATGACTGACATCCCTAAATCAATTAGAGGAAGAAACACCATTGATTATTTTTCTTCCTCTAACTCCTTTTAGTTGTGTAATTTTCTTTTATAAGCAAAAGTTTATTTTAAATTAACAATTAAACTTTGAAATTGATATTTTTTATATCTTCTTATAGTTATCTATCTCATATAAATAATGTTCAAAGTCATTAAATCACTTTCAAACTTTTTTAATTGTGTCGTTGCATTTATTATATAAATATGATTCTAATTTATGATTTACTCTTTCTTATATTATAGAATGAGCTTTTCTTCTTTATTATTTAGAAGATATTCTCACAACTGAGAGTTTTTAAGGATTTTGAAATGGATTTAGCTCTCGCAAAAATGACAAGAGGCATAAAATGAGCCTAAAAAATAAAACTGAAAAGATGCGCAATAATAAAAAAAATTAAAAGATACACAAGCTGTATCAAAAATCAAATGATACGCAAAGTGAGCCAAATAATTGATAAGAAACATAAAATGATCCCACAAGAAATCAAGCTTCACTCTCTTTCAAACATTTAAATCTTATAAGAATTCATGTGTCACTTAATATTTTCAACGACTTGATTTTTAGAAACTCATGATCATGACTAATTACTTTGATATATTATTCTATAAGATATTTTTCTGAAATAAAGTTTTTAAAGGATCACATTTCTTATTCGATTATTTTTTCTAAGTTAGATCTTTATTTTTAAAAGATGGTTTGCCCTGTAATAAGTCTGAGCTAGGGTTAACAGGATCAGTTGTTCTACCATTTTTTGGATTTCAGTGATGTTAATTCATTTTTTAGTAATTTCTAATCCAATCACAATAAAAATTTATCATTGTTTAACATTGATTTAAAAAACCTATTTTTTAATCTTTTTACTATTTTTATTGTTTTTTCATCATATTTTACTCTTTTTTATTATGCTTTATTTTTAAGACCTCTTCTGATCATATTTATTCATTATTAGTTTTCAATTTTTCTTCACATCGTCCTAGATGATTTTCCTATCATCCTAGATGATATCATCAATAAATTGTGCTTCATCTATCTAATGGCTGATCTAACTCTATTATTTAGATCATCTTGGATGATCTGATCAAATTTTGCCTTAATTATTGGTGATCGTCTTAGACGATCCACCTGTTCATCCTGGATGATCTACATGACAAGAATGATTAAGTGTTTTAAATTTTGCCAATATGATTAATTATTGCCAATTATCTTGGATGATCCACCTATTCGTCCTAGACGATCCTTACCGTCAAAGATTGCACTAACGACTCCTTGGGATAATCGCCTCTATCTATTCATCCTGGACGATGTCCTGTCATCCTGGACTATATGATAGCCTTTTTGACCAATCATCCTGGATGTTATTATTTCTTTGGATTGTCCTTGATGATTCTACAATCATCCTGGACGAATTGGACGACTCTTTATAAATAGTTATTTTGAACCATTTTTCTAACAACAAACTTCTTCAATCCTTACTTCCTCTCCCTCATATTTTTAATGGCTGGAGGCAAGCATTCTAGAATGCTTACTAGAAGCTCCTCGAGGGTAGCTGTCGACTCTCAATTCACTAAGGCAATAGATCAGGCTATTTATCTCCGATATAAAATGATAAGGATTACATCCCCCAAGATTGTTAATCCCCGCACTTTTACTTATCAAGTGTTAGATTTTTTGCTCATATTACTTCTACTTATATTCTAACCCTTGCTTTCTCATTCCACACTAAACTTCTATATGAATTCTTCGCCACTCCTTACAATAACTCTGCCAACACTACACTCTAATCTTATGTAAACAAAAGACCAGTAAAAATCACCTATCAGGATTGTCATAAACTTCTTCAATTTTTCACCACTGGCGACAAACTTCACATCTTAGCTTTAGATCCTGACTTCAATTGGATCTCTATTAATCAATACTTAAGACACACCAATGCCACTTTCTATGATAGTGCCTCCAATTCCTTAGTCAAAGATGTTAGAACCATTCAATGTGTCCTTCGAACCTCTATTATTCCAAAGGGTGGTGACCGTATTCACATCACTCCTTTATTCTCCTTCACCACTTATTATATCATGACTTCTAGGGATTTTAATGATATCGGTCTTCTTTTTCGATACATTGAACACTTGTCTAACATTAGGGATCTCAAACATAAAAGGAAACCAAATATGGTCTTATGACACATCATTGTATATGCTCTTGAAATGAAGTACAATCTTCAATATCCTACCCCACCAAACTACCAACCTACCTTTTACACTAATAGCTCCTTCCACATCCTTCACAGTACTTGCCTCCACCCGAAGCACAAGGAGGTTGAGGGAGCAGGGGAAGAGTTTATTCCTGAACCTATTCCTATCCGCCAGCAGTCATAGCTGGATCAGTTAGTGAAGAGATTTGACCAATGAGAGGCCATATTTGACTCCTATGTAGTTGCACAGAAGCAACAACATGCAGTGGATGTTGATTATTTCAATGCCTATGTTGCCCAACAACACTAGCAGCACGACCATAATATGGCCTGGTTTGGGGAGCAGTTTGCTTCCATTCACAACTTCTTTCAGCCACCACCACCACCTCCTTCACCTGATTAGGGTCCTTTGTACCTATAGATTGCTTAGTATTTTTATGTGATGTTTTGTACTAGTTTTTGTACTAGTTTCTATTTCATAGTTATTTTTATGTTACATCCTTTTTGTGATGCCAAAAGGAGGTGTAGTGTTAGTGTTATATCATTTACTTGCTTTAGTAAAATTTGCTTTGCTTTACTTATATTATTCTCCTTTTTTTATTTTTCATTATTTTTAAAGTAAAAAAGAAAAAAATATGTGATTTGAATTATTCCAACAATAATATTTGTCATTGATAGGAGTAGTAAGGATTTTATTCAAGTGAAGTGTATTAAGGATGAAGATCAAAAAATACTTTTCTTAGAAGATGATATTCAACAATGGTGGATGATATATTTTGCTAAACTTTTTAATAAAAATTGTAAAAATAAGATTGACTATAGTAACCTTAGCACCCTAAAAAAATAAAGATTTTTGTTTTTATCAGCATATTAGTAAAACCAAAGTTAGAGAGGCTTTAAAGAAAATGAAGGGTGGAAAAGCTGTTGAACCTAATGATATTCCAATAGAGGTGTGGAAATGCTTTGGAGATGAAGGAATTTCTTGGCTTACTAAACTTTTTAATACTATTTTGAAGACTAAAAAGAAGCCAGATGAGTGGAGAATGAGTATGTTAATTTCTATTTTAAGAATAAAGGTGATGCATAAGATTGTGCGAATTATAGAGGAATTAAGTTAATGTGTCATACTTTAAAATTATGGGAGCAAGTTATAGAGCATAGGTTGCGGCATGATACTAATGTTTCTCAAAATAAATTTGGATTCATGCTAGGTAGGTCGACTATGGAAGCCATATATTTATTAAGAGGTTTGATGGAGAAATATAGAGAAAATAAGGAGAATCTACATATGTATTTATTGATTTAGAAAAAGCATATGATAATGTTCCAAGAGAAGTGCTATGGAGAGTTCTTGAAAAGAAAGGGGTTAATAATGCTTATATTCAAATCATTAAAGATATGTATGTAGGAGCTATTACTTGTGTTCAAACACAAGGTGGTTTAACCAAGTATTTCCCTATTTTGGTTGGGTTACATCAAGGATCAGCCTTAAGCCCATATCTTTTTACATTATTCATGATGGTCTCACTAGACATTTGCAAGAGGATGTACCTTGGTGTATGCTTTTTGCTGATGATATTCTTCTTGTTGATAAGACTAGAGAGGGAGTTGAAAGTAAACTTGAATTATGGAGGTCAACATTCGATACTAAAGCTTTTCGCTTGAGTAGATCTAAAATGGAATATATTGAGTGTAATTTTAGTAGTATTAGACCTAGCAAGGGGATTGTGACGAACAAGTCATTAATAAGAGTACATGTTTTAGATATCTTGGATGTATTGTTCAGAGTGATGGTGAAATAGATGGGGATATTATCAACTGAACTCAAGTTGGATGGTTGAAGTGGAGGAATGCATTGGGCTTGTTGTGTGATAGAAAAGTACCCCTCTAACTTAAGGGAAAATTTTATAAGAAGGTAGTGGGGCCTGCAATGCTTTATAGTGTTGAATGTTGGCTATTAAAAGAGAAGCATAATACTAAGTTAAGTGTGATAGAGATAAGGATGCTCGAGTGGATGAGTGGATTTACCCTTAGAGATAGGATACAAAATGAGCATACATGTGAAAAGGTTGGAGTAGCTCCAATAGAAGATAAGATTAGAGAGAGTCGCCTTAGATGATTTGGTCACATCAAATGATGGCCTTCCAATGACCCGATTAGGAGAGTAGAGGTATTAGATTTGACTATGTTAAGAAAGGTAGAGGCAGACTTAAAAAGACTTGGTTATAAAATATTAGGAATGACCTTTCTTTATTAGATTTAAACAAGAATTTGACCTTTAATAGGACACAATGGAGAAAAAGGATTCATGTAGCCAATCCCACGTACTGGGATAAAGGCTTGATGTTGTTGTTGTTGTCATATCAAAATATGGGAGATTATTGCAGATCTGGACCCAGGAACTGTGATTTTGATGATAACACACATTATTATTTCTTGACTACTGTCATTCAAGCATATCTATTTTATGTGTCAAGCTCACTAACCTTTCAGGTCCATAAGTTCGCTTAGATCGTTAATCAGCTCAAGATCAGGTAGATTAGGATTGAGTCAGTCTGCAATTTCTATTTCAATGCATTTTTTACCTTTACTTGAGTTAAATGTATCTTGGTGGATCCTATAATTAAGTAACCTTACACACACACACACACACTCTGGGGGAGAAATTTAGTGAGTTGGAGTTTTTTTATTTTATTTTTAATCATATTGTACAGGACAATTTTATATCGTCCTAAACAATCAATCAAAAATAGAAACCCTTATTAGGGCATCTGGGTTATGTAAAATTTCTTAAGCAGATCGTCCTAGATGATACACCCATCATCCTAGATGATATACTCAAATCAGATATACTCAGCTACCAAACTCATTTAGGTAAGATTTTATTTTTAGAATTTTATTCTAATCATACAAGACGATCCCATATCATCCTAGGCAATGCATTACATTCATACCTAAATTAGATAGGTGATTAAGTAAAGTAATTAAGGTTAGTTTGATCAATCATATCATCCTAGATGACCGCAGGATCATCTTGGACGATTAGTAAAGAAAATCTTAGTTTTCTCCTGAATCACTTGGACATCTCGAACTATCTGCTGGATAATCAGTTATAATTCTTCATCATCCAAATATTTTCCCTGGATGACCCAAACTATTTGCTGGATGATAATTACTAATTTTAAACTAATCGTATAGGACGATCCAAGAATTATCGTGAATGATCAGTTATATTTCTTCATCATCCAACATGATCTCTTTGATGTCCTGAACTATCTGTTGGATGATATGTATGATTTTTAACTAATCATATACAATGATGTCCACATCATCATGGATGATCATAGTAAATAATGTGTTTTAATCGTATAGTAGACCCAGATCTTCCTGGTTGGAAGGGCTGAATTACACTAATCATACGGGATGATCTGTCGATTGTCCTAGATGATCTTATGATAAGTTGAAAATTAGGTCAATTTCTCAGGCCTTTTTTTATAGTATCTCTTATTTACTAATGAGAGAATCTTTTGTTGTTGTCCTAACTTGAGAGAGCATAGAGAATGAGAGGGAGATCTTTGGAGAGAGAGAGGATTTTATGAGGGAAAGTTTGTGAGATGTTCACAAAGGTTGCTCCAAGCAAGGATTTAAGTCCTATTCTCTAATTATCGTCCCTGGTTCCTTGGTGGCTCTAGGGAGGCCTTAATCAGCACTAGATCAAGGTTCTTTACATATTTTAGGAGGAAACAAAAGAAGTCTGGGTTTTATGCCTCATCAAGGTCAGTGAAAAAGATTTTTTAATAGCTTCTCCACCTTACTTTGAGAGCAAAAGGAGAGTCACTATGGTTTTAGTGCAATACCTAGAGGAGAGGCTCTAGGGAGTGGACGTAGGTCAAGTTGAACGAGCCACTATAAAATCTGGTGTGTTCTTTCTATTTTATTCATGCACTTTATTTTTCACATTTTAATTTATGTGGATGATTGTAAGGTTAAAATCTCTAATTTAATTTGTTAATTGTTTCTACATCGAAGGTTGATTGTGTTTATTTTAAAATATTCAAAAAAGTTTCAAAAAGATTTTTGCTTTTTGTTTAAGAATTTTTAAAATTATAAATTCACCCCCCCCGTCTTGTTTAGCCTTGGGCTAATTCATAAGGGATTAATAACCCTAACAAACTTTTATATATGATTTTTGGGAATGAATGCAGATGTGTATATTGAGGTTTTAAATTATTGAATATATTTTGGTATTTATTACTGATAGAAAATATTAGATAGCTTTGGTGTTGTTTATTAAAAGGATAAATGAATAGTTCTTTCAATTTAGATTCTAGGACATCATAATTTAGCCTCAGTTAAAGTGCCTAAATAAGATGGAGAAAGTTCAACACTCTCCATATGGCATTGCATTATCAAATAAAAAATAAAGAGTATTGCACTCATCATATCACGATCCAAGTAATTAAATGAGATCTAACTTTTGGTTTACATGAATTAAAATCTCAAAACAAAAAATATAAAGAGTTCAAGGTTCACCTGACCATGATCACAATAACAAATGAAGAACAAGCAATGGAGTAATTATCATATCATGATTATCTGACCAGCCAAGATATAATGTTTTCTTGACCTCATTCTAAAAAAGTATAATACAAGAAAGAGTATGACATTCTCCTAACCATATTTGCAACAATGAATAAAGAATAAGAAGGGCGTTTGTGTTGTTGTTGAGCTAGTAGGAGGTAAGCAAAATAGTGGGTAGGGTATTGGCAGGCCAAGCGTTGAGTATTAGTAAAAATAAGTTCGAGTGTGATGGGTTGTATGGAAGTGTATGGGAATAAACATTTTTGACATGGAATAAAATAGAGTGAATGAAGGAATGGAATATGCTCATTAACAAGCCAACAACAAGAATAAAGGATCTAAAAATTCATGATCAAATTTGATCGAAGCAACATATATGAACAAAACAAGTGCGATGTATTATAATTAGTAAAACAATCCTTCTTGTTTATTTATTTGTTATTGAGCATATGTTAAAGTGAGTATCTAATTCTTTATCTCTTTTGTTCCATTATTTTGAGTGATGTTAAACAAATATTATATATTAGTTCGTTATTTGGATGCGGAGAGATGATACATTATTCCTACTTATTTTTATTTGCTATGAATGAGGTTAAATAAGTAGAAGATCTTGGTTGGTACTTCATTGTGATTGAATAGTTCCTTTTAGTTCTTCTTTTATTTAAAAGAATGACACTAAGATGGTGGCAAGCAATGGTAGTGATAAAACACCTAAAAATTATTAATAATTTAATTCATTTTAAAAAACAAAAAAGTTTAAAACATAAATTAAATATATTTTAAAAAATAGATACTATAGATAAAAATATTAAAAGCCTTAGTTAAAAAAAATTTCGGGCAATGATTTATGTTTTAAATAGCACTTCTAAAACATTGGAAGGGTTAATATGTGGCTTGGTGATAAAAGTTTGCTCACAATCAAAATTTTTCTAACGAGGAATATACTTATGGCGAAGAAATGGCTTGCTAAGAATTCTACTCACAAGTAAGGTGGGTCACTTAGTTTATTATCACCATGAAGATCTATCTTGTGTTAATGAGATGGTTAAGCAATGATAGAAGGTGAATCATTGTATCATGGGTTGCTTCTAATAAGTGAGGTATCATAGGTAAAACCTAAAATTAGGGCCAACAAGATAACCTAACAAGATGTTTAGATCTATTCCTTCTCATATGGGACTAAGAATAATGCCCCAAGTTCTAAATTATAAAAATTATCTATTTTCTCCTTATTTAAAATATCGTAGCCTCTAATATTTTATATTAATTTGAAACAATAAAAACTTCTATCTATTTATCATGTCAGCTGTCAATACATATCACAAATTAAAATCTATATAATAACTAGAAGTTCAATCTAAAACAAACAATAATCTATCACAACCCTTCTGGTTACAAAAAAAAATAAAAAAAAGCAAAACCTATAACTCTAACTCCAATTATTCTCACTCAAATGGTCCCCTTTTCAAACTTAAAATCAATCAAATAATAATAATAAGCTTATAAAACCCAACAGATTACCAAAATCTATAGAAGCACTGAATACAAGAAAATAAAATCAATATGTTATGTATTAATCAATCAGCATGATTTGTACAAAAGAATCTACATAAATATAACATCCAATCAATGAACAACATAAGTCAAAATGATTAGTGAATGGTAAAGGTCAAGAATCATATGTCACTAAAATTTATAAGAAATCTATAAATCTGTAGCATGTTGTATTCAATTAGTTTATATTATTATTCTATCAGTTAGATGAATCATGAAAGTACATGCATCATATCAATATGGTTTGTATATGTACTGCTATTATATGTCTGCTATTTTAGCAGGCTTAAAATGTAGAATCTATATATGTATATATATCAGTATGTCATATAAATAATCAGTCATTCATCTATTTGTTCTTATTTATCAATTCCTTATATGTTATTTCATGTATTTAATCATATATCCATATCTATATGATATCAATGCATGCATTAGTATCATAGGATTTAGCAAGGTGGGACATATATCTTATTGTAAACCTATTTTCATGACCTGTGTTTTGATGATTGACAAAAACTATTGATTCTCTTGGACTACTTGTTTCTTCTAACTTTTCAGGAATCAAAGATCGGACGAACAGACGAAGCCAATTCAGGATTGCGTAGGTTTAGGGTTGAGTCAGTCTGTACCTTTGTTTTTCTCTTCTTGAGTCTATTTGTAATGGTCAAAGAGACTGATGCTAAGTAGCCCTACACACACACTTGAGAGCTTAGAATTTCTGTTTTTACTCATATCGGCCAGGACGATTTTTACATCGTCCTGAACGTTCAGGCTTAGAACAGAAAGTCTAAATAAGGATTCTTAATTAAGGCAGCCATCATTAACATATCGGCCTGGATGATACGTGTATCGGCCAGGACGATAAGTTCAAAATAGAAAGAAGTTGCTGCCATAGACAATTAAGGTGTACTGTATTTTTAAATTATCGGCCAGGACGATCATTGATCGGCCTGGACGATATTCACAAATTATGCTTTAATTGATCAAGAATTCAAGGGAGTAATTAAGGATGATTGATATGATCATATCGTCCTGGACAATCGCAGGATCGGCCAGGACAATCC
>NW_021318595.1:7726695-7762668 GCF_001605985.2 Dendrobium catenatum
TCTACTAAAAATCGTCGCCCTTCAGCCTACCTTAGGCTTGCCTTAGAAGTTAATCTTCCATATTGAATACGTCATCATCATTTCACCCATATCAAAACACTTTAAAGCTACCCAAATGACATCAAAATCAATATCTATAATAAATCTCATATCACCACTAAACATTTCTCATGTTATTTCACTATCTCTATAAATTTAATCACTTATTAGGCATATGGACCGTCTGACTAAACGAAAGTAACAAGCTTTTGACTCAAAATTGATTCTTAGTCAAGATCGTATCTGGGCCAAAGCCGGTAGTTTATTTTTTAGATATTTGAGTGTAAAAACTATGTTATATTTTCTATCTATGTTGCAATCAAATTCAAAAGCTAGTACAAGCATAAATTTTCAGACTCTCTTGGTCAGATGAAAAATCTTTGGAAAGAAACCATTCAGAACAAAAAACTAAGCGGGAAATGAAATCGCCATAAAAACAACCATGCCCCATTGGCTCAGCTATAATCAGACTGGAACATGGGAAATTTCCAAAACAATCATAAGGAGGCACGTTCCACAGCTATGTTTCCAATCTCTTGCAACCCAAATTGCCGCAATATAAGGTCTATAATCAGTATACTGGCCAACGCATTATTTCTGTGTGGATTCTATTAGTGTGTTTAAGACTTCAGAGATATGCCAAGGCTATGCTTCCAACTGTCGATCAAATCGCTTTTTTATATTTCCCATAGTCCTAATAATATGCAATAAAAATATTCCTGATAAATTATACTCGACAGCATTCAATTACTGCTTGCGTGCGATCCTATGGTGATCTTCTAACAATATAAATAAGGGCATTGCAGAGCGTTAAGCATCCCAATAAATACGTATAATTTCATAAACTCTAGGCCAAAGGCAAAAAAACAATCCAACTCTTTCCGTTATAAACTGGAACAATAAAACGCTACATAAATTGTCAACAAAGAGCAAACTGATACAATATACAGCCTGGCTGCTACTTTCTTCAGAGATTAAACGCAACCCTTTCTGTTAAGGAGCAAATCCCCATCCTGAAAAGTCCCACTCGCCGTCCTGAAGTGGCAACCCACGGCCAAGAAAACCTCATTAACATCGCAAACAAAGCAATCGGAATAAATTGCGCGAAACTCGTAATTGAAGCTCCTCAAATCCAAAGGGTTCGTACATACCAGCAATAGAAACACACAAAAAGTGAGAGGAGGATAGATACTCACAAAGAAATCAGTTACCGGCTTCTCTTGAGAGGACACGACGACCTTTAGCTGGGCCAGTGGCTTCTTGGTCTTCATGATCGCGGGGGCTTCAGTTTTCCTCTGAACGCTATTCAGATCTAGGGTTTTTCCTCTTGAGAGAGAGAACACAGGGAGAGTCGGACAGAAGTAAGACAGAAAAGACGCAGCTGTTCCGTTGTTTCCTTTGCATCAAGACGGATAGTGGTCGGCTGCGTAATGATAATAAATCAAAAGACCGGAGCCCCAAAAGGTCAAAAAGATAATTTTTCCAATGAGTAATTAAAAACATGTGCTAATAATAATAGTATTGTAGTGAATTTTACTAAGAGTAATATTAAATAATATAAATTCGATTCAATATGATTACTAATCATTGCCCGATAAATTTTTTAATTAAGCTTTAATTTTTATCTATGGATCTATTTTTTAAAAATATACTTATTTTTGGTTTTAAACTTTTTTTTTTTAAAATAATTATTATTTTTTAAATAACTATAATAATTTTAGGTGTTATTTCACCTACCATTTTTGACATTTACCATTTAAGGGCAAACTCAACACACGACGCATACACATTGACTCGAACCTTAGACTCTTAGTTGGAAGCCTTAGCTCTCAACCAATAGCCAAGGAGAGTTGTGTTTATCACCTACCATTGCTTGCTGAGTCATTCTTTAAATAAAAGAGAACAAAAGGAATATTCAATAACAATCAAGTATCAACCAAGATATTACACTTTATTTAACCTCACTCAAGTAAATGAAAAATAGAAGGAATAATGTATATCTCATCAGCATCTCAAAAAAATGAACAATAATATAATGTTTGTTTTACTCACTAGAAATAATGGAACAAAATAGAAAAGAATATATACTCACTTAACATATGCTCACAACAAATAAATATAACAAGGAAGGATTGTTGTATCATTATAACATGTCGACTAACCAACTAAAGATGTTAAAGCCTTCTTGCACTTTAGTTAAAGAGACAAACAAACATCTAATGTCTGTTTATTATAATAACTCATATTTTCATTTTGTCATTTTTTATTCTAGAATCAATATAACTCCAAATGAAGAAGTGTTGGGAATAAACATTTTTGCATGGAATAAAATGGAGTGAAGAAGGAATGGAAGATGCTCTCATCAAAAGCCAACAACAAGAATAAAGGATCTAAATATTTCATTTGATCAAATTTGATCGACAGGCAACATATATGAACAAAACAAGTGTGATGTTATTATAATGAGTAAAAACATTCTTCTTGTTATTATTTGTTGTTGGCATATGTTTCAAGTGAGTATCTAATTCTTTACCTAGTTTTGTTCATTATTTCTAGTGATGTAAACAAACATATATATATTATATATATATATATATATATATATATTATATATATATATATATATTTTTTTTTTTTTTTTTTTTTTTTTTTTTTTTTGATGCGATGAGAATTACATTATTCCTTCTTATTTTTCATTTACTTTGAGTGAGGTTAAATAAGTGTAATATCTTGGTTGGTACTTGATTGTAATTGAATATTTCCTTTTTGTTCTTCTTTTTTTAAAAGAATGACCTCAGCAAGCAATGGTAGGTGATAATACACCTAAAAATTATTAATAGTTATTTAAAAATAATTTAACTTATTTTAAAAAACAAAAAGTTTAAACAAAAATTAAATATATTTTTTAAAAATAGATATTATAAATAAAAATAATAAAAGCCTTAGTTAAAAAAATTTATCGGCAATGATTTATGTTTTAAACAGCACTTCTAAAACCTTGGAAGGCTTAATATGTGGCTTGGTGATAAAAGTTTGCTCACAATCAAAAATTTTCTAATGAGGAATATACTTATGGCGAAGAAGAAATGGCTTGCTATCACCGTGAAGATCGGTCTTGTGTCAATGAGGATGATTAAGCAATGATAGAAGTGAATCATTTGTACATGGGTTGCTTCTAACAAGTGAGGTATCATAGGTAAAACCTAAAATTAAGGGCAACAAGATAACCTAACAAGATTTTTAGATCTATTCCTTCTCATATGGGACTAAGAATAATGCCCCAAGTTCTAAATTATAAAAAATGTCTATTTTCTCCTTATTTAATCTATCGTAGCCTCTAGTATTTTATATCAATTTGAAACCAAAAAAAAACCTATCTATTTATCATGTCATCTGTCAATACACATCACTTATCAAAATCTATATATAATTACTAGAAGTTCAATCTAAAACAGATAATAATCTATCACAACCCTTCTGGTTACAAAAAAATAAAAGAAGCAAAACCTATAACTCTAACTCCAATCATTCTCACTCAACTGGTCCCCTTTTCAAACTAGAAATCAATCAAATAATAATAATAATAAGCTTATAAAGCCAAGCAGGTTACCAAAATCTATAGAAGCAATCAATACAAGAAAATAAAATCAATATGTTATGTATTAATCAATCAGCATGATCTGCACAAAAGAATCTACCTAAATACAACATCCAATCAATGAACAACATAAGTCAAAATGATTAGTGAACGGTAAAGGTCAAGAATCATATGTCACTGAAATTTATAAGAAAACTATAAATACGTAGCATGTTGTATTCAATTATTTTATATTATCATTCTATCAGTTAGATGAATCATTAATGTATATGCATTATATAAATATGATTTGTATATGTAGTGTTATCATATGTCTGCTATATTAGTAAGCTTAAAATATAGAATCTATATATGTACATATATCAGTATGTCATATAAATAATCAGTCATTCATCTATTTGTTCTTATTTATCAATTCCTTATATGTTATTTCATGTATTTAATCATATATCCATATCTATATGATATCAATGCATGCATTAGTATCATAGGATTTAGCAAGGTGGGACACACTTTAATGTGGTGTTTTTAACATCTATATTTCATCTCTTAATCAGTCCATCACTATCAATCAATCAATATCTTTCAATCAGTTATATTAATCATATTTTTTAATATACGGCATCAAATAAATTAATAAAGAGCCATCAATCTTTGCCTGTCAGCATAATCAAGCAATCAATTACAAGCTAAAATCTAAGATTACTTCAAAAACCTTTTAAGGAAAGCCTATCGGCCCACCCTTTTGTATAAGTATTTTCATTTTAATAGATAACCCATATTAATTTTAGTATTTATAAATAGCCTTCATTGCTTATATTCAAATGACACATTCTTTATATATCAGATGTATCATTTTCTCTATGCAATGCAATGTTATGTAGATGATATGAAATGCATAACAGTATGTATACGATTCATTAACATCAAAGATATCATAACTATTAATTTATTTGATGAAATTCAATAATATTAATGTCAAAATTCCCATTAAAATTATATTTATCATATATAAAAAGATACACGATAAAAGTTTGATAAATTATGAGAGTGTATTTTTATTAATTTTTAGAAAATTATGCACAGTGTCATAACACTCTAGCCCAAATTTTTTAGAGTTTCATTTTAAAATCATTTACACAATTTTAGGTCATTATATTCTACCCACTTTGAAAAAATATTATCATTGACATTTTTACTCTCAATACATGAACAAATTAATATACAAATAAATTTGATACAAAATAAAACAAAATTTAAATCAATTCAATTCATCAAAATAAATTAGTTCAATTAAAAAATAAATTGATATAATACCAAAATAGCTATTGATCATTGATTTATCATTCATTGCATTCAATCAATCATGAGTTTAGTCAACTAATCACAGTTATTCATATCATTCAATTATATATCATTCAACATGCTATGCAATAATTATCAATCAATTTTAAATGCATATGATTGAGAATTCTACCATGGATCCTCCAGGAACATCCTATCTTCCTACTGAATCAGATTGTAAACTATAGGTAATACTGGTGTTAGTGTTGGCATAAATAGATGAGTGGGTTCTCTCTAACTTTCATTAGTTTCTCTTTCATATATCCTATTTATGGACACCCTTCACTGTATCCTCTGGATCCAACAATCTTCTATCTATATCCCTCCCTAGACTGCTTTGCTTTAAATCCAGATCATATACATTGTTGTTGTTTTGGATATATAATTAGCCATCAGTTGTCTTCCCTGCTCACATTTAAAGAACTATCCAGTTAATAGAATATACTATCCAATATACCTCTTGCCACAGTAAGCACACTCCAGTACACCTCCTATAAATACCTCAGATCCTTCTCTATTATAAAAAGATGTACTCTTCTTTTCACTATTATCTTTTGTAGTCATACTGTCTCCTAATCTTTTTTTATTCATATCCTATCTTAAAACTAAAATTGCTAAATTATTCTCCATTAATCTGACTCTCTTAATTATTTAAAAAAAATGAATTCTCAGTTGTACTAATGGATGTCTCAGCTCATCTTTAAGTCCTTTTAAAAGTTTCTAACATTTTTTTTTTATTATGCTAATCAACTAAGGAGCATACCTAGCCAAAGCTATAAATTTTACTTCTTATTACATCACTATCTTATTATCCTATTTTAACCTCATAAAGGCTTCATGTAGTTATTGTTGAACTCGTACACACTAGTCTTGAAAATAGTAATAAATTATGCCTAAGCAATCTCTTCATTCATTTTTTCTTAGAATTTCTTATGTTGCTATCTCATCCACCATCTCTCCACTTCTCCTTCAAACAAAAAGACTACTAGGGATGCTTTTATGTTCTCAGAACACAACATACTATCAACTATCTTTTATATCCTTAATAATCAATCTTTTGTTACATATGGTTCTACTAATCCCTTAAATAGTGGAGGCTTCAACTTATGAAACACCCAAAGGTGCTTATCTTCATCATTGTTACTACTCCCTATTTGTCTACTCCAAGTTTCACTTACAATTTAAGCAACCATATTAGCCCGTTATAGCATACTATCAAAAGACATTAGAGCTACATTTTCTCATTCTATACATCTTGATCAGTATGATCCATTTATTCAATAATATAATTCTTTTTCTTAATAAATTTAGTATACAAACTCAACATACATATAAACACATATAAATCAAACAAATATAATTATATGAAAATCTATACTACCAAACTTCTACCCCAGTCATCATCATTTATATAGCTTTGGTAATTCAATTCTTTGAAACTAAATTTATAATATCACAAGACATAAATTGGAATAATTGGTTAATTTCTCCTTATTTAATATACCAATCTCTAATTTCATTTTATATCAATTTAAAATAAGGAAAGATTTTATATATTTTATCATGTCATCTGATAATACACAGATCATGTCATCTGATAATACACATCATAAATCAAAATCCATATATAATAACCAAGATTTCAATCTAAAATAAACAACAATCTATTACAACCCTTCTAGTTACAAAATAAGCAACTAAATTTGTTACTCTAACTTCAATCAATCTCACTAAACTAGTCCCCTTTTTAAACTTGAAATCAATCAAATCACAATAATAAGCTTATAAAGCCCAGCAGGTAACCATAATATACCAAAGCAATTAATGCAAAATAATATAGTCCATATACTATGTATTAATCAATCAATATGATATGTATAAAAGAATCTATATGAATATAACAGTCAATCAATGAACAATATAAGTCAAAATGATCATAGAATGGTAAAGGGAAAGAATCATATGTTACTAAAATCTATAAGAAATCTGCAAATTTGTAATATTATCATTCTATCAATTAGATAAATAATGAATATACATGTTATATCAACATGATATGTATTTGTAGTATTGTCATATGCCTTCTATATTAGTATGCTTAATTTATAGAATATGTATATGTACATATATCAGTGCATCATGCAAATATCATTCAACTATTTACTTTCATGTATACAATCATATATTTGTATCTATATGTTGTCAATGCTTATGTTAGTATAATAGAATTTAGAAAGGTAGGACATCTAGCTTTAATATGTTGTTTCTAATATCTATCTTTCATCTCTAATTCTGTCCATCACTATCAATTAGTCGTTATCTTTCAATCAATTATATCAATCATATCTATTAAATGTGGCATTCAATGAATTGATAACTAAAATTTAAAATTACAAGTCCTTAAATAGATCAATAGCTCACTAATGATTAGAAGAGCTACATTCAAAAGAAAAGAAAAATTATGAGCTTAAGATCCCATTTAAGTAAAATAAATAAAAAAAGAACCCATGAAAAATCTAGAGTGGCTAGGAGCCAACACCCAAAACTAGGAGATCCACAACAAATCTTTCAGCACCATCATCCTACAAAAAATGTAAATCTGTAAAAAGACTAATGAACACTAATAAACATGTAAGAGTACAAACTTAAAAAACAACATGAGATTGAGCCATACAGGAATAGTGAAAATATATTATAATAATAAGGATATAACCAGAATAGTCCACACAAACCCAAGACAGAGAAACTAGAGCCAACAACTAAACAACCATAGGAACGACTCCATAAATAAAACTTAGGTAGCAAATTACCTTGAGAGAAGCCTCCATCACACTAACATTAAATAGCAAGAAAACCCCATGATCAAGGACAAACAACTAAATGAATTAAGGAACAAAACCAAACCTAACAGCAGAAACAAAACTAACAAACCCCTAATAATAGAAGAACCAATAGCAGAGGAACTTCCAAACCAACTCAGGAAATAGAAAAAAGAAATCAACCAAGAATAAGGACATGCCAAATTAAAAATAATACGAAGAACATAGGAAACTAATAGAGGAAAGAAAGCCAATCAAATCAACATAAAACCCCAACAACATTGCCCAAGAGAGCAGAGGACAGTGAGGAGGGAAAAGTCCACTAAAATAGAGCAAAAAAGGTACTAATATGGACCAAAAACCATCTACAGAGAAAAATTTATGATGAAAATAATTAAAACAAAAAATCAGAAACCCAACGACCATCCAAAAAATTAAAATCTAATATAGGGCACCAAGATTTATCCAAAATAGTTAATCCAACAAGGGGTTTAGGGAGAGCAGGTCCAAAAAATTCCTAATTCTTAGTAAGAAAACAACCCAAATTAGCTAACCAGTCAGTATAATTGTTGACTTCACACAACACATGAGATAACTGATAGTTAAAGCAAAGTACAAGTAGTATAATTTCCCTAACCAAATAGAAAAGATGATTATAAGTTTGATAACCTTTAGTCTACAAAATTTGGATCAAGAGTAAAGCATCCACTTCAATCCAAATATCTTTAAAATTCATGGCTAAGCAAAAATTAAGACAATAGTAGAGAGATTTTAGCTCAGCCAAAATGATAAATTAGATTGAGGAGGACCAACAAAAGTAATTAGAACATCCCCAAAAATGTTTCGAATGATGCCACCACAACCTATAGCACAAGTTTTAACAAAACCCTCAAAGTTTAGTTTAATCAAGGGGCTTAGAGGTTTAACCCAATACACAAATCAAGAGTTGTGATTGATGTCCCCCAAATCCAACCTCAAACCAAAACAAGAAGCCACCCTTAAGTAGCCATAAAAAACCTTTTAATACTTAAAAGATTGACATTAAAAAAAAAATAATAGACTTTTCCCTTAATTCTTGAAATCACTTTCAAGTGATCCATTTTTTTATTATTGTGAATAGCATCATTCCTATCTAGCCATAAAAATCAAAGAATAAAAATAGGAATAACATTCAAAATATGCCCTTTGGAATTACAAAATCAGACTCTTAAAATAGATAAAATATTAGCATCCCCTTTGAAGTGGTTTGTGTTAAAAACATCATTAAAAAAAATACTTTAAATGCAATAGGGGCATTAACAAACACATGATTTATAGTTTCCAAATGAAAACAACACTCACATTTGGAATGAAAAGAAAAGCCTTTAGATTCAAGATTATCATCAGTTGGGATGATCTTATGCAATACCCTATGACTGAAAATAGTAATATTAGAAGGAATACTCTTATGCCAAATTGTGGAAAAAGTAGGAGAAATAATATTGTTTAACTCTGATATGTTTCCAAGTGTCTTTCGGAGAGAACTTACCAAAATAAAAATATTTGAAAAGAATGCAATCCTCATCCTTTAACTTTAAAGGAATTTTAGCAATTTGCTCAACAAGATGGCATAGACATTATCTAAAAGCTTATGAACATTCTAATAGTTATCACAAATAAAATTAGGCACTTTAACTGCATAAGTAGAATGAGAATTAACCAAAGCATCAAAATAAGTAGAACCTATCCAATGATCTTGCCAAAAGAAAATATTATCATCCCCAATGCCCCAAAGGATAAGGCTTTCAGCTTCCCACTTGATATTACAAAGCCTTTTCCAAACCATAGAGTCACCCTTTTTTTTTAAATAAGTGATAGGATGTTTACCCAAGCAATAATTCCAGTTCCTGAATTTGACCCAAAGACTTTACTTAGCCCTAAAAACATACTAAAGTTTAATACAAAAGGCATGAGCTAAGTCCAACATCATTTTACACCTTCAACCAACACACCACAACACTTATTCCAAGATTTCCACTCGATTTTAGAATTGTTGGGGGAAGATCGCCAAAAAATATTTATTGAAAATTCTTTTAATACAAGTATACATAGCATTAATATGATGAATGGTTTGAAGCATGCCAAAGGGTAAGGAACATAGCACAGTTTTAATAAGTATAAGTCTAGCACCAAAATAAAGAAAGTGAAATTTCCAAGATGAATGGTTTTTATAAATAGCAGTGATAATATCATAAAAAATAAATGACCTTTCATTACCTTTGTAAAGAGGAATGCCAATATATTTAATAAGAAGATTATCATGCAAAAACACAATTATATTATTGATTCCATTAATATGATTGGAATTAATGTTCTTAGCAGTATTAAAATAACTTTAATTGAAGTTAATGAATAAAACACTATTCTCCTCAAAATTATGGAAAATTTTTATATGGAGAGTGACCATCTTAATAGAATCATTAGTGAATATGATAAAGTCATTAGCAAAGCTTAAATGAGAAATGGGTAGTCCCCCATTGGAATGGAAATACATAGATTGATGGTTCATAAACAGATCATAAAGGCCTATAGAAATATATTCTTCAAAAATAATGAAAAGAGAAGGGGAAAGAGGATCACCTTGTCTAAGACCTTGAGAAGCTTTGAAGAAACCATTAATCTTATCATTAGTAATAATGGAAAAATAGCAATTCTTAATGCCATTTTTGATAATTTGTATAAATTGAAAATCTAAACCAAAAGAACTCATAATATTACAGAGAAACTCCCAATATCAAACTTAAAAATGATATTTCCACCCATCACTTTAGCATTAATCTCAAATATCATTTCTTGACCAAGAAGAATATTGTCAGATATGGCTCTCCCATTAAAAAAACTTGGTTGAGAAGGAGAAATAATCTTAGAAAGAAACAAAGCCAACCTACCCATTATAATCTTAGAAATAAGCTTATTGAAAAAAGTACAAAGGCTAACAGGCCTAAAATCCTCTCAGTTAACTATAACATTTCCCTTAGGAATAAGCACAATAGAAGTTAAAAAATATATTTTTTGGTAAGGAAGTGCCTCCAAAAAAATCCAAAATAGCATTCAAGTGATCATCTTTAATAATACCCCAATCATTTAAAAAAAATTAGTAAAGCCATCAAGACTGGCCATAGACCTAGAATTCATACCATGAATAGTATCATGAATCTCCTTGATTGAAGGAGCTTTTAAAAGACAGGCATTTTCCTCATCAGTAATCAAGTGAGGAATAAGATGACCTTGAGCAATAATAGGGAGAGAAATTTTTTTTAAAAAGCTTTTCAAAAATTCAATGCCTGAGGAAGCAATAAGGTCCTTAGTCTCATAAGTGACACCATTTTGAAGATAAAATTAATGAATGAAATTATGACATCATTTCTTTTTAACAGAGGCATGGAAGTATTTAGTAATCTTGTCACTCTCACTTAAATATTTATCAGCAGCTTTTTATTTCTAGCATGTTTCCTCTTGAGAATGAAGAAGGTTGAGAAGATTTTTTACTCATGTAATATAATCAAATTGTGATAATTAGGCTTATTCATATAAGTATTCTCCATAAGAATAACCTTCACTTCAGCAGCTAAAATATTAGAGGATATAATTTTGAAAACATTTTTGTTACACCAATTAATTTGAATTTCAGCCTTTTAACTTTAAGCCAAAGCCCCAACATACACCACAAGAATTATCAAGGTGAAGAGGACCATTCTAATTATCCTGCACCACACTAAGAAATTTAAAATCAAGAAACTACATATTTTGAAATCTAAAAATAGAAGGGGAATGAATAGCTTGAATTTTAATGTAAATTAAAGGGGAGAGTGATAAAAAAAGGGTTATACTTAGATGTTCCACATGAGTGAAAGGGAAAATAGAAATCCATTTATTATTAAATAGATTGTGTTCAAGTATTTGCTAAAGATTACCAAGTAGAATTGCTATCAGAAAAATCAATGTCAACAATATTGCAATCTAAAATCATATTGTTGAATTCTTCCTTGGAAAGAGAATTACGAATATCAAACTTTAAAATGATGTTTCCACCCATCACTTTAGCATTAGTCTCAAAGATCATTTCTTGAGTAAGAAGAATATTGCCATATATGGCTCTTCCCTTAACAAAACTTGGTTGAGAAGGAGAAATAATCTTAGAAAGAAACAAAGCCAACCTACCCATTATAATCTTAGAAATAAGCTTATTGAAAAAAGTACAAAGGCTAACGGCCTAAAATCCTCTTAGTTAATTATAACATTTCCCTTGGGAATAAGCAAAATAGAAGTTAAAAAAAAATATTTTGGTAAGGAAGTACCTCCAAAAAATTCCAAAATAGCATTCACAAGTTCATCTTTAAGAATACCTCAATCATTTAAAAAAAATAGTAGTAAAGCCATCAAGACTGGCCATAGACCTAGAATTCATACCATGAATAATATCATGAATCTCCTTGATAGAAGGAGATTTTAAAAGATAGGTGTCCTCATCAGTAATCAAGTGAGGAATAAGATGACCTTGAGCAATAATTAGGAGAGAAATTTTTGTTAAAAAGCTTTTCAAAAATTCAATGCCCGAGGAACAAATAAGGTCCTTAGTTTCATAAGTGACACCATTTTGAAGATAAATTTTATGAATGAATTTCTGACATCTTTTTTTTTTTTAACAAAGGCATGGAAGTATTTAGTAATCTTGTCACTCTCACTTAAATGTTTATCAGCAGCTTTTTATTTCTAGCATATTTCCTCTTGAGAAATAAGAAGGTTGAGGAGATTTTTTACTCTTGTAATAGATTCAAATTATGATAATTAGGCTTATTCATATTAGTATTCTCCAGAAGAATAACCTTAGCCTTAGCAGCTAAAATATTAGAGGAAATAATTTTGAAAACATTTTCGTTACACCAATTAATTTGAATTTTAGCCTTTTAAGTTTAAGCCAAAGCCCCAACATACACCACAAGAATTATCAAGGTGAAGAGGACCATTCTAATTATCCTACACCACACTAAGAAATTTAAAATCAAGAAACTACATATTTTGAAATCTAAAAATAGAAGGGGAATGTGTTGCAGTCCATGACCCCACTCTGAGATCGATTTTGATGAAGACAAATAATGTCGATTGAATTATTATTCACTGAATATTTTTTATTTCTACTCTTGTCTGTGAGAACTAACATTTCAGGGAGATCATAAATTACTCAAGACAACAATAAGACTCAAGACTGGGTAGAGTAGGATGTGGAGTTTGTAATTTTGTAATTTTTCATTTATTGTGTATTTTTTCTTTTATTGCGTTTGGCCACAAAGTGTATGCAAATTGAGAAACCAGGCACACATACAGGGGGAGAGCTTTATTTTAAGTAAAAAATTATTTTTTAACTCTCAGTAGATCATATTATATGAGTTTAAATCATATTGTACGAACTACTGTAGCTTAACGGCTACCTGTGAACAGATCATATTATACTAATCGTATCGTACTGTATGAAGTATTTTTAATGAAAAACCCTAGTCTCCAGATTAATGTAAGTAAGTTTTTAAACCATAAATTTTGAACTAATCCTACTGTATGATCAAATCATATTGTACAATAATTTGAATACTTCCTTAAATTAACCCAGGTGATTAATCAGTAAATCTTGGATTAATTTCTGATTGGTTATCATACTGTACGATATTGTTCATACTATATGATCAATTGAGGCTATTTTCGATCGTCCCAAACATCATACCGGATGATCCGTTGATTTTTAAACTAATCGTACTGGATGATGTAAATATCGTACTGGATAACATTAAGCTTTTAACATATCGTATTGTACGAAGTGGATCGTATTAGACGATGAATAGAGATAAGTTTTGGTCATCCCAGCATTCATCTTGTACAAACAAAAGGAAAATAATAGATCGTATTGGATGATGTGGTATCGTACTGTACGATCTTGTTCAATAAAAATTGCATGTTCGTACTCCTTCATACCAGGATGAAGGCTATGCGATCTTGGATTGTATTGTAAGAACATAAATGGCTATATTAAAAATGTAGGGTTTCTTGGAGCCTGATTTAAATATCTAAACTTCTATCTTTTGAGAGGTGTGTGTGAGAGAGGAACGTGATTAAAAGGGGATTCCTTGAGAGAGAGCTCTTGAGAAAATTATAGGGTTTATGAGAGGAAGGAGAGGGTGAGTTTGTGAGGGAGAAGAAGTGTGAGGGAGATTGCATGGTTGATACTAGCTTGATTCATGTTGCTCCTCCTATGGCCCGAGAAGATATTACGAGAAGCTTTCTATGGGGGAGACCCTTCAAGGTCCGTGTCCTCTAAGGTACTCTGCCTTCTCTAAGAGGGAAAAAATAAAAAGGTTCTCTGCTGTCACCGGGAGGGTGACATAGCATTTTGATACTCAACCACATCGAAAAGGTGAAAGTGAGGTTTGTAAAGGCTTCTCCGCCTTATTGTGGGGGCAAAAGGAGAATTACTATTTAAGTAGTGAAATTCACAGAGTGGAGGACTCTAGGGAGTGGACATAGGTTAAGTGATCGAACCACTATAAATCTTATGGTGTGATTTTTCCCTTACTGCACTTTATTTATGTTTTGCATTTTTACATTCCCTAAAATTGCTTAGTGAAAATCATAGTCTAATTATTTGTTGTGTGTCAAAATTTTATCACCTATTATTGCAATCATGTTTTAAGAATTCGCTTCCACATCAATTTAATTTTCTTGTTTAAAATTTAAAAATTAAAAAAAATTAGAACTCTTGTTTAGGATTGTTATTTTTATTGTGACAAATTTCTAATTCACCTCCCCTCTTAGCGCACCTCACACTTTCAATTGGTATCAGAGCAGGATTTCAGAAATAGTGTTTTAGAAAATCTTAAAAAATCGATCATGGAACAATTTGGTAATTGTAATACTGCATAGGGTTATTCTATAACCCATCCACCCCTATTTGACGATATTCCATTTGATTTCTAGAAAATTAGAATGTCTACATTTTTACAGTCTATAGACTATCATATGTGGATGTTGGTTCAAGAAGGATACGTTGCACCGTTTAAACTTGTGAATGGCATGAAAACTCAAGTACCTTATAGTGAATGGAGAAATGAGGATAGGAAACTAGCCCAATTAAATGCAAAGTACTTCAATTATTTCTTTTGTGCATTAAAACCTGAGGACTACATGAGAGTATCTACCTGTGCTATTGATAAGAATATCTGTGATAGATTGTATATCACGTATGAAGAAACTAGTGAGGTTAAACAGTCTAGGTTAAACATTTTATTACATGATTATAAACTCTTCCATATGAAACCTAGCGAAACTATATCTGACATGTACACTAGGTTCACCCAGATAGTGACATCCTTGCATGCTCTAGGTAGAGAAATTTCTAATTTTAAAAAAGTCAATAAGATTTTGAGATGCTTATCAAGCTCTTATGATGCTAAAATTACTATAATTACTGAATCAAAAGAGTTAAACATTTATTCAATTGATAATTTTCTTGGATCACTCATTGCTTACAAGCAAGGAGTGAGTCAAAGGCAAAATGATGTAGGAGAAAAGCAGAAGGAGCGGACAGTGGCTTTGAAAGAAAATAACTTGGATACTGAAAGTTCTGCAGCGGAGGAAGATGAAGATATAGCCCTGATGACCCCACAGTTCAAGAATTTTTTGAAGAGAAAATAAAGGCGTCACCAAAACAATTGGAACAAAGATAAAAGCTCAAGACCTACTAAAGTTTCATCTGACACGATTTATTTTGAGTGCAGGAAACCAGATCACCTTCGAGCTAATTATCTCAACATAAAGAACCAGCCAGCTAAGGAAAAAGGTGAGGAGAAGGCAAAATATAAGAAAGGGAAGATGAAGACACAAAAGGCAGTTTGGGCCGACTCTGCCTCAGAATCATCAGAAGAAGAAGCAGAGGAAGAGGTAATAATTTTGTATCTAATGGCTAACGATAATCTTGATCAATCGGAACTAGACGAGGTATGCCAACTTATATATGAAGATTTGTTGGTTATTTCTAAGAAAATCCATGACTCATATAGAAAGTTAAATGAAATGCATACTAGTCTTAACATTGAGTTTAGTACTTTACATACTGAGCATGCTAACTTAGTTAAAGAAAATTATAATTTAGATAGAGATCACATATCCCTGCTTGATGAGTTTGATAGATTAAACAAGAAGCATATTTAATTATCTGATGTACACGAATCCTTGAAAACATTCACATATTGAATTAAAAATGAAGTATAAGAGATTAGAGGAACTTGCATGGGAGATAGATAGCAATGAACATCATTTGAAATTTGAAAATGCAAATCTTAAACATATAAACCAATTTTTATAAATTAAGATAAAGGATTTGAATGAAAATAAAAAATCACCTTCACTTGAAGAGTTTTGCAATCCATCACAACAGTATGAAACATTAGAACCTAGGAAGAGACATCACCACCCACATAGGTTAGTGAACCCGTTTCCCAGTGTTAGGTGCTTTTCTTATGGCATGCTAGGTCACATAGCTCACACTTATACGATTCACCGTAGGACACACCTAGTGTGGAAACCTAAATTGCATTCATCACAACATAGCATGCATACATCTCATTCATGCAAGCATAAGGAGGAACCCAAACTCACTTGGGTTCCCAAATCTAACCCTTGAATGAATTTATAGGGGTGCTCTCACAAAAGATCTAGTGAGAGCATGTGGTACCTGTGTTAAGAGAGTTGCTATTTGCATGTTTTACATTCTTGCAAGTTGTAAAGTTTTAATGATTCTAAATATTATTGTTTTAAAGTTTTATTTTTCTCCTAACACTTTTTAGAAGAATTATTTTGCTCTTGTGTGGACTAACATTTCTTGATAATCGAACTCCAGACTAATGAAGACTTCAAATCAAAATTTAGCATGAGATAATTTATAAATTGAAGCTTATACTTTTCATTGTATTCAGTTTGAGAGGGAGTGATTGTAATTAAGTAGTTTATCACACACACACTTGGGGAGATCTTTAAAAAATCATACTGATCATATGGGACAAACCAGGTTCGTACGGGACGATCAAGTCAGTTATCCCCTCGGAAGAGCAATGGAACGAACAGGAAGTGAGAAAATTTTTTTTAAGTCCTGATCATTCAGACGAATTTTTCTATTCATCTAGGGACAAAATGCTCTCTAGAAAATTTTTGTTCAGACGAAATCCTGTTCGTGTAAGGAAAAAATGCACTATGTAAAAATTTCATTCAAACGAACTCAAATTCATCCCAGGATGAAATGCTCTCTAGAAAATTTTTGTTTAGATGAAATCCTATATTCGGCCTAGGACGAAATGCCCTCTGTAAAAATTTCGTCCAGACGAACTCTAACTCGTCCCAGGATGAAATGCTCTCTGGAAAATTTTAGTTCAGACGAGCTTCTATTCGGCCTAGGATGAATTGCTCTCTATAAAAATTTCGTCCAGATGAACTACTATTCATCCCAGGACGCAAATGCTCTATCGTTTTATATTTTGATAACGTCCTGCAGTTTTTCAAAACCGACCCATGGTATAACTGTTCGTACTGGACAAACTTAGTAGATGGCTACATTTAGAAATCGAAATACACCTGAGGGTTACTCTATAACTAGAGCTCCATTGTTCAACAATATTCCTTTTAATTTTTGGAAAATATGTATTTCTACATTTTTACAGTTACTTGATTACCGTATGTGGATATTAATTTAGGAAGGATATACAAAACCAACTAGACAAGTTGATAGAGTTAGAGTTGAAACACATTTTATGGACTAGGCAGTAGAAGAACGTGACTTAGCATAACTAAATGCCAAATGCTTGAATAGTTTCTTTTGTGCTCTTAAATCAGAAGATTACATGCGGGTTTCTACTTGCAAGAGTGGAAAGGACATACGGGATAGACTTTGTATAACTTATGAGGGGGCTAATGAGGTTAAGCAACCTAGACTTAATATCTTGTTACATGATTATGAACTATTTTTCATTAAACCAAATGAATATATTTCTGATATGTACATAAGATTCACACAAATAGTCACCTCTTTACATGCTTTCGGTAGGGAACTAATGAATGCTGAAATAGTTAATAAGATACTTTTTTTCCTACTGCTTATGATGCTAAAATTATTGTAATTATAGAGTCTAAAGATCTAAATATTTACTCTATTGATAATCTTCTTGGATCACTAATTACTTACGAGCAAGGAGTTAGCCAAAGAAAGATTGATACAGGTGAACCACGAAGGGAGAAGAACATAGCACTAAAAGTGGAGGAATCTGAGAGTGAATACTCACAACCTGAGGATGAAGATGATATTGCACTGATGACTAGACAATTCAAAAGCTTTCTAAAGAGGAAGCAGAAGAGACACCATCAATGGAATAGAGGTAAATTTAATAGGAATGTCAATGTTTCAAATGATGTTATTTGCTATGAGTGCAGGAAACCTGGACATAATAAGACAGACTGGACAAAACTCAAAGTCACTCCTAGCAAGGAGAAGGTAGAGGATAAATTAATTGTGAAGAAGGGCAAGAAGAAATTCCAAAGAGCTTTCTGGGCAGACTCAGCTTCAGACTCGTTAGAGTTGGAAAAGGAAGAGGAAGTCACTAATCTGTGCTTAATGGCCGATAATCTTGATCAGTCAAATCAAGAAGAGGTATGTGATTTGACTTATGATGAACTTTTTGAATTTTTTGAACACATGCATGATGCATATAGGAAGATGAAGAAAATGCATACTAGTCTAAGGTTAGAAATTGAGAAACTACAAAAGGAACATGAAATCCTTAGGAAAGATCATGCTTTAATTGATGAAAACTACATGAAATTACTTGATGAGTTTGATGACTTGAATAAAAATCATGAAAGTTTGAAATCATCCTATGCAGAACTTGAAAAAAAAATAAAAAATTTTAAGGATGAATCTGAGAGCAAAATTTATAGAATTGATTATACAAATCGAATTTTGGAAGATATGAATTCATTTTATAAATTGAAGATAAAAGCTCTCGAGGATAATAGGATATCCCTAAACTTGAAAATTTTACTAATCCTATTTTGTATCCTAAATTTATGCAATCCTTAAATAGACAAATGAATAGTAGAAGACTTAGGAATCCTTTTCAAAAAGTTAAATGTAATAATTATGGATTGATTGTACACATAGCTCACACTTGTACTTTGAAGAAGAAAACTTATTTGGTGTGGAAACCTAAGATGCATAAACCTAGACATATCATACATGCATCTCTTTATAAATTTTCAAAAGGAGAACCCAAACTTGTTTGGGTTCCTAGGTCTAACGTTTGATAATCTTGCAGTGTCGCTCTCACATAAGACTTCGTGAGAGCATTGGTACCTAGACAACGAATGTTCAAAGAATATGACTGAGGATACTACATAATTCATATCACTAGAAGCTAGGACTGGAGGTAAGGTTACACTTGGAGATAACACCACAAGGAAGGTGATTGGGTCAGGTATAATTGGAAATCTTAAGAATTTTTACATTGAAAATTTGTTTTTGGTAGAAGGCTTAAAGCATAATTTATTAAGTATAAGCCAGCTATGTGACAAAGGATATTATGTAAATTTTTTTCTTAATAGTTGCATATTAAGCCTAAATGGAAATGATGTTTTGAATGGTATAAGGGTAAACAATATGTATATGCTAGATTTGAATTGCATTCAAACTCCTACTGCTTTTTATTTAAAAGGGTTTTTTACATACATAACACTTAAAAGTTTCTTATTTACTCATCTAACACCTAAACTTGCCTATTTACACACCTACCACTTAAAACATCTTTTACTTTCTAAAATACCACTCCTACCACGCCGTCTTTCGCTCCGTCAAAATTAGCCCGAGACTATAAGGCAGAAATGAAGTGGGAGATGAAAAAGCTTACCAGAACGCTGGCATGGGCAGGGATGGACGACATCAGGCCTATAACACTGATGCCCTTCTCTTCTACTCGAAAATAAGGTTTTGCGCATGAGAAACATTTCTGACCAGCTATCTCCCTTTCTCTCCTTGCGCAAGGAAGAAGCGATAATATCTCATCACCAAAATTTTCTCAGTAATATTTGCCATCACCTAATAATTTTTTTGTGAGAATGAAATCATTCTTTCAGTCAAAATTTTATACCATGAAAAATCAAGAATCCACTTATGAATCTTCATCCATATCCACTTTAAGCAATGAAATTCACGTTTAAGCTGATATGTGATTTTATAGATTTACCTTCTTTATCTGTATGACCCATCGCTCGTTAGCTAGCGCTCCGGTGAGCATTCAGCCCCAAAGAAGGTGGTGCCTATGGCGAGCTCCATCTTTTTTCCTCCATGCCTTTTTCTCTTCCCCTCCAAAATCAGACTCTTTATTCAAATAAGAAGGAGAAGAAGGCGAAGGACTCTAGCAGGAATAAAATGGAATAAAATCCTTTCATTACGCAGAGAGAAGAAGAAGAAGAGGAAGGAGATAAAGGACAAATAATTTTAATTTTGCGGTACAGAGCTTTTGACACTAGACGGCGGCTTTTAAGATAGATTTCTTAAACCGCCATTGCCATATGGAATAAGAAAAGAACAGCTGTTGAAGCTCTCTAGTTTTATCCTTCTTGAATATAAGAGGAAGATTTCAACGATGGATTTTGCTGTCATTAAGGCTTCAAGTGCAAAGAAGGATATCCGACAGGTTTTGACATAGAGGAAGAGGGAGATTTTTTTTTTTTGACGTCGATTGTGGGAACGCAGCGGTCGGGGAGCCCGATAATGAGCTCGATGCCGGTATTTGAGATTGAAGGTGCGGAGGATGGAGGGTTCGGCGCCATAGAGCTTGATGCGGCCGACGTTGATGGAGCGGAGAAGAGGAGCGACCTTATCTGGGGAGAGGAGGTTATCGCCGAGTAGGCCATAGTTTACTCCGACAAAGGAGGAGGAGGTGGTGAAATTTCCTGAGCGAAAGGTAGACTCGGGACGGAGTTCTGAGGGAGTGGTATTTTTGATGAAACAGGGTGTATTTAGGTGGTAGGTATGTAAATAGTATACTTTGGGTGTTAGATAAGTAAATATAATAGTTTGAAGTGTTATGTATGTAAAAATCCCTATTTAAAAACCATTTCTGATGAGTCATGACTTTGGCATAGGAGACTTTGTCACTCTAACATTAAAAACCTTAGGAGGATTATTCAAAAGAACCTAGTGAGAGGTATACATCAAAACTATACTTTACTAAGGACCACTTTTACGATACATGTCAACTAGGAAAATAGGTGAAGTCCTCTTTTCAGTCCAATAAGGATCTTATAACAAGTAAATCATTGGAGATTTTGCATATGGATCTTTTTGGATCAATTGGAACTGTAAGTCTAGGATGGAAGGTATACGTATTTGTGATTGTGGATGATTATTCAAGATTCAGTTGGGTTAGATTTCTATTTCATAAGAGTAAGTCATTTAAGAAATTTAGAAACTTTTAAACTTGGATTCAAAGAAAGTTAGGATGTGATTGACTATACAATGTGATCATGGAGGAGAATTTGAAAATGAAAGATTTGAGGATTTTTATAAAGGAGAAAGGAATTGATCACAACTTTTCTGTAGCTAGAACCCCTCAGCAGAATCAGGTAGTCGAAAGGAAAAAATAGAACACTAATAGAAGCCGCCCGAGCAATGTTGGCAGAATACTCACTTCCTAAATATTTTTGGGCTGAGGCGGTTAGCATTGCATGTTATGTTCTAAATAGGGTGAATGTGAGATCTAAATTAAATAAAATACCCTATGAGTTGCTAAAAGGAAGAACACCTAATTTGTCACATTTGCATGTTTTTGGTTGCAAGGTGTTTATTCATAACAATAGAAATTTTATCTTAGGAAACTTTGATCCAAAATCAGATGAAGGTATTTTTGTAGGATACTCAAGTGTTGGAAAAGCTTATAGAGTATTCAACAAAAGAACTTTAGTAATTGAGGATACCACACATGTTATATTTGATGAATCTGGAATTTTGAAAGAGTCAAACGTTGTAGAAGATGAAATTAAGATTAATTCCCAAAAGATTGATAAAAAAAATTTGAAGAAAATTTGGAAGAAAACTTGGAGATAGAAAATCCTTTGCCTAGAGATTCGAGATTTTCTAAAAACTACCCAAAGGAATTAATCATTGGTGAACCTAGTGAGGGTGTAAGGACTAGGCGTGGATTAAACAAAGAAGTCAATCATTCAGCCTTTATTTCAACCATAGAACCCACAAATGTTGATCAAACACTTTTGGATGAATTTTCAATTTTGGCGATGCAAAAAGAGTTAAATCAATTTGTAAGAAATAAAGTTTGAGAATTAACTACAATATAAAAAGATCCAAGTGTAGTTGAAACTAATTGGGTATTCAAAAATAACATAAATGACTCATGAGTAGTCATTAGAAATAAGACTAGATTAATTGCTAAGGGGTATAATTAGATTAAATGGATTGATTTTGAGGAGACTTTTGCCCCTGTAGCTAGACTCGAAGCAATTAGGATTTTGTTAGATTTTGCCTATTTTAGAATATTTAAATTGTACCAAATGGATATAAAAAAGTGCCTTTTTAAATGGAGTAATTCAAGAGGATGTTTTTGTAGAATAACCTCCAGGTTTTGAAAATTCTAAATATCCAAATCATGTTTTCAAATTGAAAAATGCATTATATGGATTGAAACAGACACTTACGGCTTGGTATAAGAGATTGAGCACCTTCCTACTTGAAAGATCATTTGAAAAAGGAAGTGTGGATACAACTCTCTTTTTAAAGAGACTTGGAAAGGATATACTTATTGTACAAATTTATGTGGATGAAATCATCTTTGGATCTTCAAATAAAAATCTTTATGATGATTTTTCTAAAACAATGAGTAGTGAATTTGAGATGAGTCTAATGGGAGATTTAAGTTACTTTTTAGGCTTTAGCATTAATCTAATTTAGGAGGGTACATTTTTTAGTCAGTCAAAGTATGTTAAGAAAATCCTCAAAAAGTATGAAATGGACAATGCTAAACCTGTTAGTACACCTATAAGTTCCTCAATTCAGTTGGATAAGGACCCTTAGGAAAAATCTATTGATCAAAAGAAATTTAGAGGAATAATTGGATCTTTGCTTTACTTGACAGCTAGCCGGCTTAATATCAAGTTTAGTGTTTGTTTGTGTGCTAGATTTCAATCAGATCCAAAAGAATCATATTTGACAGCAAAAAAAAGGATTTTAAGATATCTTTTAGGAACTCAGAACTTAGGATTTTAATATTCTAAGTTTAGCTCTTTTTTGAAATAATTGATTATTCAGATTCTGACTTTGCAGGTTGTAGGGTGGATAGAAAGAGCACTTCTGGAACATGTCAGTTTATTAGAAATTCTTTAGCCTCTTGGTCTAGTAAAAATAAAATTCAGTCGCCCTATCTACTGCTGAAGCTGAATACATTGCATTAGAAAGTTGTGTGGCACAAGTACTTTTATTGAAACAACAGTTGATTGATTTAGGATTAACTATATGCACTATTCCAATTTATTGTGAAAATACTAGTGCATTTCTAAAAATCATATTCAACATTCCATAACCAAACATATAGACATCAGGCATCATTTCATAAGGAATCATGTATCCAAAGGAGAAATTAAACTCACTCATGTTTCTACATAAAATTAACTTGCAGACATTTTTACAAAACTTTTAGCCTTTGATACTTTCAGTGCATTAAAAATAAGACTTGGTGTGATTGATTTGAATGCTTAATTAAAATATTTCTGCAATATTGATGTGTGTTTTTAGTTGATGTTTTGTGTGTATTTATGAGTGTGTTATTTTCTGTATTTGTGATTTTGTGATTTTATGTATTTTTCTATTGTGTTTTTAGTGTGTTTATGTTTTAGTTTTGATTGAGTGCATGTTTTTGAAAAATTGGGTGAAAATCGTCTAGGACAAAATTATTTTCGTACGAGACGAACTGTGTTGTGTGTTAACTGTCGGATTTGAACCGTCAAAAGGTTCTAGCCAAGGGTCCACACAGAAATTCTAGTGATAACTTTTTGTCTAAGGCCAACTAAGAATCATTTCCTAGATTTGCCACCGCTAAGATCACCCCTTTTCGAGTTCTTATTCAAGAATAACTGACCTTTAGGTAACGAACTTGTTTGCTTCAACTCAATTTGATCTCATTCTCACACTAGTCCATCTCTACAACAAAAAGACATTTCATTATTTCCTAGCAAACATGTCCTTCAATTTTGATCATTCTATCATAAGGTCATATGTTTTTAAGAAGAAAGCTGAAATCATAAAGGCTGACCTAGGAATCTTTTTGAACTTAAGGACTAAAGGGATTAGAACCCATACCTTAACCATTACTTCTGATTTTGACTGGACTAAAATTAATGAAGTGATTAGAGGAATTATATTTAAGGAGCATATGCCTAAAGTGTCCTCTCTTGTTTGCAATGCTCGTATCATCCAGCATGTTCTTCAAACTTCCACAATTCCTAAAGCTGGTGATAGAGTCAACATTACTCCTCTTCTTTCAACAGTAACCTACTTGATTATAACTGACCACCTATAGATGAAGCCCAACTAATCCTGGACTATCTTTATGGACTTTCTGAAATTGGTCATGTCGCCCATAAAAGAAAGAAGAACATAGCCTTAGGACATCTTGTTCCCTATATTTTGGATAAGAGGTATGAATTGATTTATCCAGTTCAAGATTTTGAAGAACCTCTCTACTACAATGACGGATCTTTTAGTGCAATCTTCAATAAAGATGAATCACGTAAAACACATATTATTAGTGACTCAGAGGAGGAACTAGAACCTGCACCTGCACTTGCTAGTGAACCAAATTACCAAGATTTCGTTCAGAGGTTTGATCGTTTAGAGGATCATTTTGATCAAATTAAAACTCACTTACAGTAGCAGGATGTTCAGTACAATCAAGACATGGGATATATGCGAGAACAGATAAATGACATAAGTTCAAATATGCTCATGATAAGCAGTTATTTTAATTTCTTCAGTATTGTACCTCCTCCTCCTCCTCCAGATCAAGGCCCATTACAGTGACTCATGTACTTGGTTATGGTTTTCTTTAGTTGATGTGATTGTAATGTGGTAGTTTGTGATGTATTTTTCTTTTTTGTTATGTGTTTGTTTCATTTGATGTTTTAGTGTTTGAGTTTTTATGTAGTATTGATATCATTTCTTAGATTGTAATATTCATTATAATTATATCAATATAAGTTATCTTATTTTGGTTTTAATCTTGTTTTGAAATGTGTGTTAGCCTATATGAAAAATTTTTGGTCCTACAAGTGCTATAACTTAAACTGCAACTCAAAATTAAATTCATTAGAAAATCTAATTTTTCTAAATTTAAGTTTTGCTTATAACTTGATATAATTAAGATTGCCAATTTCATGTATCTTATTAGACTACATTAATATTTAATATTATTATTGCAATTGTGATGTTTTCTTATTTTGTAATTCACTTATCAATAAATATTGATGCACTTAGAAATATTTGAAATTTTTTATTATTAATTTTGGAAAGATCAATATTACTTTTGAAAAATATACAAATGTACAAAAATCAAAAGGAATGCGCGATGGTTCCCAATTTTAAAAGAGGCACAAAATAAACCCACAAGTAAAAAGATGCACAAAAATGTGCCACAACTATTGAAAAAGATACGTAAAACGTCACATATGATAGTTATTTCCTTCCACAATCTTTAATCTCTTAATTTAAATTGATTTTCTGTACATTTATATTTCGTATTGAAATTTGAAATATACAAATTTTATATTCATAATTTTTGCAATGATTTTTTTTATCTTAGTGTCTAAATTGATTTATGTTTTTGATATAAACTTTTTATTATCAATGTTATATATTTTCTTAAATTCTATGAATCATTTTTATTTACCTAATAATTTGATTTTATTTATAATATTTATTTCAATCACTTTCAAGGATCAATTATCAAAGGATTATCATATGAATGCTTACATTTTTTTCTTTTTCTTCTTCTCTTTTTGCTGTTGTCAAAAAAGGGGAGAAAATATTATTCGTATCGTATCTGTGTGCTTGTTTTGTATCGTAGTATTTTTTTTAAATGTTATCATATTGTTTTCTTATCTTCGTATCGTATCTGTTTGTATTAAAAAAATAATAATAAAAGATAAAATTGTCGTGCAATGTCTCCATATTTTCATATGTTCATCAATTCACGGGGAGTTTAGGAGATTCTTAGAATTTGAAATTTATACAATCAATATTTGTTTTGTCATCATAAAAAAGGGGGGAGATTGTTAAGAGAGTTGTTATTTGCATGTTTTACATTCTTGTAACTTGTAAAGTTTTGATGATTCCAAATATTATTATTTTAAAGTTTTGTTTTTCTAGTAACACTTTTTAGAAGAGTTATTTTTACTCTTGTGTGGACTAACATTTCAGGATAATCGAACTTCAGACTAATGAAGACTTCAAATCAAAATTTGGCATGAGATAATTTGTAAATTGAAGCTTGTACTTTTCATTGTATTGAGTTTGACAGGGAGTGATTGTAATTAAGTAGTTTAGCACACACACAATTGGGGAGATCTTTAAAAAATCATACTAATCGTATGGGATGAACCAGGTTCGTAGGGACGAACAAGTCAGTTATCCCCTCGGAAGCACAATGGAATGAACAGGAAGTGAGAAAATTTTTCTAAGTCCTGATCGTCCAGACGAATTTTTCTATTCGTCCAGGGACGAAATGCTCTCTAGAAAATTTTTGTTCAGACGAAATCCTGTTCGTACAAGGACGAAATGCTCTATGTAAAGATTTTATCTAGACGAACTCAAATTCATCCCAGGACAAAATGCTCTTTGAAAAATTTTTGTTCAGATGAAATCCTATATTCGGACCAGGACAAAATGCTCTCAGTAAAAATTTCATCCAGACGAACTCCAACTCGTCCCAGAATGAAATGCTCCCTGGAAACTTTTCGTTCAGACGAGCTCCTATTTGGCCCTGGACGAAATGCTCTCTGTAAAATATTTGTCCAAATGAACTATTATTTGTCCAGGACGAAATGCTCTATCTTTTCATATTTTGATAACGTCCTGGAGTTTGTTGAAATCAACACATGTTATAACTGTTCGAACCGGACAAACTTAGTTCGTACGGGATGATAATCGGGTATGAAGTCAGTTCGTACCAATATACATTGGGTTCGTATGCAACTGATTTAAGTAAATTCATCCAGGATGATCCACGATCGTACGGGATGATTCACTATGTATAGGCTTAAATATCAACAGTTTTTGGACGGTTTTTTGTATCTTTCCTATATAAAGTCCAATTAAAGCTGCCTCTTAATCTTTTTGCCTACTGATCTTCATGCCAACTGAGGGAACTCAAGAAGGGAGTGTGAGAGAGTGTTTGAAGGAGGATTCTTACTATTGGAGCGTGAAGGATTCACTTGGTACTCAAAGGTAAGAATCTCTACTTATGATTTGTGATTACTTCACTGTTTTCTCTTGTCCTAGATTTCTTGTAAGAACATCTGTCAAGGAGATCCGATTCTCTACCGACACTTGGAGAGTGTGAAAGAACGAAGGGTTCTCTGCCTACACTTGGAGAGTGTGAAAGGATGAAGGGTTCTCTGCCTCCACCGGGAGAGTGTAAAAGAACGAAGGGTTCTCTGCCTACACTTGAAGAGTGTGAAAGGATGAAGGGTTCTCTTCCTACACTGGGAGAGTGTGAAAGGACGAAGGGTTCTTTGCCTACACTTGGAGAGTATGGAAGAACGAAGGGTTCTCTGCCTACACCTGGAAAGTGTGAAAGGATGAAGGGTTCTCTGCCAATATTTGGAATAGTATAAAAGGACAACGGTTCTCTATCGCACTGGGTAGTGGTGGAAGAGAGTTTTGTAAAGGCTTCTCCGCCTTACTGTGGGTGCAAAAGGAGAGTCACTAGTGATATTAGTACAATACTCAGAAGGAACCTCCGGGGAGTGGATGTAGGTCGTGTTTGATCGAACCACTATAAATCTTATGTCTTTTTATTTTCCTCCGCCTTTTGTTTTATTGTTTAACTTGTGGTTGAAAAATCTTTTTCTACAAAATTCATTAAAATAAATTTTCGATATAAAATTTTAAAAGAGGGTAAAGTTTTTAATTACCAATTCACCCCCCTCTTGGTTAGCCGCTGGGACATAAGCTTAGGTTTAACAACCTAATTCATATTAAACAAGTTTCAACAACTTGGATAGTGGCTACTCGAGACATATGACTAGAGATATGAAGAAGTTTATAATTATGAAGACCATGACCGGAGGCAAAGTAACATTAGGAGACAACACCGTTAGGAAAGTGGTGGGTTCAAGTATGGTTAGAAATGCTAAGAATTTTTTAATTGAAAATATTTTGCTAGTTGATAATTTGAAGCATAACTTATTAAGTATTAGTCAATTATGTAATAAAAGTTTTAACATAAAATTTTTGTCTAACAAATGCCTGATTAACTTAAATGACAAACTTATTTTGAAAGGAAAATGAATTAACAATATTTACTTGTTAGATCTTGATTGCATTAAAAATTCAAATTCATTTTATTTAAAAATAATAATAGATAACTCGTGGTTATGGCATAGGGGACTATGCAATGCTAGTATGAAAACACTTAGAAATATTACCAAAAAAATCTAGTTAGAGGCGTACCTAAGTTAGACTTCACTAAGAACCATCTATGTGATACCTGCAAACTAGGAAAATAAATAAAATCTTATTTTAATTCAATCAAGGATGTGATTACATCTAGGATGCTAGAAATCATTTACATGGACCTATTTGGACCCGTTAGCACAGCTAGCCTAGGTGGAAAGAATTATGGATTCGTAATTATAGACGACTTCACTAAATTCACTTAGGTAAGATTCCTAGCACACAAGAATGAGTTGTTTGAGGAATTTAAGACTTTCTCCTCTTGGATTCAATGAAAATTAGGATGCGAAATCTCAATAATCCATAGTGATCATGATGGAGAGTTTTAAAATAAAAGATTTGAATCATTCTGTCAAGAGATAGGAATAGAGCATAATTTCTCAGCCACTAGAATTCCTCATCAAAATGGAATTGTAGAAAGAAAGAATAGAACCTTGGTAGAAGCTACTAGGGCAATGTTAGCTGAGTACACTCTTCCTAGATATTTTTGAGCAGAAGCGATAAATACGGAATGTTATGTCTTAAATAGGGTGAACATTATATTGAAGCTAAATAAAACTCCTTATGAACTCCTTAAGGGTCGAACACCGAATCTTTCACACTTATATGTCTTTGGTTACAAGTGCTTTATCTTAATTAATGGCAAACTTTCCTTAAGAAAATTTTATCTCAAGTATGATGAGGGTGTCTTCTTAGGTTATTCATCTATAGGTAAGGCCTATAAAATCTTCAATAAGAGAACCCTAGAAGTAGAAGAGTCCACCCATGTAGTGTTTGATAAATCAGATAACCCCTCTGAATCTAAAATTGAAGAGGATGAAGAAGAGGCAATTCAGGGAGTAAAAATTATGACTATAGGAGAAAGGGTAGAACCTCAGAAAGACTTGCCAAGAGAATGGAGATACTCTTCTAGTCATTCTAAATAATTAATTTTAGGATACCCATCGGAAGGTGTGATAACTAAGCATGGACTTAGATAGGAGGTTGGTCATTCTGTATTCATCTCTATGATAGAACCCATAAGTATAGATCAAGCTTTAGAAGATGAATTTTGGATCCTAGCAATACAATAAGAATTGAACCAATTCACCATGAATGATGTTTGGGAACTAGTCAAGAGACCTAAAGAGTAGAGAGTAATTGGAACAAAATGGGACTTTTAAAAATAAGGTGAATGACTCAGGAACCATAATAAGAAATAAAAGGCCAGACTAGTAGCTAAGGGATATAACCAAATTGAAGGCATAGACTTTGAAGAAACATTTTCCCCAGTAGTTAGATTATAAGCTATAAGGGTGCTCTTAGCCTATGCTTGCTTTAAAGGTTTTAAATTATATCAAATGGACGTAAAGAGTGCTTTTCTAAACGGGGTAATCAAAGAGGATGTTTATGTTGAGCAATCCCCCAGATTTGAAGTTCATAATTTTCAAACCATGTATTCAAATTAAAAAAAAGCACTATATGTATTAAAGTAAGCACCTAGAGCTTGGTACAAAATACTTAGCTCATTCTATTAGATAGAGACTTTGTTAAGGGTAGTATAAACGCCACTCTAGTTTTACAAAAGATAAAAGATGAAATTCTCATTGTTCAGATTTACGTAGATGACAATTTTTTTGGATCTTCAAATAAAACATTATGTGATGAATTCTAAAAAATAATGAGTAATGAGTTTGAAATGAGCATGATGAGAGAGCTTAATTATTTCTTTGGCTTTAGTGTAAAATAAATGGAAAATGGAATATTTAGTAGCCAAACGAAATATATCAAGGATATTCTAAAGAAATATGAAATGGATAGTGCTAAGCTCATGAACACTCTAATGAGTTCTACGATCCAACTAGATAAGTCTCGAATGGAAAATTAGTAGAATAGAAAAAATACAGAGGAATAATCGGATCTCTCCTCTACTTAACTGCTAGTAGACCGGACATAATATTTAGTGTGTACCTCTGTGCCCATTTTCAAGTTGATCCTAAGGAGTCACACTTAAATGTGGTCAATAGAATCCTTATATATCTACTAGGCTCCCCAAACTTAGGAATTTGGTATCCTAGACATAGCACTTCCTTTGAAATCTTAGGGTACTCAGATTTTAATTTTGCAAGTTGTAGGGTAGATAGAAAAGGCAACTCTGGTACCTGCCAATTCATAGGACAATCTTTAGTTTCTTGATCCAGTAGGAAGCAAAATTCGGTAGCCCTCTCCACGGCCGAGGTGAAATATATTACAGTAGGAAGTTGTGTTGCACAAGTACTATGATTGAAACAATAACATCTAGATCTTGGATTACCCGTAAGAACCATCCCAATCACAATACGAGTGCAATTTGCATTTCTAAAAATCCAATTCAACACTCTAAAACAAAATACATAGATATTAGACATCACTTCATAAGAGATCATTTAGCTAAAGGAGACATAGAATTACCACACATAGCTATATAAGATCATTTGATAGGCATTTTCACAAAACCACTAGCCTACAACACCTTTCACACTTTGAGGACATGACTTGGTGTCATAGATATTCATGCGTAATCCAAAAAAAAAAAAAACAATAAAAAAATAAAAAAATATGAAAAATTTGGTCTAAGGTGTTTCCTGATCATCACACACTCACAACACTAAACTCCAAAAATAAACAATTTTTTTTCATCGTACTGTACAATCTACCATCGTACTGTACGATCCATGAAAACTATACAAATCATAACCCTCTGTCAAACCAATGACCCAGCTTCAATTTCATATATGCACATCGTATTGTATGATACCTATCATTTTGTACGATGTACGTGGCTGTGCATTCAAATCATTTGGTACGATATAATTACACTTCATACTATATGATACATCTTCTTCATGCTATAAGATCCATGTCATCAAATAGATGAGAATGACATAAAGTCGGTTGGTACGATGCAATTGAGTTTCATATTGTATGAACACCCGTTCGTACTATAAGATGCTTTTCGGCAAAGGTCGTACTGACGACCCTAGGGACGATCGCAATTCCTTCAGATCGTACTGTATGATTTGACCATCTTTTCCCAACTGTTCATCTAAATGACATTATTGCACATCATACTATACGATCCTCGATCGTACTGTATGATAGTTCAAAAACTCTATAAAATGGTTGGGTCCTAAGATCATTTCACTTAATCCTTATCCACCTCACTCACTCTTACCTGTTCTTTCTCAATGGAAAGCTCCAACAATCACGGTCGACTTGTCCTTGGAAGCTCGTCTTCCTCTCACCTTCACAGCGACTGTTTTCTGTCTGCCAAAGATGAAGAAGCCTACCACAAATTCAAGGCGTGCAAAACTACCCCGTCTCGAATGTTGAATAAGATGCCTTAAATTTTGAGGTGATGAGCTTATTCGCGTCTACTACCTTGCAATTTCTCCTTACCCAAGCCTTCCCTTACAATTTGGAACTTCTCTTTAAATTTCTAGCCAACCTCACTATGAATGTCGAAAACCTTACCCTCACCTCCTTTGTCTGCCAACAAAATCTTGAAATCACTAAGCAGACATAACCAAGTACATTGGGATTTCTAGTGAAGGCCCTAGAGCTCACTCGTTCCTTACAAATGATTTTGATTGGAGTACGATTAATCTAGTCCTTAGAAATACTGCTTTTCACGAACACCTACCACTTGTCCAGACACTAACCCGAAATGCCAGAATTATCCAACATGTTCTTCGAACTTCAATCATACACAAAGCTGGCAATAGAATCCGCTTGACCCCAATCTTATCTATTGTCACCTACCTCATTATGTCAAACACCAATTTTGATTATGCCGATTTGATTATTAATTACATCTGAAACATGACCTTAGTTCGCCTCCCTACCACCCGTAGAAAACTCAACCTAGCCCTTGGCCACCTCATAGGTTACATTCTTCAAAACAAATACCAATTATCCTATCATGACAAACCCGACAATCTACCCATTTTTTATACGGATGCCTCCTTTCGTATTTTGTTTCATTGAGGGAAAGAGTATGATGAGCCAGATTTTGATGAAGAAGGAGAGGTTGCTCCAGCAGGAGCTCCTGTTCCACCAAGACGGCATGCACCACCCCGAGGACCTACACAAGCCTATCCTCATGATGATCTAGTTGAACATTTCGACCAGCTCCAAAATCGGCTTGATGATCACATACAAGAACAGCGCCAATGACACGAGGATGATACGTGTTGGTTTGGGGAACGATTTTTTTGCGATTGATCAGTAATTTATGTCCATCCACCACTACTTTTAGCCACCTCCACCTCCACCTAATCAGGATCCTACTTTTTGACTTATCTCTGTTATGTTTTTTTAGGTATTATCTGTTACTCCTGTTTTTGGTGATGTCAAAAGGGGGAGAAGTTTATTGTGTGCTTTAGTTAGTATGTCTAATTTATCATATTATTTTTAATTCAAATGAAATACATGTTTATTTATCTATTCCTGTCTCTATTCATGTTGTTTTATTTAAATAAAAAAAGCACAAAAAATCTTTGCTAATTTGCTTATCAACAACATTATTTAACATTATCAAAAAGGGAGAGATTGTTGCAGTCCATGATTTTGATGATGACAAATAATGTCGATTTAATTATTATTCATTGAATATTTTTTATTTCTGTTCTTGTCTGTGAGTACTAACATTTCAAAGAGATTATAAATTACTCAAGACAATAAGAAGACTCAAGATTGGATAGAGTTGGATATGGAGTTTATAACTTTATAAATTTTCATTTATTGTGTATTTTGTTTCTTGAGTCTGGCCACAAAGTATATGCAAACTGAGCAACCAAGCACACATACAGGGGGAGAGCTTTATTTTAAGTAAAAAATTCTTTTTTAACTCTCTGTAGATCATACTGTACGAGTTTAAATCGTACTATAAGAACTACTATGACTCAACAGCTACCTGTGAACAGATCGTACTGTACGAATCGTATTGTATTATACAATGCGTTTTTAATGAAAAACCCCTAGCCACCATATTAATTTAAGTAAGTTTTAAACCGTAATTTTTTTACTAATTATATTATATGATCAAATCATATTATACGATCTTGTTTAAAAAAATTGTCTGTTTGTACTCCTTCGTACTAGGACGAAGGCTGTTTTGAACTGATCATACTATACTATCTTGAATCATACTGTATGAACAGAAATGGCTATATTAAAAATTTAGGGTTTCTTGGAGCATGATTTAAATATCTAAACTTCTATATTTTGAGAGGTGTATGTAACAGAGGAACGTGATTAGAAGGGGATTCCTTGAGAAAGAGCTCTTGAGAAGATTTTGTGGTTTGTGAGAGGAAGGAAAGGGTGATTTTGTGAGGGAGAAGAAGTGTGAGGGAGATCACACGGTTGCTCCTAACTTACTGCATGTTGCTCGAACTATGGCCCGAGAAGATCTTGTGGGAAGCTTTCTAAGGGGGAGATCCTTCAAGGTTCGTGTCCTCTAAGGTACTCTGCCTTTTGCATGAGGTAAAACAAGAAGGTTCGTAATGGCTTTTCTGCCTTGCTGTGGAGGGTGACATAGCATTTTGGTACTCAGCCACGCCGGGAAGGTGAAAGTGAGGTTTGTAATGGCTTTTCTGCCTTACTGTGGAGGCAAATGCAGAATTACTGTTTAGTGGTGAAATTCACGGAGTGGAGGACTCCAGGGAGTGGACGTAGGTCAAGTGACTGAACCATTATAAATCTTCTAGAGTGATTTTTTCCTTTCTGCACTTTATTTACATTTTGCATTTTTACATTCGCTAAAATTGCTTGGTGAAAATCATAGTCTAATTCTTTGTTGAGCAAGTTAAAATTTCACCACTTATTATTGAAATCTTGTTTTAAGAATTCACTTCTGCATCAATTTAATTTTCTTGTTTAAAATTTAAAAACACATTAGATGATATTTGGCCATTTTGAGATATAGTACTCCTAGGGGATTGGAGAGTAACATGTTTCAAAGATTTGTATTTCCTTTTAGCAACTTTAGTAAAACAATATATCTAATCCAAAAAGTCCACATCAATTTTTTTCCTAACTGAAGAAGAAGCCCCATTTGAAACATAAGGGTCCTTATCATAAGTAATCAATTTATTGCACATGCATGTGTTTTTGATAAATTCTCTTTCCTCCATATTATCACTAGTCACAAGAATATCATAATTCATCTAAAAAATTTCTCCACATTATAATTATCATTTGAAATCGATTTCTCTATAGCATCAAAGGTCACAAAACCAGAAATAGTATACCCATCATCAACATTTTGATAAGAAACCAAAGTTATATTTTGCGAACTAGCCATATTTTGATTTAGAGCGCATGAAATTTAAGAAAGGGCTAAAGAAGCATCAGAACATTATTATTCATACGGGTCATACCTTCCACAGCAACTAGAGCTATCAAATTCTGCAATTGAGAGTTCCAAATATTAGATTGCTCAGGAAAATTACTATGCTAAGAAGAGATAATTAAAGCATTAAAGGGTTCATTCGGTCCTTGTATTAAGCCCTCAAACGAACCCCTAAGAATGGAAGCAGAGACAACATTAAGAGCAGGGATATTATCTTACTCCAAAGGTTGTAAATCATTATTATCCTAATAAGAAATAGGCTCCATATTTTTTTAGGAATAAAAATCTGCTCAGTAACCTCCCTAGGAGGCAGCTTTTACTTTCTAAGATTAGGATTCAAAATGAAACACTCGAAGATTGTGTGACCATGAATCTTAATATGGATACAAAATAGATGGATACTTTCAAATTCAAGTTTTTGCAAAAAAACAAAATTTTCAAGCCCCACCCAAATTTCTTTAGGATACTTGTTCGTAATATCAAGCTCAACAAGGATCCGAGCTATAGATGTACAAGAACGCACAACAATAGCTTGATCAATTTGAAGAGGCCTCCCAAAAATTGAAGCTAACTCATGACTAATTAGCAAATTAAACATATACATGCACGGGTTAGGGAATGAAATCCATATATGGACAACTTGAGACTATTCTTTGATGTCAAAGAAAAGAATCTTTTTTGATATCCTCAATTGACATGCATTAATATAGTAAGATCTTCTTGTGAAAACTGGACTATAATCAAGATCAATAGTTAATTGAATAGCCAGATGTATTAAATCCAAAATACCAATAGAAAAAGAACCAGATAGTTTAAGATTAATAAAAAAAACCCACATATCATATCAAGGTTAGGATAGTTCAAGGGGGCATGACATTTAGTTTTTCTACAACATCTTCTCCAAATATAACTACATGATCACCTTTAAAGAATGTATGCACAAAAGAAATATGTGCGTGTGTGTGTGTGTTGGGGGCGGGGCGGGGCGGGCGGGAAG
>NW_021318595.1:7763482-7829034 GCF_001605985.2 Dendrobium catenatum
GTGAAAAGAGTGTGTTGTAAAGGCTTCTCCGCCTTGCTGTGGGTGCAAAAGGAGAGTCACTATTGGTATTAGTGCAATACTCAGAGGGTGCCTCTGGGGAGTGGATGTATGTCTGGTTTTTGACCGAACCACTATAAATCTGGTGTCATTTACTTTACTGTTTTTACGTTTCCGCATTTTAATTCTTAGTCTTAAAAACTCTGTGGTTGAAAAACTTTTTCTACAAAACTTAAAAGAAACAATTTTTATTTCGGTTCAACATAATTTTAAAAGAGGACTTAAATTTTTAAACTACCAATTCACCCCCCCTCTTGGTAGCCTTTGGGACATTAACTTAGGCTTAACAACCTAATTACTAGACTCAACAGATTCATTGTTGGTATGGATAGATGGTGTCCTGAATTTGATCCTAATTCTTTTAAGGGTATATCAGCTCCTGTGTGGATCAGACTCCCGAACTTACCACTATACTGCTGGGATGAAGACAATTTTGCAAGGATTGCTTCTTGTATCGGAACACCTATGTATTTTGATGGTAATACATTTCGGTGGGGTAAACGTGAATTTGCCCGTATTTGTGTTAGAATTGAATTGGAAAAGAAGATATTAAATTGTGTGTGGGTTGAAGGCTTGGCTGGCAGATTTTTTCAACGTGTGGAATACGAGAAGATTGTTCTTCTTTGCTATCATTGTGGCAAAGTGGGTCATGGAGAAAAATCTTGTCCAGAAAATGTATCGATTGGAATTCTGGATCAAAAGAATGGGAAGCCAGATGATGCTAATAAGGCTGACAAATCCGAAGTGATAGACGGGAAGAAAGTCATTAATAATTCAGAATTTGGTCCATGGATACATGTGCAATTCAAAAACAAGAGGAGGTTGAACAGAAACTTATTGTACAGCAAAGTCGTGGGGGAGAAGAAAAGTATGGAAAATAGAGCAAACATCAATTGGCTGAGGACTCAAAAAGTTAACAAAGAAAAGTTGGTGATTGAGGAGAATGTTGTGAATTTAGTTAATGAACCTGTTGCTGAATCAACGGCTGCTGAATGTGAGGGGATTAAACCAGCTGAAGTCCAATCTATTAATAGATTTTCTATTTTAGCTGATTGCAGTGAAGATGAAAATAATGACAAGTATGTAGAAGATGTGAATTCAAAGAAAGATGGTTTGGAAGGAGACAAAAATGCACCTGTTCATTTGGAAGTGATTTCTCAAAGTGGAGCTACCAAGATGAAGTTAGCCAAAGAATTGAAGTCTCTTGGGCCGGTGGAACCTGATTCTAAGAAGAAGAAAAGATATGGAAGGGTGAGTTCCATTATTGGGGAGAAACCCCCATTAATTGTTTAAATGAATTCAATTTTGTTTTGGAATTGTAGGGGGGCTAGCAAGAAAGAAGCCTCCCTATATTTGAAGGAAGTTGTTAGAGATCATAATGTTTTCTTTATTGGTCTTATGGAGACCAAGATTTCTAGTTTGGATAGAAGGGAGATTGATTGTTTTATTAGCAAGGATTGGGAATATTGGCATCATCCGGCTATTGGTACTTCTGGTGGGATTTTGGTGCTTTGGAAGGTGACTTTGGTGTCTTTTATGGTTAAGGAATCTTCTTCTCAGGTTATTATTGGTGACCTTATGATTCCTAATATGGGAAGTTGGAGAGTAGCTACCGTGTATGGTAGTAGATGTTGTGTGGAGAGAAGCAACTTATGGAAGCAACTTGAACATTGTATGGAGGATTCTATTCCCTCTATCATAGGGGGGGATTTTAATTGCATTTTAAGCAAGGAAGATAAGAGAGGAGGCAAGAGATTTATTTTCTCTAAAGTTCCTAAAGAGATGAAAGGATTTATGGTGAATTTGGATTTTCATGACATTGGCTATATTGGGTCAAGGTTTACTTGGTGTAACAACAACGATGGGACTTCACGTATTTGGGAGAGATTGGACAGATGTCTTTTAAACTCATCTGATATTCAAAAGATCCCTCTAGCTGTTATCAAACACCTAGCAAGAATAGCTTCAGATCATAGTCCAATAGTTCTTAAATTAGATGCTGAAGCTCGTCTCAAGTCTAAAATTATCAGGTTTGAAGGTACTTGGAGATCTTATCCGGCATGTAAGGGTATTGTCAGCCATTCATGGAAGAAAAAGGATGTGGGAAATGAGAATGAAGTGCTTCAGAAGAAGACCAGCCAAACTCTAAAAGCATTATTTTTTTGGAGTAGAAACAAATGCAAAGACTTGAATACTCTAAAGGAAAATCTGAAAAATGAGATTATTGATCTTCAAAGGAAGGAGGCTTTGGGGGAGAGTTGGACTGATGCTGATCTCAAATTGCTCCGTAATAAAGTACATGAGTTTAATGTTACTTTAAGAAGGTTATTTACTTGGTGGAACCAAAGAGCAAAAGCTAAATGGCATGAAGAAGGAGATATGAATTCTAAACTTTTCCACAATTTTGCAACGACTCGTAGAAATGGGAATAGAATTAATCAAATCAAAGATGAGTCCAACAATTTGGTAGTAGATGAGGATCAAATTCAGAAGGTTTTTTGTGATTTTTTTGAGAAGAAATGGTAGCTCAATGATTGCTGTTTAAAGGGATGGCCTTCGGTTTTACAGCAACAGCAGATTTTTCCTGAGGACAGCAGTTTGCTTAATGAGGAGTTCTCGGTGAATGAGTTGAAATGCTCGGTCTTCCAGCAAGGTAATAACAAATCTCCTAGCATAGATGGGGTTACTTCTTCTTTTTACAAAAGCTTCTGGAGTATTGTTTGGGAAAAATTATGGAAAGCTGTCAATAACTTTTTTAAAACCGGTATCATGTGTAAAGATTGGAAGGACACTCTTATTATCTTGATTTCTAAAGTCAAGAATCCTTTGGTTCCGGCCAATTTTAGACCTATTAGTCTTTGCCAATTGAATTACAAGATTATTGCCTCTATGCTTGTAAATAGATTGAAGAAAATTATTTTTAGATTGGTATCAGAAGAACAGATGACATTTATCCCTGGAAGATCTATTTTTGAACATTGTCTTTTGGCTCAAGAAATGTTTCATAAGTTCAAGGTTTCCAAAAACAAAAAGGGTGCAATGGCTATTAAACTAGACATGGAGCAAGCGTATGATAGTATGGGGTGGGCTACTCTTCATCAAGTTCTCAAGTGGTATGGTTTTTCGTCTCACTTTTCTAAATTACTCTTGGAATGTGTTACTGAAGTGAGGTTCTCTATTCTCATTAATGGTAATATTTCCAATTGGATTAATGCTTATAGTGGGTTTCGCCAAGGGTGCCCACTCTCACCTTACCTTTTTATTTTGTGTTCACAACTATTGACTAATGAAATTAATCAAAGAGGCCATTCTCTTGGTATTCAAATTTCGGCTGGAGGACCAAATATTACACATCTTTTGTATGCAGACGATGTATTAATCTTCTCCCATGCTTCTTCTACTTTGGCTAAATCAATGAAGATTATAGTGGAGGATTTTTGCAAATGGACTGGTCAAAGAGTGAATTTCAGCAAATCTCAAGTTATGTTCGGCAAAATGGTGAGGAAAATTTTGAGGAGGAGGATTACTAAAGTGCTGGGCATTAAGATGGTAAAGGAGATGATGTATCTAGGAGTGAAGATGTATCTTAGAAGACCCATGATAGCAGATTTTCAAGAGCTTATTAGCAATGTCATGGATAGACTTAATGCTTGGAGTAAGAAGTCTCTTTCTTTGGGAGGTAAACTCATCCTTATTGATAGCTCCTTACTTTCCATGCCTAATTATTTGATTACAAATTCTTTAGTTCCCAAAAGAGTGCTTCTTGAACTTGAAAAGTTATGTAGGAATTTGTTTGTGGAATAAAAAAGATGGTTCTAAAGGTATGCATTATGTTGCTTGGGATGATATATGTAAACCAAGGAGATTTGGTTTCAGCTCTTGCTTTTGAATCCATTACTTCCTACAGGCTGAATGAAGAGGAAAATGGATTCTCTAATTGGATAATGAAGTTAAAACTGAACAAAAAAGTTGAATTATTCTGGTGGAGGCTTGGCAAGAGAGCTATTCCAACTAAACTGTTTTTGAAGAACCGAAACTTATCTGATTTTGTAAACTGTGCTAGGGGATGTAATTCCACTAAATCTTATGAGCATATTATGGTTCATTGTAAATATATGGTTGAGGTGATTATGAAAATACGTCAATGGGGTATTCACATACCAATTTTCCACTTTTTGGACAACTGTTTATAGAGCTTGGAGACAATCTCTATGCAGAATTCCGATATTGTGAGATTATATTGCACAGTGGTATATTTGTCCTGGAGAAATAGGAATGAAGTCAAACATCAAAAACCTGCTTTGCCGTGCTCTTTGGTAGCGTCCAAAGCTCTTTATTTGGCTACTTATAACTCTAATCCTTTTCTTGTAAGTTGGGGCACTAATCTCCTTAGGGAGTCCCATGATTCTTGGTGCCCTCCTCCAAAAGATTGGATTAAAATCAATGTGGATGCTTCTTTACTTACATCCAATCTAGCTGGGATCGGATTGGTGGCATTTTTAGGGACTTCAAGGGTAGATTTATCAGTGCTTTTGGGAAGAAGAAAATTCATTGGGATATAGCTCAACTTGAGCTAGATGCTGTGCTTGCGGTTAAAGAATTTCTTTGTGACTGGATGCTAGAATGCAAAGGAATCATTGTTGAAAGTGATAATGTAAATATTATCAAATTCATTCAAGACTCTTTGAAGAAGAAGAATAATTGGATCATGGATAGGTGGCCATATAAGGATCCGTGCTGGTTGAATGACTTCAATAAGGTAATTTTCCATTATGTTTCTAGGAATTGTAATAAGGTAGCTAATTGTTGTGCTACCTTGGCTTTGAACAATAGCTTTTATTTTGATAGGTTTTCTTTGGAAAGCATTCCGGCCTTGTTATGGAAACTTATCAAGGAGGAATGTGATCCTTTTATTACTTGTAATTAGTTTGCTTTTGATTCTTAATGCATTAATTTGCTTTTGTCAAAAAAAAAGAAAAAAAAAAAAGAAGGCCAAATTCTTATACATAATTCCTGCCCCATCACATGTTTCTTTCTAACAAGCCAAATTTCAAATATAGATGTTATCTATTTTTGTTTAAAGTAAGAGTTTATCCTCATAATTAAGTTCTTTAATATTAATTACTTCTCAATTCTTTAATCCCTTTTCCATGTCCGTGATGTGTGCTGATTGTTGGACCTGATCCAACGTAATTATTAAGCTCCACATCCACCTTCCAACGATCAAATCATCTCCCTTTCCTTTTTAATCCCTTTCTGGTGGTTGTGGTGGTGTGTGATGAGGGTTTGAACCTGATTTGGGGTAATCGTTAAGCTCCATGTCCATCCTCCAATTGATCAAATCGTCTCCATTTATGTTGTTTACTTCATGGTTACTCATCTGTATGAATATTATTTAAACACAATTAACAAAAACGAGACTTTCAGTTAACAAAATTTTGAAAGAGTATATTTTAATTAAATTTTAGCTATGATGGAGTTTAAAGTTGTCGAATTTATTTTGTGAACAGTGAAATATACGATGAATCAATTAAAAAATATATTTTTTCTTCACAAAGCAAATTTAATAATTATAAGATCTATCTCTGACCAAAAATTTTATCAAGGTATCTAGAGAAAATTGATTATTTTCCTCTCCATTAATTTAGGTTTTGTTTGGGATGACTTTCTTACTACTTTTTAAAGCAGCATTCTAGTAACAAAATTCAAATTTTTGTACTAAAATGCTGCTTTAAAAAGCAGTAAGAAAGACATATCAAATGAAACCTTAGTGGTAGATTATGAGTTAATCAAATTTTTATCTACAAACAAATTTTTTTAGTTGATCCTCTACTGTCAGGGGTGTAAGTAGAGAGGTTAGATGTTACTCATAAGGTTGAATTAGGAGTTCAAATAAGATGTAAAAGGATTTATCAAAAATTCATGAGAAGAGAAGCCTCTACACAATATACATGATTGCTAAAAAAATTTATGAATTTCTTTTAAAAATATTATATCAAAGGATCATAGACATGCCTTAATTAGCCAAACCATTCAAAAAATACATTTCAAATGTTAGTGAATCATCATATTTTTACTTTATAACTTTTTTCAATCATATATACCTATCAAATTGTTAAAACCCTTTTCTTCCATGCTCTATTTGTTTTGGATTTTTTCCTTCCAGGTTCGTTCGTACGAAATTGAGTTCGTCCGGAACGAATAGTTGAAAGTTTTTGACAGAGAGCATCGTCCAAGGATGAAATTAATTATCGTCCGTACGATGGCAACCCGAGGAGATAGTCCCTGTACGAAAACCTGTACGAAAATTTATTTTCATTCATACGAATGTTGTTTGTGATCAAACTGAGCCGATCGACCCGGGACGAATCATAAATATCGTCCATACGATCAAGAAATATCTCAACCTATTAAATATCTATTCTCGTTTTGAAGAGTGAGAAACGGATGGGGGAGAGAGAAAGTGGAAGAAAAGCCAGGTTTTGGGCGACTTCGGTCTGTTTTCGTCCGTCGTCGTAGTTGAAAAAGTTGATTGATTCGAGGTAAGGCACATTATGCCTTTCTCAATTTTCAGAAATGTGAGTTTTGAAGGATTTTCTGATTAAAATTTTGGTTTCGTTAAAGAAAAACAGGTATAAATTTGCACCGGTAAAACTTTTACCGCGCAACTTTTTGTATGTCGTAGAAATTATGATTTTGCACATTTTGACAAATTTTTGTACTAAAATGCTGCTTTAAAAAGCAGTAAGAAAGACATATCAAATGAAACCTTAGTGGTAGATTATGAGTTAATCAAATTTTTATCTACAAACAAATTTTTTTAGTTGATCCTCTACTGTCAGGGGTGTAAGTAGAGAGGTTAGATGTTACTCATAAGGTTGAATTAGGAGTTCAAATAAGATGTAAAAGGATTTATCAAAAATTCATGAGAAGAGAAGCCTTGTGATGATTTGATTTGATGTTTGATATGATTTGATGTTTGATATGATTTGATTTGAATGATGTCAGAAGGGAGTTATAAGGGGCCAACATCCTTTAAGATTCTGTCTGTGTCAGGAAAGGGAGGCATAAGGGGCAAGAATCTTTTGAGATTTTGTCTGGGTATGGGAATATGAAAATGAATTTTGATCTAATAATTCTATATATTTGATATATTATGATGTAGTAAGCACAAAGGGAGGCATAAGGGGTCATAATCCTTTGAGATTCTATCTGTGTCAAGAAAGAGAGACATAAGGGGCTAGAATCCTTTGAGATTATGTCTGGGTCAAGGATATGTGATTTGAAATGTGATTTGAAATTTGATTTGAAATGTGATCTGACATGTGATTTGAACAATTTTGTTATATGAATCTGGTTCAGTTCTTCTGTATCTGTTATTTGATTCCGTCTGATTATTTTATTTTGTAAAATATTCTGAATTCTGTCTGTTATATGATATCTGTGAGAATATCTGAATTTTGTTTGATTCTCTGAATTCCATACGAATATCCGAATTAAAGAATGGCTTGTTATGTATTATATCTTGAGATTTTAGTTCAGTGGTTAATTTAATTAAAATGAACTGTTTTTTTAAAGCTTCTGTAAAGTATTTTGGAATGAGTGAATATTAAAATTTAGATCGGCTAATGTGATCTTGCTGAGCTGTTGGCTCACTGTGATTATTTTTATGGTTTTCAGGTTCTGAGAAAGTGAAGTTTTGGATTTATTGTTCAGGATCTGATTTGAAGTCATAGATATTTTTGTACTTTTGATTTTTGTACAGTTATGGCTGGTTTAATATTCTGTTATGCACATTTTGTTTATAGCCATGCTTATAATGTATATGATTATTTTGAAGAATGAGAAGAAAGAAAATTATGGATGAGTTTTCTGAATATTTGGATGTTTGTAGAAGCTTTGTGGTTATGTATTTCATTGTGTATTGGAAGAAAAATATGAAAACAAATTTCAGAACTAGATTCTGGGGTTTATCCGTCGCGACTCAATGCGATGGGATCCGACCCGGTTGGATTGGGTCGTGACACAAATTCCACTAGAGGCTTTCAATTATTGAGCATTACAAAATAAAATAAGTTTGTAGCTTGTTGAAGGCCAAATTCTCATTCATTACCATTCTTGTCTTCATACATAATTCTTTCTAAGAAGTCAAATCACAAATATATGTTATCATTTTTTTTAAGTATGAGTTTACCTTTCTAATTAAGTTCTCTAATATTAATTAAGACTCAACTTTCTTAACTTTCTTAATTCCTTTCCGATGGTCGCGGTGGCGTGTGATGATTGTTCGGGCCCGATCCAGTGTAATCATTAAGCTCCATATCCATCCTCCAACTGATCAAATTATCTCCCTCTGCTTTGTATGCTTCGTGGTTACTCATCTATATAAATATTCTTTAAACACAATTAATAAACACTACACTTTCAATTGAAAAATAAATTTTGGTCAAGATATTTCAATTAATTTTTAGTTAAGCTGAACTTTAAAATTGTTGATTCTATTTTGAGATGAGTGTAATACACGATGAATCAATAAAAATTTATATTTCACTCTTCACAAAACAAATCTAATGACTATAAGATCTATCTTTGAACAAAAACTAGATTAGGGTACCTAAAGCTTTTTTTTTTTTTTTCCTTTTCAATTATTATGAGGGCAGAGTACAAATTAATCAAAATTTTATCTACATCCAATGTTTTTGAGTAATCCCCTATTGTCGGTGGTGGAAACAAGGGAGGCTGGAGGTTACTTCATGGGATGATAGAAGTAGGATTTCAAATGAGAAGAAGCAAGATGGCTTACTCAAATTTTAGGTGGAGGTGAAGTAAAGCCTCCAGTTACCCTTTTGTTCCACCACTATTTGCCCACCTCAAATATAAGAAAAATATTAGATAACTATATAGGATAAATTAATTTTACTTATAAACTCTCCCATAATTATGCATATTACAGAGGTTTCATCTCTTCTATTTAGTTTAAATCATTTGAAATCTTAATTCTATCATTACATATTTGATGATGTATTAAGCTTGTATAGAAAGATCTACTAGTTTTCTCACATCAAAAATTGGCTTTTAAGAGAGCCATAGTCTTTACCTGAGGTACCTTGTGAAGAGAATCGCCTAAACCTTCTAAGCTTCTGCTTTGTTGAAGAAATCTTTGAGCTCCTATAGTTACATGCAAAGTTACATCAGTTCAGATAACAAGCAGATGAAGAGAAATTAAAAAATAGAACAAAGAAGAAGAAGAAAGAATGAGAATTCATGTGAATTGAATGAAAGATTTGTTTACTTGAAAATGAAACCGCAGTGGTGGAAGTACTGAGCCGAGAGAAAGCCAATACTATGAATAATAGACCAAAGAAGCTTCCTCTTTCCATATTATCAGATTTCAGAAATAAAAAGAAGTGAATCTGAAGTTCACAATTCTTCTGAGGGAAAAAATGTGAAGCCTCCCCTTTTATGAAAGAAGTGAAATGTAGCTCCCCACTTCTTTTAGACTTTAGTGGCATTTATCATGATTATGATGACGATGCCCACTTAATCAGTAGATCAAAGGTCAAACTTATCAATAGGGCTAAGAAATAGTAGCTTTGAGAATGACATGATTTGAAGTCAATTTAGGGTTAGCTAAAAATCGGCTCTATTTTTAAAAACTATAGCAAAATTAGCGGATGGATTGAATTGATTTGATTGAATTGAACCATCTCATAATAGTTAATATGTACAAATATGTGCATATATTAAATTTTATATGTATAATATTTATATTTAGTGCTGATTTTGAGTGGACTCAATCCGATTTAGACCCAGCTACAAAGTGGCATGTGGATGTAATTGATTTAATATTTAGTTAGCTAAGCTCGAACTAGCCCGATTTCGAACGGGCTTGAATTTGAATTGAGTTACCTCCAAATTATTTTTTATATATGTAATTTTTTCATATTTGGAGGAAAAATATATTCCAAAATGATTGAATATATCAATACTCCATCTGTTAGTGACATACGAAATTGCCAGTTAATATGGATTGGACCATTGTTGAACTGAAGTGGGAAGAAAAGCTTAATTTACAGAGATTAAAATTGATTAAAATGGGCAGTTATCTATTGATCACTATCATGCACGAAGTTACTGTGCAGTGCTGTGTAAAGCATATTTGAGAAGAAACTGTGTAGTTGGACTGAAAAGTACAAGAGAACTAATTATATGTGCTATCTACTTGGCTTTGTTTCCAACACATCACATCAAGTAGCAAATAAAACATACAATATTTATCAAGAATAATTTATCTATTATATCTTAAAGGTTATTGGTTATAGAGCAAAATTGCATATTCAAAATTATGAATGTGAATAATATATTTTATGATTTTTTTTTAATAAAACCCAAAAGGGCCTACATGTTAATCAAGCAAAGAATACAAGAACTAAATAGACAAAGTGTCGCCAAAAGCAACATTACATATACAGATAAAATCACCCAAAAAGACCGCCCTAAACATAAGAGGACACCCACGACGAAGAAGAAGAAACACAGCCAATTCGAAAGGAACAACCGAACACCCCAAGGCTCCAAAGCAGCAGCCACCAAGCCAATAACAGAAACACTATTTTTTGTATTTCCTCTTACTTCGTTTATCCACCGAAACGATAACATCTCGCATACCACCCTCATGTTCAAACACATCCTCTTCATCAACCTCAGAAGATGAAGAGCCTTCAAGCCAATCAATCTGCGTCTTAACATAATCCCCCAATCTTGATCTTACGCCCACATGGGCATACAAGGCGTTAGCAGACAGTAAAGCAACTGGGACATCAACAAGTTGTTCATTCACTCCTAATCCCATAGAGGAGACCAACACAACCAGATCAGTAGGCGTCACAAGAGAAGCAACAGGAGGAACCAATTCAGTATAATCAATGTTCACCTCCCCCAAATTAACATCACAAATTTCATTAGGATCACTAACATTAACTAGTACATTAGAATCATGAGGAACGAAAGGACTAGCAGCCATATTAAGTAAGCAGTTGTTATGAGCACAAACCTCAACAACATTCTTTCTAATACCACATGTAAGAGCTTCACAATCCGCAACTTTATCCACATTATTGCCATAGTAATGAACTAACGGCAAGGAAACAGTCAAAGACCCATCAATCCTATTAGCAACTTGCTCAGCAGGATCACACAATTCATCTGTTGAAGGCACAACCAAAAGGCCCTCCCCACCAGTAAGCAAAGGTTCACTAGAAACGGTCTCAACATGCTTACTACTCAAAGGTAAATTGTTACCTTTATTGACAGGCTCAACACCCACATTAGGATGAGCAACCAAATGTGGGTGCAAGAAATGACATTCCAAATTGGAATGTCCCAAAGATTTACAGTGAGAGCAATACGGCGGTAAATCCTCCATAACCACAGCCTAGATAAAACCCAAATTATTGGGACCAACCCACACCTTATCGGAAATTTTTTTGGAAACATCTAAATCCACCAGCACACGTGCAACTGAAGGTCTAGAGCCAATGGAGGTGGCATGATCAATTTTAAGGGGGCGGCCAAAAATGGACCCAAGGCCATGAAGAATCCTAGGAGAAAAAAGATGAGGTCTCATATTTGGAAAAGACACCCAAATCTGAATAATAGATGACTCAACATCAACATCAAACGAAGGCGACCACTTAGGATGCGTTTGGGACGGCGGTACACTTGCTTTGCTTTATAAAAAGTTATTAAATTGTTGTTTGGGGGATTGCGGCGGAACGACGTTAGAAAAAGTTTCGCGGCACACACCTGCTTCTCGCGACCTTCCCCATGTCCTGCGTTCCGCTGCTTTCAGCCGCTTTCCGTGGAAAAATGACTTAAATCTCCGCCGGGCACATGGCGTCTCCATCGCTCCTCTTTTTCCTTTTCACCGTATCTCCTGGCTCCCAGCCTTCGCCACGCTTTACGCTCCCTCATCCGCGTTGATGGCTTCTTCGGTAAAAACGCAGTGCCAGGTGCTGTATACGTTTCTTCGCCGGGCACATGGTGTCTCCATCGCGGACCTAGCTGTTGACGGTGTCGCTGGCCAGGAGACTTCCTTTCACTTCTACTCATTTATATGCAAAACCGAAGTCAAATAATTATATGCTATTACAGGTTTCTTTATCTTCCTTTCACTGGGCTTCGTAAAATTTCTTGCTTTTTGCGCCTGAAGATATTTCCTTCACTGATCATGAGCTCCATGGAACCAATTCATGGCCTCTTCTTCCATCCCAAAATCTGTAGGAGGCTAGTCGGCGATAGTAGTTGTGGTGATTAACTAGGAATATTGAAAATGTCGGTGTTGCTGTGAAAAAAAAGGCTCAGGGGTGGAAGAGCTCCTCGCAGGTTCACGGAAATTTGTCGCTCCTCCTACCGCCGGCGACTACTTTGAGGGTCTCTGGCGAGCACCAACTTCTTCAAAAGAGGAGGCTTGTTCGTTGTACGGCCAAAAAGGTGCAAACTGCAACCTTTTCCCCATTTTTATATGAGAAAAGGCGATCGGTGGCTGAACTGCCCAATTTTTTCTATTCGCCGGTAATTTCGAGGCCGCTGAGGCGCTGATCCCTGATCAGGCGGAGAAGATAGACTTCGGAAGCTGAAGCTAGCTATTTTAAGCGGAGCTATATTCTGCATTGCTAAATTTTTTGAAGCTGCTGGGCTCAATGTTGTGGTGCGTGGGCTCAATCATTTCTTCCTTGAGAAATAAGAAATGAGCTTCAAATTTTGATATTTAAGGGCAAAATTTGAATACGGCGAAGGATGCAGTGACGAATGGTAAGGGAGGTGAAAAAAATCTCCGGCAAAGTTAGAAAAGCGGTGGTCGCCGCGGTGATGGGATGATGAGTTTGGGGATCGATGCCGCGGCTGAAGAGCTTCCGCTTGATGTGTGTGTTCCAGTAGTTCTTGATTTCATTGTCTTCTCCATGGAAGCCGGCCGGCGATGAGTGACCATATGTGATTAAAAGAAACTGTTAATTATTTTAGAAGGAGCAGAAATCTAATTTTAATTTTTTTTAATAACAACTTCTGATCGTTTAATTTTTCATCAAGATTTGTTCATAAGTTTCTTATTTTCAACATAAATCTTTTAATGAAATTGTGAGATGACGAGGAATTTGTTTGCTTTGATTGTAAATAAGTGCAGAAAATTAAATAAAATTCAGTAAAAAAAATCATTTAGCTCAAGAAATTCCTTAAGACCGGCTTCTTTTGATTCAATTGAAGGAATTGAACAAATTTTATTCATCTTCATAAATAAGGGTAACAAGGTAATTTGTTGTCAAACAGCAGCAGCACAGCAGTTCGACAGTAATACTACCCAAACAAAATTGACTAATTTCTATACAGCAACTTTAAAAAGCAACTTTATATACAACAATTTCACAACCTGCTTTACTGACAGCTGCAGCCGTCCCAAACGCACCCTTAATTAACCTCATGTAACAATTATTGATAAAATAGGAGCGGTGAGCAAAGACACGACAATAATCCAAATCGTTCACAAGCTTGATTAAAACATTCTTTGGATTAAGAACAATTACAGAAATATCACCGATGAGCTTAAGGTTGAAAAAAAATTTGCGAATAGCTTCAAGGGATGGACGATGGGTAGGAAATTTTACAACCAAAGCCAAATCAAAAGGCTTAGAAGGCGCAAAAATTTCGGCCTTCGAAATCCACAATGAGGGCAAACCACGATAAGTAGAGATTTTCAGATCAAGAAAAGAGGAAGAGCTGCTAGATAAAGCCTCACGGAAAGACCTAGAAGAGGTGTTGCCATCCAAAAAAACCGGATCAACTAATCTTTTGCCGGCAATCGAACGGCCCAAGAGAGCACAAACAACTCAATAAACCAAAGAGAAGGGCAAGAAAATACCCAAAAATGCGCCAAAGAGGCGCAGCTTGAAACACGCCGAAGAGGCAAGCAAGGAGAAACGGCGGGACGGCGGGATTCCACGCGCCGAAGAGGTGCTTGGGCAGAGCCCTAGCTGAGTGGAGAAGCAGTGTGTCAACGAAGGCTGAGGGAGGTTTGAACTAGCATATTTTATGATTTTTTAGGGCCAAAGTATTTTTTCAAATGATAAATGATAAATCATAAATCATTTGAAAAAATACTTTGGCCCCAAAAAACTAGTAAATAATATTCCATTTATATTTGTTTGAATCTTGTTAATCAAAAAATTTTATATGTGGTTTCAACTTTTTATAATGATAGTTACGAAATTATTATGAGGAAGATTATTATTTTTAAAATTATTGTAATATTATAGATTTTTTTAATTAGATAATAATTTTCTTAGAGCTATCATACAATAGCATTTTTTGTAGTATAAATTAGTTTCCAACTAGTAAAAATTTTTGAAATGAAAATAGTAGTTAGTGCCAGCAATATAAAAATCAAAATAGTGAGAAAACAACCTCAAAGAAATCTCGAGTCATAAACTAGACATTGAACTATTTGGATCTAGCATAATTCAAAATTCGCAAACATTGTTAGTTCTATGTGCAATCTGATTGTGCTGACAAATCCGATTGTACTGTTGTTTCAGACCTTAATTCTATTGTTTGAGCTTGATAGGGGGTCCTTACCTTATTTGGGTTCGGCTGCTTCGTACTAGCAAATAAATTTTCCCATACAACCACACAACATCGTGTCGTTGTGGACCCGTGCATCGCGACACTGTATAGTTTGGTTAGAAACAACCAAAGAGCAAAATGTCATGACGTTTCTAGTCGGTCTAGGCAGTTTTCTTTCTCAATTTTCATATTTAATTTAAAGGATTATATCCCTTGTGTGGTTTTATATGTGTCTCTTTATCTATTATGTGTGGGAAACGGCGCAAAAGATAAGAGAGACAGTGAGAAAGTGTGAGAGAAAAGAGATCTATAAGATTCTCTCAATTTTCATAGTGAATTTCTTGAAGTAGTATGACATTGTAATTTTTTATCGATTTCGAGAATTTTCATATTAAATATTAATATTCTTTATTTTTCGATGTATTTTCTATTTTTTATTTATATTTGTTGTGTGATTTTATGCCCAACACTAACATCTCATATTAAGAATTTAGTAGAACATCGTAGTTGGCAAGTTGTCTACGAGCTAGTCTTAATTCAATTTTTAGTGCTCAACTGCTAAATGCTATCAAGAAACCCCAAAATACTCACTAAAGTACTTGTAAGAATATGACACACCAAGAGGAAATAAGGGGTAAGTGAGCCGAGCTGGATCGAGCTCAACTCATTTATGGGCTCGCGAGCCGAGCTTATCGAGCTCACGAGTCGAGCTCGAGCCCGAGTTTGAGCTCATTTAGTAAACGAGCTCGAGTTCGAGCTTGAACTGACTCGGCTCATAAGCTCACGAGCCGGCTCGAATAAATATTAATATTTTTAAAATAATTTTATTTTATTTATTAAATTTAAATATTAAAAAATTAATAAAAATCACCTAAGTTTTATTTAAATGTTAAACATTTCATATTTATTTTTTTATAAATTTTGATTAAGTTTTAAAAGCTCCGCTTAAGTTTTACAAATCTCGCCTTATTTTTAAAAATCTCGCTTAAATTTGAAAATTCCCGCCCGCGGGCTCGAGCTCATTTATAAGCTTGACTAACGAGCCAAGCTCGATAAGGGCCTAAACTTGACTCGACTCGACTCGTTTACACTCCAATAATGTGCAACAAACACTTAGAATTTCTTTTAATATCAACTACTAATTAAAATCCTTACAAACAAACATAAATAAAAGCTAATGATATAATAATCACATATGCATAATAAATCTTCATATAATATTAAGATAATAAAATATTTTTTAGCTTCATAAATTTTCCAACGCACAGTCGTAATTTATTAAACAAAGCCTTAGCCAAAAATGAAAAGCGAGTGGGACTTTGGAATAAGGCCTCCATCCAAATTTAATCTTACCAAAATAATCCATATTTGTTATTGCTTCATACAGATAATTTAGACTTATCTCTTTTCCTCATCACTAAAAAAATAATGTTTTTCAAATGAGTCAAATCTGTGTGCGATTTGCTGTTAGTTATTGACCCATTGCCATCTTTCAATTCAAAGGGGAACAAAAGCTTAGAAGAATTAGTACAAGATACGCTAAATCAGAATGGATGGTTGGCTGTGAACAAAGTGACAGCGCTCTCTGTCTCATTATATGCTTGATAGTGGAATCCACTGCCATGCTTTCTGCTTCGAAGTTCAATTCAAATGCACTGTATTTTTATTTATATAAGCTTCGAATTCAAAATCTCATGAATGATAGCTTAAACTTTTAACCAATATAATATTATATATATATATTTTGGGAAATTTAGGGGCCAAAAAGCCCATCTATTACTTGAAAAGTAAAAACAATTACAAATAAAGAAGAAATATAAAAAAAAAAACAGCCCACCATAAGAAAAAATATAAAAAAAACTTATGTGGGCAAAAGAAACCACAACTATACCACCCTAATTATCCAAAAAAATTGAAGTACCAAAATGTGGTAGTAGATGCAACGCATCTAGGACTCAGGCTGCTGACCATATAGGAATACTCGATAGGCTCGCAGAAACGGAGATCCCCTGGTTGCCGAAGGAAGACCATCCAAGGGGAAAGAGGACCAGCAGCTATCATCATCGTCCTCAAAATTCCCGCAGGGACCGAAGCAGCTTTCTTGACAACCCTATAGGTCGCCAAGGAGAAAAACCAGCCAATAAATCTCTTCCATATGCAAATTTCCAGCCAAAAAAGAAACTTCCAGCAGGCCCAAAAATATCTTTCAACCAAAAAGCATAACATCCAAACCATCTGAATATAGCCAACCCCACGGCCATGAGATAGAACCAAGCCAGCACAGTCAGAAAAATTCAGCATATTTGTGTTTGATCCCATCAATATTTTTTCAATGCATCACCTTTACTTTAATATAGATTTAATACTCTCAGCAACCCCATAAGGAGATCTCCAGGAATTAGAAAACCTCCTATTATTTCTCTCCCTCCAAATATGATAAATTGCACAAGCCAATACCGAGAAACAGAAATTTTTCTCCACAACAGAATAAGAGAAAGTAGTGTTCAACCAATCAAAGGCCTGAAACAGATTCGGTCTAAACAGAAATTCTCTAAAAATAGGTAGAATTAACAGCAACACAGAGAAGGAGAAATCACATTCGAAAAAAAGGTGCTGAAGAGTCTCTTGGTGAGATTTACAGAAGGAGCAATCTACAGTGACGTTAATACCAGTCCTAATAAGAGTATCCGCACACTTAAGCTTGCCAATCAAAGCCATCCAAGTGTAACAGGCAAACTTAAGGGAAGCTTTTTTAAACCAGACAAAGTCATGCCAGTCAACCAACACTAAATTGGAATAAAATTTGGAAGTGAAATCCTTAAAAGTAGGCCTGCTGGTGCCATCCCACAACATAACCGATTCCTCAGAAATGGCAATATTCAAAATCTCAGTTTTAATCTCTAAAGGGAAGGCATCAGGTAGAGACCAAGCACCATAAAAAATAAAATTCCCCACCATAGCAGAAGATAGCCTACTATCAGAAATAAAATCTCTCAATAGTTTACCATTAAACCAAGGGTCCCAAAGAAAAGAAAACCTGCTATTGGGACCAGTAAAAAATGAGAAATAATGCTTAAAGGCCAAAGCATGAGTGCAGATCATTTTCCAGAAGTTGGAAGAGGACGGTGGAGCAGATTTCCAAGAAGATAGGAATTTAGCTCTAAACCACTTCCCCACTAGGTTATCACCATTATATATTTTCCAAATGAAAGAAGCAGCAGTACCAAAATAAAGGACATCAAAGGAATGGATACCCAAACCACCATGAATTTTAAGCTTAGTAATAGAGCTCCAAGGAATTAAATACATTTTCTTTGCTTCAGTGTCACCATGCAGTAAAAATTTAGAACAAAGCTTTGAAATAAGAGTTCTGCATCTTTTAGGTATAATTGCTCCTCTAATCCAATAGGTTATCGTATTAGCAATTGTGTATTTTAAAAATTGAAGCCTACCTGCAAAAGACAAAAACTTAACTTTCCAACCCGCAAGTAGAGCAGAAATTCTGCCCAGTAGGGGTTGAAAGTGAGAAAAATTGAGTCTGGATGGGGAGATGGGAAGACCAAGATAGGTGAGGAGGATATTGGTGTTCTGGATGCCAAGAAGGTCTGCAATAAGAGAGGGGGCAGTGACATTTTTAGAAAAAATAATATAGCTTTTTGAGGGGTTAACAGCTAGGTTGGAGGCCTCTGCAAACCTATTTAAGGAAAGTAAAAGGAACTGGGCATTATCATGTTCAGCTTTCCCAAAAACGAACAAATCATCAGCATACATCAAGTGGTTAACACTAACCCCATTACAAGTGATACCTTGGAAAATATTGGGATGCAGGCAGTGAGATAAGCCATCCATGGCAATACAAAATAAGAGAGGGGAGAGGGGGCATCCCTGTCTCAGACCAGAAGAGGACTTGAAAAAGCCTTCAAGAGAACCATTGATGCAGATAGAAAAATACACATCAGAAATACAGCATTTAATCAATTTGATGAAGTGCTCAGGAAAGCCTTTAAGTTTTAAGCGACGTAACAGAAATTATCTGGAAAGAGAGTCAAAAGCTTTCCGAATATCCAGCTTAGCACAAAAATATTTGATATTGGCATTGAACTCCCTCAACAACTCAGCAGCCAAAATAACATTATCAGAGGCACAACGCTTGGCAATAAACCCAACTTGACTTTCATGAATTATAAGAGGTAGCACCTCTTTAAGCCTATTAGCAAGCAACTTGGCTACCACTTTGTAGAACACATTGCAAAGTGAAATGGGCCTGTAATCCGTAATATGAGAAGCATGTGTATTTTTTGGGATTAAGGCAATGACAGTAGCTTTAGTGGCTCTAGGGAGATAAGCATTGGAAAAAAACCATTTAACAGCCCTACAAAATTTAGCTCCAATCACGTGCCAAGTTTTCTTATAAAACTCAAAAGAGTAACCATCCGGGCTAGGAGCAGCATCCGATTTACCAGAAAAAAACAACTTTCTTAATCTCCTCATCCGTGACCGAATTGAGAAGCATAGGATAAAGCTCGACAGGAAATGTTTTACCAACAGGAATATGAACATCCTCCCACCCCACAGAGATCGGGGAGTTAAATAAAGCCTTGAAATGATCAGTAATTGCTAAAGAGATATTAGAATGAGTAGTGAAGGATCCATTATCAGTAGTAATTTCCCTAAGAAAATGACTGTTGCTTCTAGCCTTAATCTTAGCAAATAAAAAACCCAAGTCATCTTCACCCTTCAAAAGCCAATAGGTCTTAGCACGCTGAGAAATCCAAGCCGACCAAGCAGATTGAAGATTAGCCAATTGATCATTAATCTCTTTAAGAGAATTGTTCAAAACCGGATTCAAAGGATTAGCTTGAATCTCTTCCAGACAATAGATTTGAGAATATTTCAAATCCTTGATAGCATTACTAAGAAAGTTGGAGGAAGACCAGCTTTTCGTTTTAAGAGCATTCTTAAGATGCCTAAGGCTCCGATAGAAATCAGAGATAGGACTATTCTCATGAGGTTTCGAAAAAGCTTGCACCAAGTCCTCCCAGAAAGAATCAAAATTGACCCAATAATTTTTAAATTTAAAATGCACCTTAGGAGTCTGAGAAACAGAGTCCAAAAGAATGAGAGGAGAATGATCCGAACCCCCTGGGGGTTCAATTTTGTAGTAGAAATTTTGATATCGAAGCAGGAATTCAGAATTCACCATCATCCTATCCAGTTTAATATGAATGGGCATCTCCACCCTCTGATTAAACCAAGTGTAGAAAAGGCCAACGGAAGCAAGGTCCTGAAGACCACAGTCGAAAACACATTTGTTGAGTTCCCCTAGAGAGCTTTGAGACGGGTTATTACCCCCAGCTTTTTCATAATCAAAACTGTAACAATTAAAATTACCCAAAATGATCCAAGGAAGATCACTAGAAGGTGCAACATTCCGGATATCATCCCAAAGAACTTTCCTGTCATTCACATTATTGGAGGCATAGAAAACAGATAGCTCAAAAGAAGCATTCCCCCAAGTGAAGGAACCATGGATGAGTTGAGAGGAAGAGAAGGAGGGAGTAAAAGTAACAGCAGCTTTGTCCCACTTGAGCCAAATCCTACCCGGATTAGAAAAACAGAAATTATTGAAACTATCCTCCAAATCAAACACTTTATGTCGGTGCAGAAACCACGGGTCTAAAGTAGACTGAATAGGAACTTTTGCTTCAAGAATTGCTAGAAATTTGAGACAATGAGAAGAAACTAAATCTTTGCAAAGACGAACTTTGTCAGGGTTATTAAACCCCCTCACATTCCAACAAGCTAAAGGAGAACCAGACATTAATAACGGGATCCTTTGCCTTTTTTGGCAGTTTTAGGCTTAACTTTTTTGGCTTCTTTGGGGGATTTGGATTTGACTTTGGAATTATGAAGACGTTCTGAAGAAGAACCATCCGTAGAGGATTGAGTCGTAGAAGAAGAGGGGAGCTCTCCATCAGCAGTATCATCATTTCCAGGAGGATTATCAATAGAAGGAAGCTCAGCATCTAAAGCTTGAAGGGAATCAAATTTATTAGCAGTAGGGATTTTAGGGGGGAGGTATAGAGGAAGGTGAAATAGTTTGCTCAGAGGAAGAAGCCACATCCATAGGGAGATTTAGATTAGGTAGAGAAAGGTCTTTTGTGGAGACGGGAAGCACAACAGTCGATATTTTCGGCTCAGTGGACAACATGACAGGAGCATTAATGAAAGGGTTTGGAAGAATTCCATCCTGAGACTTAAGAGAAGTCTCACCAGTCAAAGAAGAGGGACGGGGAAGAGGTGGTTTGGAAGGAGGATTTTGTTCCCGGTGAATAGGATGTCTGCTGGAGCTACGACCTCTCGGGCGAGCAGAAGGTGGTATGATAGGTTTTGGATTAGGGTTTGAGGAACAAAGAGAGAACGGGTGAAAAAGGGATCCACAGCCTTCACATGGGGAAGGTTTTCAGTCATAGGCTGCTAACTTTTGAGACTTCAGTACGTTTCTCACTTCAATTTCATGGTTATTTCTCAGGAAGGGGAGGAGTTTTATTGATGTAAACACACACCCTACAAGGTGGAGTCTGGTAACGAATTGGCAGTGAAGTGTGTCAATGCAGAATCAGAAACCCCGATGAAACTAGCAATCGCGGGAGATCCCTAAAGGTGTCACAGGCGCCAAGGTAAATCCATAATTTTTATCCAGATAGGGTATAGTGGTATTTTCAATCCCTAACCGGGCTTAAACTTTGGGTTCCAGCGTTGCAAGATGAAAGGCTTTCCCAACAAAAACCAGGGCCCTTCCACACAATTTCCAATCTCCAACCGCTAAGAATTTTAAGAGAAAGAATCCATCAGCAAGAGAAAGGGAGACATCCCACCTTTGATGTTCCAAACCTTTTTTCATAGCCAAAAGCAGTCGTTCGTAGATAGGGCGAGGGCCGATCGAGTAACCCACCAACGAAAGGTTCCAGAAATTAGCACTTCCGAAAGATATCTGCCTGAGGAAAGCTTCGGAGCCGGGGTAACGAAGGAGACGGGGAAGTTGGTCGACTTAAAGCTAGAGTTGAAACATTATCCGCATAAGAGCCAAGAACGAAGCACGAAGGTTGACTTTAGAAGCAGTCGAAGATAGGGGGGGGGGGGAATCTTGAGAAGCAAGCTCCATGCAAACAGGAAAGTCTCTCCTCTAGGGAAAGAGACGAAGACCGCGGAAAGGAAGGCGAAACCTAGCAGAGCAGTTACCAATATATTGTCAAATGCAGTTGTATAAATTTTATACTTATTTATTTTGATTATTTGATTTAATTTTAAAATAAATTATAATTTTGTTGTTTTTTATTTTTAGAAGAAAACAAATTAAAAATCAAAATAAAAAATTGAATTATTAAATAAATAAGTGATATAATAATCAACATTATTTTTTATTTCATATATTTAATAAATATATATATATATATTTATAATAATATATATATATATAAAAATATATAATATATATATATATATATATATATATAATATTATATATATATATTCTTGAAATTAAATTAATTATAAAAAATATATAATATAATTTAGTTAACTGAATCAAAATTTAATTTTAAGAAAATATATAATCGATTAAATTTTTAAAATTTTAAAACTTTGAAGTTAAAATTAATTAATTAATCAAATCTACATTCTAATATTATATGCTTCAAAGTTGAATTCGAATCAACTGTTGCTGATTACTGGAAAAATGAAAAGTCAACCAATGTGCCAAAATTGGCTGAACAATCCCAATGAGGATCCAATTTCTCCCACTCTTTTTTGCATAGTGCCGTATACTTCTTTTTTGACGTTTGAACTTTGCGTAACAGCTGGAGATCATCTCTTAAAATTTTATCCTTAGAATTCAACGAGCATTGAAAAGTAGCAATGAGAAATAAGTGCTTGTCTTGAGCTTAAAGAAAAAGGTTCAGTAGGTGGAGTTTGTAGTGCTAACTCGGTATTATAGAAATAAAGGGCCTGTTTGATTTAAAATAAAAGAGCTCCAGAGTCTTTTTTTATATAAAGGGATTTGGAAAATATTAAGGTTTGATTTGAGATTTTTAAAATAGAGAATAAAATTTTGACGTTATTAAAATTCACTATCTAGTATAATTTTAGTATTTTTGAAAATTGTTAGATTTGATCGATTTCTAAATAACACCATCATTAGACTTTCATTTCACTTCAATAAAATAATAATTTATTGCATTTATTTTACACTCATTCATATAAAAATAATTCAAATATATTGCATTCATTTTACACTGCTCAAAATATTTTAAATAGATTACATTCATTTTACACTTCATTTCATTTACTCTACATTTCTTTTATAACAAACTCAACAACAAAAAATGAGAAATGTTTTTAAAATAATAAACAAATATGTTTGACTTAAATTTAGGACCCTGAAACTCCTATTGTGGTGTTTATATTTTTTGCTTACAGGTTGTTTCATCTATTGAAAAGCAAATACAAAGTAAAATGAAATGCAATATACTTAAAATATTTAGAATTATTTGGATGAAAAAAAATGATGATGTTTTTTTTTTTTAGGGACAATTGATTTGCTAAAAAGGAATACAAATTATTCTAAATACAAAAGGATTCACATTTTGGGTGTTCGATTTGATGAAAAATAAATATATTGTAAAATTTTATAAAAATCTATTATTATTCTCTAATTCATTTTTTATGTATAATAAACCATCAATTGTTTTAATGAACTCCAATTACACTGCAAGTTGACTATGTTGTCACCAATCGCTGTGATTTAAAATTAATAAGAAAGCTCAACTTTGTTACATGATACAAGCACAGATTTGTGTCGCACAAGATATAAATTATAAATATCCTAAATAAAAAATAAAAAAAATATATATTTTTTATAAATAAAATTATTATATTTTAGATAAATGATAAATAATTTTTAAATTTTTTTAAATATTCACATAAGCCAATTCAACAAAAACTTGATTCAAACACAATTGCGTAAATTGGTCAAGTCGAAATCGAAATCTTTTTAATAAAGTTTTTTCATTCAAATAATTTTAATACTAAAAAGTTAATTTAAAAATAATAAGAAAGCTCAAATTTTTGTTACATGATACAAGCACAGATTTGTGTCGCACATAATATAAATTATAAATATCTTAAATAAAATATAAAATAATATACTTTTTATAAATAAGATTTATATATTTTACATGAATGATAAATATGATAAATAATTTTTAATTTTTTATTTAAATATTCACATAAGCCAATTCAACAAAAACTTGATTCAAATCAAACACAATTGAGTAAACTCCCCAAGTTGAAATCAAAATCTTTTTAATAAAAATTTATTAAATTCAAATAATTTTAATAAAACAAGTTTAATAAGAAAATAATAAGAAAGCTCAAATTTGTGTAACATGATACAAGCACAGATTTGTGCTGCACATAACATAAATTATAATATCCTAAATTTATATATATTTTACATAAATAATAAATATGATAAATAATTTTAAAATTTTTTAAAATATTCACATAAGCCAATTCAACAAAAAAACTTGATTCAAATCAAATACAATTGTGTAAACTCCTCAAGTTGAAATTCAAATCTTTTTAATAAAAATTTTTTAGTTCAAATAATTTTAATACTAAAAAGTTAATTTTAAAATAATAAGAAAGCTCAAATTTGTATTACATGATACAAGCACATATTTCTGTAACAAGACTTACTTTCCAACAAACAAATTTGATATCCTTTCAATAAACCTCTACAGATTTCACCTTCTACAGTATGGCTACTGGATGTTACAGCCACCTGAGTCTTGCGCACGGCGTACATTGCCATACGCAGAGAGTTCCACAAGATCCAAATCCCGTCCTATAAGTTCGTGAAACGAGTCAGCAGAAATTTATTGATGATAACTAATGGTCCGTTCGTAGTTTTTTATTTAATAATTGTTTTTAAGAAAATTTATGACTAGAAACAGTTTTTTTATAATTAGATTTGTTAGAGTGTAATAACTATCATAATATTTTTCTTTGAATTATTCGAAAGTTTGTTTTCCTCTAACAATTCAACAAACAGCTGTAGCAGTCTCAAATAGGGCAAATTATTAGATCCGGTCACCATGTAGAGATACGTCCGGACACCAATAAAATATTATTTTAAGTCAAGTGCGTCAAAAGCGCAGGTAAAGCGCACCTAAAGCCTTGATTAATAATTAATAATCAAATATTGTTCTTGATTTCTATCTAAAAAAATAAAATAAAGAAAATTTGTCTCAAAGGACCCTAACTCATTCTTAAGATATGCATAGATGAGTCTTGAATGAAGCAGCAACATACCTGATACTCTACAATAGGCACTCTTCTGTATGAGGTCTGACTTGGATATCTCGGTTTTATTTCCTTTGAACCGATTAACAGTAGCCTGAAAATGGAAGAAAGTTATAGAATAACTTGTCCATGATAAAAACCCACTGATAGATGAAGGCTTTTCCTGTATTTTTTTCTTTTTAAAAAATTTGGAAAACAAGAGTGAAGAATCCAAAGAGATGATCTCCTTACTCGTGACAATAGGAAATACATAAAATTCCTAGGCATCTAAGTATACTGAATGGTCCTACACAAGTTGATCAGATTAACATTAAAAAAAGTAGGAAATAAAAGAGAGAGACTAAGGATTACATAAATAGAAATAATTCATAATAATTTGTAAAGAATAAATTTTATCATATATAAAAAAAACAAATGAAAAATGATGATGATACAACAACAACAACATCAAGCCTTTGTGTGGGGCCGGCTACATGAATCCTATTTCGCCATTGTGTTAGGTTAAAAGTGAAATTCTCATTTAAATCTAGTAAAGAAATATCATTTCTAATATTTTCTAACCAAGCCTTTTTAGTTCTACCTCTAACTTTCTTAACATAAGTCAAATCTAATACCTCAACTTTCCTAACTAGGTCATCGGAAGGCCTCCGTTTAATGTGACCAAACCATCTAAGGCGACTCTCTCTAATCTTATCTTCCACTGGAGCTACTCCAACCTTTTCACGTATATGCTCATTTTGTATCCTATCTTTAAGGGACAAGACACTCATCCACCTAAGCATCCTCATCTCTGTAACACTTAACTTAGTATTATGCTTCTCTTTTAATGGCCAACATTTGACACCATAAATCATTACAGGTCTCACCACCATCTTATAGAATTTTTCCTTAAGTTTGAGGGGGACTTTTCTATCGCACAATAAGCCCGATACATTCCTCCACTTCAATCATCCAACTTGAATTCTGCTGATAATATTCCCATCAATTTCACCATCACTTTGAACAATAGATCCAAGATATATAAAATGTGTACTCTTATTAATTACTTGATCGCCCAAAGTCACAATCCCCTCAATAGGTCTATTGCTACTAAAATTACACTCTATATATTCAGTTTTAGATATACTCAAGAGAAAACCTTTAGACTCTAAAGTTGACCTCCAGAATTCAAGTTTACCTTCAACTCCCTCTCTAGTCTTATCAAAAAGAAGAATATCATCAGTAAAAAGCATACACCAAAGTACATCCTCTTGCAAATATCTAGTGATAACATCCATGACTAAAGAAAAAATATATGGACTTAAGGCTAATCCTTGATGTAATCCAACCGAAATAAGAAAATACTTGGTCAAACCACCTTGTGTTTGAACACAAGTAATAGCTCTTGCATACATATCTTTAATGATTTGAATATAAGCATAATTAACTCCTTTCTTTTCAAGAACTCGCCATAACACTTCTCTCGGAACTTTATCATATGCTTTCTCTAAATCAATAAATATCATATGTAGATCCTCCTTATTCTCTCTATATTTCTCAATAAAACCTCTCAATAAATGTAAGTTGATCCTTTTTAGGAATCAATCAAAAAGCCCCTAAATTTTTCAAGTGGAGTCTAGCACCTAAATTTGAAATATTTAAAGAAGAAATAAAAATCATGTTCTTTTATTTATAATAACATCATTCAAATCTTGAAGATCATAATAAAACTATCAACTTTTATTCACAACAATTTGTTAATTTCTTAATGATTTGGTTATAACAAGCACAAATATGAATGACTAGCTCATTTTAAATGCTTAGATCTTAATTTTGTAAATAGAAAGATTTAAATGGAACGCATGCAAATGTCCCAATTTTCAAACGTGCTTAAAATTAAGGATGTTATGATTAATAAATACAAGAATAAATACAAGAATAAATAAAGAATGTAAAACAAGCAGAAGATAGATGACTGTTACAAATTGGTTGTCAATAGGCATAATAGAATGCTCCTTTGATTATTGGAGGGGATTTCAATTGTATTTTATCTCAAGAGGAGAAAAGAGGTGGGAAGAAATTCAAAATGAACCAAGGCTCCAAAGATTTTCAGAGTTTCATGATCAACAATGATCTTCACCTGGTAAATTCAATGGGACCTAAATTCATGTGGTGCAATAATAAATCCGGAAGTAATCGTATTTGGGAGAAATTGGACAGGTGCCTTATAAACTCTTCTGCTATGAATTTTCTTCACTTAGCTATCATTAAACACCTGCCTCGTTTTGCTTCGGATCACTGTCCATTAGTTTTGGAATTATTCAAACTAGTGGACTCAGTGAGGAAAGATATTAGATATGAAGAGATTTGGGCTACTTATTATGGAGCAACGGCATTGGTGAAGAAGATTTGGGAAAATAAATGTTCTGGTAGTCCGGCTATCATTCTCAGTAAAAAATGTAAGAAGACTCTAAGAGCTCTATTCTTTTGGAGTAGAGAGAAACATAAAAACTTATCTCAGCTCAAGGAGGATCTCAAAGCAGAAATTCTGGAAATCCAATTAGAAGAGGCAGAAGTTGGTATTTCTATGGACAAGCTTCAGATTTTGAGAAGTAAAATCAATGAGTTAAATGTTACTTTAGCTAGACTCAATACTTGGTGGAAGCAAAGAGCTAAGATCAAGTGGATGGAGGAGGGTGACTGTAACTCCAATTTTTTTCACAGTTTTGCGAATGCTAGAAGAAACTTAAACTGGATTCATCACATCAAGACTTTAGAAGGGGAAATCTCAGAAGATGAAACTGTTATTCAGGAGACCTTCTCAGTTTATTTCAAAAATAAATGGCAGAATAGGGAGTGTTCTCTGGTAGGTTGGCCATTTCCGACAGAGACTCTTGATGAGGCGGATCAAGCGATGCTTGGTGCAGATTTCTCCAGAAATGAACTCCAGCTTGTGGTGGAGAATTCGGACAGAAACATATCTCCAGGATTAGATGGGATTACATTTTCTTTCTTAAAAGACTTTTGGAGTATTATCAAAGAAGATGTGTGGAATGCAGTTAGCCAATTCTTCAAGGAAGGTAAGATGGATAAATCCTGGAAAGAAACTTTAATAGTTTTAATCCCAAAGATTAAAAATCCGCAAGTTCCTAGCAACTTCCATCCCATCAGTCTTTGTATGACCATCTACAAACTAGTTGCTAAAATGATGTTCAATAGGCTAGAAAAAGTCTTGCATAAGATTGTATCTGAAGATCAAGCGGCTTTTGTTAAAGGTCGTTCTTTAAATGATCATGTTTTATTGGCCCAGGAGGTGTTTAACAAGTTCAGATGGTCTAAAAGTAAGGAGGGCTTATGTGCTATTAAAATTGACATGGAACAGGCGTATGATAGTATGGGGTGGTTAACTTTGAAGCAAGTTCTGTTTCAGTTCAGATTTCCTAATAAGTTCATTGAACTTATTATGCAGTGTGTGCTGGATCCTAGATTTTGTATTTTGATTAATGGAAAGAAAACAAGTTGGATTGAAGGGAGATGTGGTTTTAGACAGGGATGTCCGTTATCCCCGTCATTATTCATTTTATGTTCTCAATTACTTTCCTATGCTATTAAGGAGAGGTGTAAAGGAGTTTCGGTTTCCAAAAATGCTCCCAAGGTAACACATCTGTTGTATGCAGATGACATTTTGCTGTTTTCAGAAGCTAAGCTTAAGTCTATCAAGAAGTTAAAAAAGATCATCTCTAACTACTGTATGTGGACGGGACATAAGGTGAATGAATCTAAATCGTTGATCATCTTTGGGAAACATACTAGTAGGAAAGCTAAGCAGGCGGTTACCAAAGCTCTGAGCTATAAACAAGTTAAAGAGTTTGATTATCTCGGGGTAAGGATGGCTTTGAGAAGGCTGAGCAAAGTTGATTTCCAAGGCTTATTAGAGAATGCAGCTAGCAGACTGAACACTTGGGGTAAGAGATGTATCTCCTTGGAAGGTAGATTGGTTCTTGTGAAATCTGCATTTTTGACTCTACCTTTATTCATTTCTTCTATTTCAATCGTTCCATTGAGCATTCTTAAAGAATTTGACAAGATGTGTAGGGAGTTTATATGGTGTAAAAATAAGGGGGAACCTGGTATCCATTATGCTTCGTGGGATTTACTTTGCAAATCTAAAAGTGGAGGTGGTCGTGGTTTATTTTCAGCTGTGGATAAGGTGGGTCCCTTAAGAGCTAAATTTGCTTGGAGCTTTATTTCAAAGCCTTACTCTTTATTGAATCAAATTTTAAGAGCTAAGTATGGGGAAGATGTTTGGTCTTCTGTTAGGAAAACTGGTTGCTCGTCTACTTGGAAGGTTATCACCAGCGGAGCTAAATTCCTAAGAAAGGTTATAAGATGGCAAATTGTTAATGGAGAATCTATAAACTGGTTATATGATACTTGGATTCTAGATAGGAGTATTGCTAAATGGCCAACGTTTGTAAATATACAAGATCCTACTGATTTCAATCTAAGCTATTTCATTGAGGAGGGACAATGGAAGTTGGATAAGTTGAAAGAGATCTTTGGGGAACAACTGATTGAGTCTATTATGAGAACCTCTATTGTAGCAGGCAACGGCTCAGACAGGTTGGAACTTATCAAGATGTATTCTGGTAAATCTGTTACTGGCCTGATAAGAGAAGCCGAAGAGGAGTTGGATAATCAGAATGCTCATTGGAATTGGATGAAAAAATTGAAGCTTAATCCCAAAACGGAACTCTTCTGGTGGAGAATGTATAATAATGCTATACCGTCGAATGCTATGTTGGTTAATAGGAGGATTACAACAGTTTCTGGTTGTCCTAGAAGAAGCTGTAATGAGATTGAAGATGGAAATCACATTGTGGGAAGTTGTGTTAAAACTTTGCAGGTCATTGCTTTACTGAATAAATGGGGTTTCCAGGTCCCGGTTTTCGGTAATTTTGAAGAATGTTTGACTGGTTTACAAAGAATGATTGGAAAACAAGATTTATCAGCCAACTTGTTCTGTAATGCTATTTGGCTGGTGTGGAAGAATAGATGTAAACTTGTTAATACAAAGAGGGAGAATTCTGTTAATTCCATTGCTGCTGAAACTGTTTCTTATGCGGTTAAAAGTAATTTTGTTAATATCCACCAAGTCATCTGGAATGCTAACCGGCTTCTGCTGTATAATCATTGGCATCCCCCGCCCCTTGGATGGATTAAAATCAACTTTGATGGTGCGTTGAGGAGGAACAACTCGGCTGGAGTAGGTGGGGTTGTGAGAGACCACAAGGGTAGATTTTTACTGGCGTTTGGCAACTCACTTCATCATTGGAATGCTGCTCAAACTGAATTGCATGCTGTGAAGTTTATAAAGTTTGTGAAAAGGGATTGGATGTCGGAATCTCTTGGAGTCATCATTGAAGGAGACAACAGTAACATCATTTCTTTGCTCCAAAAAGAATTCAAAAGGTGGAAGGTTAGCAATGCTATTGATGATAATTTAGATTTCTTACTTGATTTCAATCAAGTTATTTTTTCTTTTACCAATAGGTTGGGTAAAAAATTAGCGAACATTTGTGCTAATTTGGCTGTAGAAGGTTCTTTTGTTTGGGAAGATCTTCAAGGTACTTCCATTCCTTCTTCTTTCCTAAATTGTTTGAAAGAGGAATGTGAAACCTTAGATGTTCCGTGAGTGTGCTGTTTGTATTTTGTTTCTCGTCGTTTTTTTTTTAATGCAATTTTATGCATTGGTTATCAAAAAAAAAAAAAAAGTGGGTAACGAAATGCACTAATTAATTATAAAGTGTTCATTTTGTAGATATGATTACTGGAGCATAAGTGTATGATGTGACACTTTCCTTGTAAAAGAAAGGACACATAGCAAAATAAAACATATAAATCGAATATTGAATTATTCTTAACAGAGAACTATGAAGTCACTGATAAAGCCAACTATGTTAATGAATTCAAAGTAAAAAAGTCACTTGTGAAAGTAACAACAACAAGTCTTTATCCTAATATGTTCAACAACATGAATCCTTTTTCTCCATTGTGTCAGATTAAGAGTCAAATTCTCATTTAGATCTCATAAACAAAGGTCATTTCTAATATTTTCTAACTAAGCCTTTTTAGGTCTTCCTCTACCTTTCTTAAAATAGGTTAAACATAATACATCTACTATCCTAACCAAGTCATTTATGTGACCAAACCTTCTAAGACGACTGTCTCTAATTTTATCTGCCTCTAGAGCTACTCCAACCTTTTCATGAATATGCTCATTTCGTATCCTATCTCTAAGAGTAAAGTCACTCATCCACCTGAGCATCCTCATCTTTGCAACACTTCACTTAATATTATGTTTCTTTTTTAATGGCAAACATTCTGCGCCATATAACATTGCAAGTCTAACCACTATCTTATAGAATTTTCCCTTAAGTTTGAGTGATACTTCTCTATCACACAACAAGCCTGATGTTTTCCTCCACTTCATTCATCCAATTTGAATTCTACTAAAAATATCCCCATCTATTACTCTTAGAGATAGGATACGAAATGAGCATATACGTGAAAAGGTTGGAGTAGCTCCAGTAGAAGATAAGATTAGAGAGAGTCGCCTTAGATGGTTTGGTCACATAAAACGGCGGCCTTTCGATGACCCGGTTAGGAGAGTAGAGGTATTAGATTTGACTTATGTTAAGAAAGGTAGGGGTAGACCTAAAAAGACTTGGTTAGAAAATATTATGAATGACCTTTCTTTATTAGATTTAAACGAGAATTTGACTTTTAATAGGACACAATGGAGAAAAAGGATTCATGTAGCCGACCCCACGTAGTGGGATAAAGGCTTGATGTTGTTGTTGTTGTTGTATTTTACCATCACTCTGAATAATAAACCTAAGATATCTAAAATGTGTACTCTTATTAATGACTTGATCGCTCAAAATCACTTAATGAAAGTAAGCATAATAAAAATGATACTGTTAATATGAAGATGTGATAAAAAGATTAAGGATTATATCATGCGATAAGAGTAGTATATATTTAAAGATATGATTATGAAAAAAAAAAAATTAAGTGCTACTTTTGGGTGTTAGATGTACAAGAATCTCAACAAGCAAACTTCTATGAAAAGCAATAAAATAATTTCTCTATAGATTAGAATTACGTGCTACTTCAAACAAGAAATTTATGTACCTGTAAAACCTGACAGTTCTCCAACGTGCTCTTACCACCCTGAAATATGCAAACAATCAATAGAGACAATATAGCAGATTATAACTGCAAATGAGTACTCTTTGTAGACATAAACAGACTGGGTGGTGATCTTGTTCTCAAAAATTGTTGCTCAAGCCATGATGACTATAATAACTTGCATGCATGCATCGTAAAGTTCTTGGTTTAGTCAGAATGGATAATATTAATGCACACTAATGTAAAGTTGAGAGGGTTCACATTCAATGAATATGTTACCAGTCTGTACCATTACACTACTTATCCACGAAAGCCTTGTATTCACAAGCAAAGCTTGACATGGACTAAAACAAACATGTCCTAAAGCAGAGCCCTGCATTGGGTACCCATACCCACACCCACCCACGTACCCACCCATACCCAATGGGCATGGGTGGGTATGGGTACGCCCATAGCCTCGTGGGTGGGTATGGGTGGGTACTCAACATCAGAGGAGAACCAATTTACATTACTAATCATCTTATACATGCAATATATTATAATAATCCTTACTATACAGTGCGCAACACTGAACCGCGTCACGACCATGATAAATTTTGATATGTGGCTTGAAAGTTTGCAGTCAAAGAAAATGGCATAAAATCTCAATGCCATCATTCTATGGCAGACTGCATTCAATAAGCTTGGAAAGTGGGTGGGTATGACATCCGAAAAGTCACAATAGGTGGGCGTGGGTGGGCAAAGCCCGCCAACGCAGAACGTGGGTACCCAGTGGGTACCCAACCAGGACCCCATGTAGGGCTCTGTCCTAAAGCCAGTGTCGAGAGCACAGTCCTCATTTTCCCACCAATGGTAACATTTTATATGTAGATGTACAAATTCTATAAAGCACCTGATAGACTGGCTAAATTTGATTGGAAGTAAATTAGGAAATTTCCTAACCAAGAGGGATTTCTTTAGGAAGGTTTTTAATCAAAAGAAATTAATTACGAAATTTTTCCTTTTTTTTTTTTGAAGAAATGCTATAAGCAATATTATTAATAGAAATCAAGAAACAAAGCAACCTATGACAAGAAACACTTGTTACATTCCTCCTTTAACAAGTTAAAGAAATAAGGAGGAACCTTATTGCAATCTAATCTATCCCAAATGAAATCATATTCACTAGCAATGTTAGAAAAACAATCCGCTAACTTATTGCAATCCCTATTCACAACTTGAATGATAACTTGATTAAAATATCTTAAAAAGAAAAAATCACCTTGTATGGTTCCGTCTTCATAGAAATCCTTTTTGCTAAGCATTTCCTTCACAAACTTCATAACAAAGAAGTTATCTCCTTCTATGATAATACCTTTTGTTTCATACATCCAATCTTGAATAAGCTTCCTCAAAGATAGAATTGCTTCCAGCTCCATTACCGAACAATCCCAGTGAGTGCCTTTAAATCCAAAGGCAAATAAAAATCTACCTTTGCAATCTCTTATGATCCTGCCAACTCCTGAATTATATGAACTATGAAGGACAGCATCAATGTTAAATTTAATCAAATCGTTCGGAGGGGGATTCCAAGTAGAAGAATTCAGCCTAAGCTGATTAGAATCCCAGTTGACCGAAGTTAGATTAAAGGAATTTGAAGAAGAAGCAAGGCTGACTGCATTAGCTGCTATCAAATTAACACTATCTTCTTTGCTACCATGTATCATTCTATTCCTAATTTTCCAAGTCAGGAATACCATGGTACAATATAATTTGCCCATAAAAGAGTTAGATTTAGACATAAAGAGCAATTCCTGGTAGCATATATCCATGCTGGAGAAAACCGGCAGATTATAACCCCACCTGTTAATAATTCTGATAACTTTATGAAGGAAAATACAATGGACTGCTATATGTTCTGCATTTTCCACATTACCACATCCTTATGTACATCCATTGTAGTTGATAAGTCTTCTATACATCAAGAAGTCATTAGAAGGAATAGAGTTATGATCTAGTCTCCACCAAAACAACTCCACTCTTGGGCTTAATTTAAGGTCTCTTAATCATTTCCAGTTTTTTATCTTCAACTTCATGGCTTCTGTTATGATCTGTAATCATGCCAGATAAAGTTTTACCCGAGAGCTTGAACAATAACTCCCTCTCATCAACAGGAAGTTCTCTATGAATAGGGATAACATTGATCAATTTAACAAGTTCCTCACCGAAAACTTGTTTTAACTTCAAAATGTTCCAGCTACCGTCTTGGATAAAAGCATTTAGAGTACATTGATCATCTTGAAGTTCAGCCACAAAAGTTGGCCAACACTTTATACTTTTGTGTAATAACCAGATATCCTTTGACGTGTTAACTTTTTTACCATATGCTATTTTCTACCTCATTATTTTCTTCAGGAATTTAGCTCCAATATTGATGATCTTCCAAGTTGAAGACCTTCCATAAGAAAATTTTCTGAATTTCAGAAATCTTCCCCATATTTAGCAATCAGATTTCTATTTAGCAAGGTGTTCGGTTTTGAAATAAGGCTCCACACAAATTTAGCCCTCCAAGGCCCAATTTTACCAACAGCAGATACCACACCTTGTCCTCCCCACCTTTGCTTGCATAACGTTTCCCAATTAACATAATGGAGACTTTCGCTTTTGTCAAGTTTCCTCCACAAGAAATCTCTACTCAATTTATCTAATTCATTTAGTACTCCCATTGGCACTAAAGAATGAGTAGAAATGAAAATAGGTAGAGTTAAAAGAGATGATTTAATAAGAAAAATCTTGCCAGACAAAGAAAGAGACCGATTCCCCCATTTACTTAATTTATCTAAAGCTTTTTCAATCAAATACTAAAAGTCCACATTAGATAATCTTCTCAATGCCATTCTTACTCCCAGATAGTTCAACTCTACTTCTTTAAAGCCCATAACTTTAGTGAGGGCTTTGGATCTACATCTTCCAACTGATTTCCTAAAAAGCATTGATGATTTCAGCACATTTACCTTCTGACCCGTCCAGCTGCTATAATTCTTCAAGATCTTTAGAATTATCTTAGCACTTTACGGTTAGTTTCAGAAAAGAAAATAGTGTCATCTGCATATTGCAGATATGAAATTTTTTCCGCAGCTGGAGCAATTTTGATACCAATTCGTTTCCCTCTTTGATTGAAAGCCTCACTCAAAAGCTGGGAATATAGAATGAACAAAACCGGAGACAATGGGCAGCCTTGCCTGAAACCACATTTTGCTTGAATCCATTTTGTATTATTGCCATTGATAATGATAGTATAATTCGTATCAATTACACATTGAAGTAAATAATTTGAGAATTTCCAAGGAAACCCAAGGAATTCTAAAACTTGCTTCAAGGTTTCCCATACCATACAATCATAGGCTTACTCCATATCCACTTTGATAGCCATCAATCCTTTTTTTGCTTTAGAAAATCTAAATTTATTAAAGATTTCTTGAGTGAGCAAAATATTATCAGATATTGATCTACCTTTAACAAAAGCTACTTGATTTTCAAAAATCAGTTTTGGAATAAAGACCACCATTCTATTCAATAACATCCTTGCTACTATCTTGTAAAAAGATTTGCATAAACTTATTGGTCTATAATTGGAAGGAATTAGAAGATTCTTCAATTTTGGAATTAACACAACAACAGTTTCCTTCCAATCTTTGCTCATAACACAGGAATTAAAGAATTGACAAATAGCCTTCCACATCCTCCTCTTTGATAATGTTCCAATAACATTTAATAAATGAATAAGAAAGGTCATCAAGTCCAGGAGCAATATTACCTTCCAATTGACGAATAATAGATTCTAGCTCTTCTTTTGTGAATTCAGCCAAGAGATAGTTCCTATCTTCATCTCCCAGAGTTTCCATGAACCTCGGCCATCCAGAAACTTGCATCTTCTATATTTCCATTTGTCTTTAAAATGATTCAACAAAACTTCTTCAATTTTGCTTTGTTCTTCCACAAGAATACCACTGTAATCCTTATAAATTTGATTGATAAAGTTGCTGTTCCTCTTGGCTGTAGCAATCCCATGAAAGTATTTAGACTTAAAATCACATTCCTTCATCCATTTAACTTTAGCTCTTTGCCTCCACCAAGTGCTAAGCCGACCCGAGGTAGAGTTTAAATCTAATACTTTAGATTTCAGCAGACGGATTTTTTCATCTGATAAACTACCTGAATTAGCCTCTTCTTCTTGCAGCTTCAAGATCTCTTCCTTTAGTTCTTCCTTTTTCTTATTCAAATTTGAGTGTTTAGCTTTACTCCAGTAGAACAGAGCCTTCAGTGCTCTTTTTGACTTCAGATTAAGCACTTGTACATCGTCACCTCCAGTAGATTTCCTCTAGGAACTTGCCACTACAGAGTAAGACGCTGGATAAGTGGCCCAAATTTCTTCAAATTGAATCTGTTTCCTCTTAATAAAACCTTTATTAAAGATTTTAATTAAAATTGGAAAGTGATCTGATGCTATTCTACCCAAGTGACGAACCACCGCTGGTTGAATCATTAACAAAGCAATTGGATTTATAAGACAATAGTCTAATCTTTCTAAGATCCTTGTCCTCCTTTCTTGTTATTACACCAAGAGTATTTCGGTCCAATAATTCCAGTATCATGGAAATCACAGTTATTCATAAACAAATTCATATATTGAGGTCCTTGAGAGAACACAAACCTCTTGCCACCTCTTTTTTCCTCTTGAGATAACACAATTAAAATCACCACCCATGATGAAAGGGAGATATGTGTCCGAGAATGACTCAAGAATTTCCCATAAATTTCTTCTCTTGTACACTTCTTTGTTTCCATAAACTGTTGCCACTAGCCAATCACCTTTGCTTGGAATTTTGAAAATACCCACTACCACTTGTGAAGAAGCATGAATCACAGAAAAAGAGCCAAAAGTTCTTTCCCAACATATCAAAATGCCGCCTGACATTCCTTCAGCTGGAACACTGAAATAATCCCAGTTAACTCCTATCAAGGAGTTGATTTCATTTCTGTCAATTAATGAAATCTTGATTTCTACCAATCCAAAAAGAAAAATATCGAATTCTTTAACGAATTCCCTCAAGTATCGAGAGACTTCTTTTTTCCTTGCCCCTCTACAATTCCAAAATGCAATGGAAGTCATTTATGATTAAAAATGGGATTGCTCCCATTCTTATTCATCTTGTTCAATTCACCTTTCCTTCTTTGAGATAAGATATTATCCTTGCCCAATGATTTGAGTTCTTTATGAAGCTTCACTTTGGCTTTAACAGATTCTGTCTCTTCCTTCATTGGAGCTGAAATCTCAAATGGCTTAACTTCAGGCAACAGTTCTCCTTCTTCAACTTCATTTGATTTACTTACATGAGAAACCTCTTCTTCTTCAATGCAAGAATTGAAGATGCTAAATTTGTTAGTAACTTCTGTAGGTTTCTCTATACAACCTACCTTCTCAAAATCATGAACTACAGGATTGATGACTTCCAACACAGTATTCTCCTTTATCAATTTTGACTTCCCACAGATAATTCCAGCTGAACGATTTATTTCAACTACCTCTTCATTCACTGCTTCAACAATTGCTTCTAAGTTAGGAACAGGATTTCCTTTTGCTATTTGATCCACTACTTGCTCCTTGTTAAATTCTGTTTTCCTGACAAAAACAGCTTTTGTTTTGCTGGACTTGATAGCATTATGATTGAAAATTCCAGTTCTAGGCAAGAATCTCCTTCTATTGTTCTTGACCAGAGTCCAAGGACCATAAGCATCCTCTTTACTATCTGCAGGAGGGATTGAATTTGATTCAACACCAACACCTTCTTTAACTGGATCTTTCATTAAGCTAGTAGAATTCACTTCCTTACAGTCTCCCAGCAAATGTCCCACTTTACCACATTTAAAGCAAAATGTTGATACCTTCTCATACTCCACCTTCTGTAAAAACCGACCACAAGACCCTTCCACCCAAACTCATAAAGGGAATTGTTGGTCTAGAGCCATGCGAACGCATACCCTGGCATACTCTCTTTTGCTCCACTGAAACATATTGTCGTCTATCCATAAAGGATGGCCAACCATAGAAGATATTCTCGCTACATTCTCTTCATCCCAACACATTAAAGGAAGGTGAGGAAACCTTACCCAAATATTAGCAGTCAAACCTTTAAAAGATGAGGGAGAGAACATCAGGGACCATCTGTAAAATCCCACTGTGGTCATTCACGTACCAAGGTCCTCCTTCTAAGATCTTTTCCACTCCTTCCATTTCAGAAAATGAGCAAAGAATCCATCCTAGCCCAATTGAAGTTATATGAAACTTCCCAATAGAATTCCATTGCCGCCTAGATTGAAAGGAAGAGCCCTTCCAAAAACCTTCACTACAACAGATTTTTGAAGTATTTCAGAATTCACTTTAATATTTGATTCATTGAGCAAAATGGCCTTCCCATCTTCAGAAATTAGGGAATTATCTTTAGTGAAATTCACCTTGATGTTGGGTTTCCTGACCCAATGGTTGGGAATTTGATTCTTAACTAATTCCACCTTATTATTTCCTTCTACGGCAATATTACAAACACTGGGATATTTTCTTTAAGTTTCTCATAAAAGGAGACGTCTTTCTCCTGAACCAGCTGATTAGCATTGAAGTTGCTGAATCTATTCACAAAAAGTTTCATCCCTGAAGATGATGATGATTCATTGTCAATGGATCTTCTCAAAGGAAATTTTTCTCCAGTCAACTTAGGAAATTTATCAGAATCAATAAACGCCACTTCCTTCCCTTTCCCGATCACAAGAGGAGATTTCTGCTGGATAAAAATTGAAGGTTCCTTAATCTGAAGACTTCCACCTTTGAATGCCCTGAATTGAACTTCAGTCTGATCGAAATGGGATGGTGAACTTCCGGGAGGTTTCCGGAGATCATCAGTGACTGCCATCGCCGCCACCGTCTTTGATGGAATGACCGCCAAAAGGACGGACGGTTGAAATTTTTAAAAAAACACGAATTCTCTTCCTTCCTTTCCACGAGCTTCTCTCTCTAACTTCTCTTTCTAACTTTTGGGAATAAGAATAATAGAAGTGTATACTTGAAAGAAGGAATTGAATTAGGAAATATTTCCTAATTAAAGAGAGCATATATGGGGGCTAATTTAGGGGATTAATTAGGAAATGTTTCCTAATTGAAGATGACATATTTAGGGGCTGATTTGGGGGGATTAATTAGGAAATATTTCCTAATCGAAGAGGACATATTTATGGGATGATTTGAGGGCTGATTTAGGAGGGAAATAATTACAAAATAGGAGGGAATTATGAGAGGGATGTTTGGATATTTGTTGTTTAATTGTGTGCTTTAAATAGGAAGAGAGGATTAGTGTTAGAGGTATGCTTGATTATTGTGTTCTCTTGGAGTTTCTTCTTGGCATCTTGGGCTCTAGCTTTGTCTAGGGATTGAGAGATAACGATCCTCCTCTCGAATCAATTGTATATTTGCTTTCGTTATTTCCGTTAGTTCTTTTTTTTGCCATAAAATTACTGATTTGACAGTTTTCCATCAGATTTTGTGGGAATCGTTTGTTGTTTTTCTTTATCTTTGTTAGGGTTTAGTTAAAATATTCAAGTATTTCCTATCAAATTGATATCAGCGAAAATCCTGGACAATTGTGGGATGATTTTGCTAAAATTTCAGCAGTGAATTTTTTATCGAAAGGAGGGATCTTGCTGAATTTTGGATCTAATATCCATAATTTTTATGGCGGCCAAGAAAGTTTATGCGTTGAAAGAAAAATTTGAAGGGGAAATGAGTCAAATAAAAGCCACAATGGAAGATCGACTCTCATTCATAGAAGACAAAGTTTCATCCATGAAAGAAAAGATGTCGGCAATGGAAGACAAATTCTCTAATCTTCATCTAGTGGTAAAGAAGATTTTGGACAATCAAATTCAAACGGCACATCGGAAGTGAAGGGACTGATGGGAAGAACTACGAATTCTGATTTTCGTATAAGGGAAAGCGATGGAGAAATCATGGAGGAGAAAAGGGGAAGGTATGTAGAGAGACGTGGAAATAGGGAACAAGGAGTAAGGGGTGCTGATTGGGAGAGAAAGGAGAGAAATTATGGTAGGAGGGGTGCTAATTTTTGAGAAAGGAGGGAAGAAAGTGAAAAGGGGTTTGAAGATGAACATGTAAGGGAAGATCGGGGACGTGGGGAGAGCAAAGCACTTGGGAGAAGGGAAAATATGGATGAATACGGTGAAACGGGGGAGAGCCAAAGGTGAGGAAGCTGAAGAAGCTAATTTTTAAAGGGGAGCACGGATATGGATGGATCTACAAGGTGGAGAGATACTTCGCCGTCAATGAGTTGACGGATAAGGAGAAACTGACAGCAGTAGACCTATGTTTGGAGGGGAAGGTGTTGTCATGCTTCCAGTGGAGAAACCAAAGGAGACCTATATGAAGCTGGAGAGCATTCAAGGACTGTTTATTAGAACGTTTCCAAACCGACATGGGAGGGGACTTCTATGAGCAGTTTTTTGCACTGGTGCAGGATGGAATAATGGTTGACTATCGTAAGCAGTTCGAGCACCTAGTCAGTTGGGTGGAGCGATTATCAGAAATTGCATTGGAGGGAAACTTCATGAAGGGGCTCAAGGCAAAGATTAGAGTGACATAGAAAGTCATGATGCCTCGTGACTTGTGAGAAGCCATGAAGTTAGCACAGCTGGTAGAAAAATAGAAGAATCTAGAGAAAGGAGTCAGTTGCAGTAGCTCAGGAGGCACTTATAGAACGATGACCGCTTTTTTAGCACCCAAGGGGCCTACATGAGGAAGCATTAATGAGACTCCCAGGGATAATCCAGCAGGAGGAGGAAGTGGGGGGAACTTCAAATGACTGACGGAGAGGAAGATGCAGGAGAAAAGGGCGAAGGGACTATGCTTCAGATGTGATGAGAAGTATAATCCATGGCACAAGTATAGAGATCAAACTCTTAAGGTTCTCACCATTTGTGATGACGAGGAAAATAAGGGAGGTGAGAGTATGGGAGAGAAAGATGCAGGATAAGCTGCATCTGGATGTGGCGGAGATCTCCCTGAATTTAGTAGTAGGACTCACTCTGAATCATACCATGAAGGTGAAGAGGGAATTAGCAGACAGGGAGGTGGTGGTATTGATCGACAGGGGCTACTCACAATTTCATCTCCAACCAGGTCATGAACCAATAGAGGGTGAAATTGGTGGATACAGGATGTTATGGAGTGATGATGGTTATAGGGAAGGTAGAGACGGGCCAGGGGATCTGTAGAGTAGTTTTGACCATACAGGAGGGTTCAGGTGAGGGAGAATTTTCTCCCATTGGAGTTAGGGAGCACTAATGTCATCCTGGAGATGAAGTGGCTACAAATCTTGGGAGACACTAAGGACAACTGGGGGGCACTGACAATAAAGCTGGTGGTGGAAGGGAGAAGAGTTGTGATAAGAGGGGATGCAGGGCTTTCCAAAGCCATGGAATCACTTAAAACCATGGTGAGGAGTATATAAGAGGTGGGGAAGGTTATCTGGTGGGACTACTGTTGACTACTGTAATATAATAACAAAAAATAAAAATGGGAAGGATGAATCATTACTTCTTCCATCCTCTGCAAGATATCCAAGCACAGCCGCCTGGATCCACTACTCAAATCATGCATCTACTATGGCCAAATCCTGCAGAAATCCTATACCAGTTGCTCTATCTCCCATTTGCAGGAAAATAATGATAAAAATGGGAGTTTGAAATCTTATAGCTGCTCTCAAGCACTTCCTCCCTCTTACACGCACGCAAAAAACCCCGTAGCTACCGTCCTCTTCTTCCCTATAAAAGCCAACCAACCCTCCAGCCACAGCAACCCTTCGGCCGACTTTGCCTGATCTGAAGCTTCATCTACTGAGTCGTAAATGACACCTCTATCCGCCAACCACTTCCCAAATACCCTCACCCTGTCAATGCTCCCGATTCCTCAAGTCGGTGTCAACACTTCTACTGATCTTCTTCTCCTTCGCTTACCTCTCTTTGCTTGATTCCCTGAGCCAAAGTCCGCTGACCTCACAGCCTCAAGTGGGAGCCGCACATCCCTATCTAATTTGCCTCCAAACCCTTCGCCGAGCTCACCAAATCGATCCCGTCGGCCGCCTCTTCCTCCTTCCATGACATCTAAGCCCCAGCTGAAAATCCTGCCGAAACCCTCTCTTTATCACAGCTTTTGTCGAAATCATCCTATAGCCCTAGTCCTTGAACCAGTCGATCCCTCCAATCTTTTGATTATAGCCGCAAGAAACAGCAAAGCTCGACCTCAATCCACTGTCCGAGCCCTTACATATGCTTGGCAGCCGATCTCCTGTCTACCCAAATCCTCTCTGCCGAGCCCTATCTAAGCCTCAAGCCGACTGACCTTAGCCTCTTCCTCACCTATTCGATCCATTTGCTTGCAGCCAAATCCAAGAGGGTAATCCCCCTCTCATTTTTTTATTATTATTATATGTTTTCTTATTACATTATTAGTGTTAATTGATATTGATGTTAATATTACTGTTAATATTATATTACATTTATAATACTACTATTATTACCATTATTAAGCATATTTTATTAATGTTATATAATAGTAATAGTATAATAATAATACAAGAATAAATTGACATTAATAGTAATATTAGTGAATATTTAATATTATTATTAATTTATGCAAAAAAAAGAGGATGAGCTTCCAAAAAAAAAGAAGAGAGTTTCAAAAAAAAGAAGAGAGTTTCAAAAAAAAAAAAGAAGAGAAAATTTAAAAAAAAAAAGAGAAGAAAAAGAAAGAAAAGAAATAAGTTTTGATTTGTATTTTGTCTCGATTTTCATGCCACCATCGTCGCCTTTCCGCAAAGGTATAACCTTCTAAAACTCAAAAATCCCACATTCGGCATTTGTGTCGAGTCAGTGGATCGACAATTAAGCGCTCTCGTAGCACGGTAAGAGGAAACCCGGTGTGACATACAGCGAGGCGGGTAAGCCCTATACATGCTCTTGTAGTGTAATGGGGACGTCCCTAAGTACCTGTACACGCCCCTGTGATGTGGCAGGGAAAGACACTTGTGTTTTCAAATAGGTAACTGAAGCCCCCATACAAGCCTTTGTAGCATGGTGGGATCGAATATGTATGGCCACGGTGTCACCCGACACCAACCATACGCGCTCTGGCAGTGTGGTGGGATGACCCAGTTTCCCATAGTTCCCCCTAAACAGGGAGACATCGGGAGGCTGCCGAAATTTCGTCTGAAATGCACAAGGACTTGTACAAATTAACAAGGGACTTACGAATTTGATTTGGACCAAATGACAAGGACTAGGACTTGAATTTGAACATCAAATGAACTAATTTCAAACTTGAATAAATGAGCAAAAGATATACATATATTTGTGCATAACTTGACTTGAACAATCAATTGTGAACTACACTTGAACATGAATAAAAAGTGAGCCTGATTCAAACCACGGGGAACATGTCATAAGCCACTAAACAACGAACTGGATCTCAAAATGATAAGTGCAATATGATAGGAAACACGTGTAGATCGCGAGTATTTCCTATCAATCTTCTCAAAACAGTGAAAATCTTCACAAAAACCCGCACCAAACCACAAAAACAATAGAAAATTTGTATTATTTGATGAAAGGAACACAGAAAATAGCAAGATACACTTGATCCTCTATTCGAGAGGAGGATCGATCTCTCCCAAATCTCTAGACGCCGCTTGAGCCCAAAGAAAACCTAAATCAAAGAGATCTCAAATTTCAGCCAAATTCAAGATATCCAAACCCTAAGAAAATCAACTATTTAATGCATATAAATCAAAAGGAATTCCCTAAATAGTCCCTACATTCAAATTTCCCTCTCAAATCCCTAAAAAATCCTTCCTAAAATGGTCCGCTTGGGCGGTTGGGACGCCCGATCTCCGCAGGAGGCGGAGATCTCGCGAAATGCCGTCCCCGTGCGGACCGGCAGGACCGGTCTAACACAATATTACGTTGAAATCAAAAATGTTGGAGGGTCTTAATCACCCAAATGAGAGTCAAGGAACAAACACGAAACTTATGGCGAACAAAGAAAATCAAACACAACTGGCTTATAAACCACAACGTGGAAAGGAGGTTTGTAGTGCAAACACCACAACTCATCAAAGGGCAAGAGCGTTAGGCCTTCAATGAAAAAATCAATGTCACTATATGATCATAAGTGGCAATCACCTAAGTCAGTGGTACACATGGCTCAACTAACAGTCGACAGTAATATGCAAGCAAATACACTGATCCACAAATAACATCATTAGCCACCATCCTAGAAGCATATGCAAGAAAATTGTGCGAGAAAATTGTGTCCTATCATATTAATAACACCCTTATGAGAAAAAATGTGTCCTTTTCTTGTGTTAATCCTTTGTTTAAGAACGAAACAGTAGCTATTATTATTCTTCTTTTTTTTCTAGCAATTAGAAATAGATATATACATATATACTTTATAAAGGAATGAAATGGCGTTGAATTACCTTTCTACTTTTAGATTTCATTTGGATGATATTGTTGTGTTGAAACGTGGTCATATTTATATTTCTCCTTATTTGTTGAAGCTTTATTTGAAAGGCATGTGGATATATATAGATATTCTTTCCGTTAGGGTATAAAGTATGATTTTCACATTGAGTTGTTCTATAGATCTTCATAGCGTCGCATGTTAGTTGCTCGACGAAATGCCCCGATGAGGTAATGTGGCGCACATGTATGATAGATCTTGTTTGAAATGATTGGGAACATTTATGTCTTCGCTCTCAGTGGCAAGCATTCACTGTCACCTTATAAAATGCATTTGGAGGTATATATATATATATATATAAAAGAGGTTTTATGCGTTTCAAATATAAGCCTTTACATAAATTTGATTTTTGCTTAAGAAACCCTATATTAAGGATTTTTGTAGGTGCACCAATTTGTCTTGAGATAGGCCTCTTTGGAATGAACCTCTTATTTGAAGAACGGTCTTGACATGAAAGTAAATTTGTGAGCATCAAATTTAGAAAGAACTGGTCATATATTTGTTAGCTTGAAGCATAATTTATATTACTCTCTTAAGGATTTACATAACGAATGTCGACTTCAATGGTATTATTATTAATATTGAGTTAAGGCTAATTCTAGAAAGCTTGCCTTTTCATTTTTGTCGCATCTCTCTTCTCCATTAGATTAGTCACAAATCATATTACATGAACAAGCGATGATAGTTTTTTTTTATTTAGTTGTTTTTTTTTTGTTCACTCAAGCAAACTCTGCATTAGTTTCAAATAAAAGATATGTCGATATTTAGTGTCAAACAAAAAAGCTTATATGGAGTTGTTGAGAGTTCTATATACCTATTCGAGTATTAATGACAAAGCATTATTTCAAAAGACGATTTCAATCATGTCCAATGTTTATTCTGTAGCTTAATCATCACGTGTAATTCATGATTTCAAAGATAGTATGCATACACTTCATATCCTGATGATAAGTATAAGCCTATTTCTACTAGTGATTTTTCTCACTCTGTTTGCATAGCCATGCTTGCACATTGTTATAGTTTAGTTACAGATTTTTTTTTTATATATCTGCATAATGTAAGGTTGTATTTGATATATATATATTTGTTTTTTTTTTCCAAACCTTTTTTTTGGAAATAAGACAAAAGCAGAGTATCATAAGTTTAGCTCTAAAAATTGTTTCAGAATTCAGAAAAGAGTAGGTTTTTGCTCTCTATTACGTTGAACGCTGATCTTCACTCTCCTTACACTCCAAAATATTATGAAATATAAAACAAATGCTGATTTTACCTTATTTTATAGTACGAACTTTGATAGAAATGAGATAAATTCAGATTCTGCTTTCCAAATGGCATGAATACCAATGTTAACTTTAATAATGGGTAGTTTGCTTAGATTATCATAAAATATGAGAGATTTCCCTTTAATTAGTTTATTTGAGCCTTGTCGATGTTTGATTTTCACGGTAAATTTTGAAAAAAAAAATATATTGAACTTTCGTGGCTTTGTTTGGTACTAGAGATTTATATGAAAACTATGACTCCATGCTTTTGTAGTTGTGATTCATTACGTAAGATAAGGCTAGTTTGAGATTGCTTACATGCTTGTGTCATCCGATTTGCGATTTGCTTTAACGAGATGAGCTTTGAAGGGTATTTTAGCTTTTCTCAAATGTGATATTTCTTTTTTTATTGAACCAACTCAATATTATGTTGCGGTCTTTATGTTGAGAGTTTCGTAAGTTGTCTTTGGAATGAGAAATGTTATAAGTTGTTTTATATCGGGAATACTTATGAGTGGTTTTATGGTTGGAATGCTTAAAAAAAAAAGGTTTTTTGCGAATTGTCTTATGTTGAGATTTAGTGATTTTGTGTTGTAAATGTTTCTTGATGGAGGGCTTCCTAATGCCTATCCATTAAGAAACTTCCACAAACTATCACACTCCAAATGTCATAAAGAAGCACTTGATTAGTGGTTGTTTTGTAAGGTTTTGTGTCAAAAAAAAAAAAGAGGATTTTGGTAGATGATTTATGTAGAGTTTCATGTAACTTTTCATTCAAAATTTTCATAAGTTATGTTTGAGTTCAGTAATTTTTGTAAGGTGAATTTGTGTTGGTAGGTTCTTTCAGTTTTTCTCTTTGGGATGAGGTGGTCTATCATGTATAAGTTGCATCTCTTTTATTAATGTTTGCATCTAAAAGATAGTGTTGGGAGAATGTGGTGGATAGAAAGAAATCTTGTTTTAGTTCTAGTTTTGGGAACTTGAGTTTCCCTTGTTGCTTTGAGTTTGGTAGGGAATAATTTGTGTAGTTGAGTCGGGTTCGTATCAAGTGCTGTGTTTGGATTGTGGGGACAACAAAGGGTATTGTAGATGTTGCTTTAGGGTACACTTGACTTCAAAGAAGTATGTCCAATAACAACAATGCTTATATTCATTTTATATTTGATTTTCATTCATTTTTTTTCTTTTCATTGCATTTAGTTGTTAGTTTTTTCTGTCGTTTCTTCTATGTTTTGATACTAAATACTTGCAAAATGAGAAGAACCTAAAGCACAAATGGTTCAACCGATATACAAAAAGGTACGTTCTTTATTTTTATTGCATTTTCATTTATTTATGTCATTAGTTGCTTATTATATAGAACATGCTCTTATGCATCTCTTTCGTGTTTTGCGAGGTACCTTTTGGAAAGCAATGGACATGGAGCACTGGAGCATTTGGAGAAGGAGATAGGGCAACCAGATCCGAGCATCAGTCGCCCCTATTCATTCCGGTAGGGGCGCTACGGGCGGAACCACCGGGTTGTGGCCCCTGTAAGATTTCTTAAAAACTTAGAAAACTTTTAGGGGCCTAGAAGATTGCACGCTTCCCACCCTGTAGGGCCTTATAGAAACTTCATTTATAATTAGGATTGCTTGTCTTTTATTAGATCCCTAAACCTTTTGACATACGCATAATAGTCTTAAGGGTTAGAACACAACACTGCTTTTAGTCCTACAACTTCAGTGACATCTAAGGACAAAAATTAAGAGCCGAATCTAAGAAAATATAGACTTATGGTGCATGCTCCCTATAAGATAGAAACATCAAAAATAAAAACTTAGTGACACGTTTTCCTAGATCTGGTTTATTTTTTTGATTTCTTAATTCACTAATAATCAACCAACCATTTATAATTTAACTCTTAAAATGTGTTAAAAAGTAATTAATTCTTAATCCAATTACACTTAACATTTTATAATCACTGAGTTGTAAAACTTAAGATATAAACCTAAATCAAACTTAATAAATCTAATAATTAACTCCTAACCAATCTAAAATTTAAAAGAAGTATATTTAAATAGGAGATCAAGTCTTAAATTAAAATTCATTAGGATAAAAGACTCCTAAACATTAAACTTTAGAATATTTTTTTAAAAACTAATTAACAAACTTGATTAATAAAATATTTAACTCACATTTTCTTCTCTTTTCATAACAAACTAAAATAATTCAACAAAAAATTAGTTGTCATTGGGTAACCCAGGCCTACGAGGCTATTAAGTTAGCCCCAAGAAGGGTGAAATAAACCTCACGGCCTCAGTGTGAAACAAAGGTGGTAATCAATCAAACATTAAAATAAAATATTTAAAATCAATCCTAAAAATGCTAATACCTAAACTTGAATTAAAAAATTCCTTTCTACCTTTTAATAAATCAAATACAAGTAACTCTAACTAAACTTCCTTATATAGGACTTACCAAAACCACACAGCCTACACACACTTAGACTGGTTTGCTAGGACACGACTATTAGTCTTAGGTTAGGCCGATGCTTTTCTTTTCTGTCTCTGTGTTGTGACCCTTTGCATGTGACCTGTGTGCTGGTTGCTTTTGCTACTTGTTTTAGCTTTTCTGTGACGTTTTCTAGCTTTCTTTCTGCACTGTTGTTGAGAGTGTCAGAATACCCATAGGTTAGGTACGCTTTTCATACTAATATTATCTTCTTGCAGATGGCCGTGCTCACACAGCGCTAAAGGGGGATAAAATTAATAATAATTATTTATAACTGCTTTAGGTACTTGCTTCAGCTGCTTAGCCCCCAATGATTAGAGCACGGCCAAGTGTGATTGATTTGAGCATTTTCATTTATATATAACTGCTTGGATGATTTTTTTTTATTTTGATTATAACTGCTTAGGATAACCCTTGCAGGAGAGTCTAGATTTTCTCTTTTCATTAATGTAATGTATTTGATAGTAATTGTTGTGAAAATTTAAAATAAGGCATTTTTAAATACATAGGAGTCCAAAGGGAAAAGAAAACCCCTACAGGGGGTTTCCTTTTTCATTTGGACATCCGTTTGGATGATTCATTACGAGGAGCCAAAAGGAAGAATGAAGATGATCCATAGACGAATCAAGGAAAGACGAAGATTGAAGATAAAAATGCCTTATTTTAAGATTTGCGTTATTCCCGAGTTGTTGTCGGTGGAGCCTGGCCACTACTACTTTTTCTGTGCTCTGTGATGTAATATTGTATGGCACTTGTCATAGACACTCTTTTTCGTGGGCTTTTATTATTTTTGTTGTGTTTTCTTTAGTTTGATTGCGTAGTAGAATCGGCATGCTTTTCATATGTTTCTTTCTTGTATATGCTTGTGCCTGACTCGCTAGGCCCTTTTAGGGATAAAACTTTTCTACACGTAATTACTAATAAAATTTTAAGATTAAGTCACATAGAAACATAACGATTTAGGAAATAGCCGGAATCGTCCGGGGTCGCATGCATGCATTCTCTCTTCTTTTAGACAACTTCCCCGCCTGCGTGTAGAGTCCGGATAATCTGGCCTATGAGGATGAAGTGCCGGACCTGGGAAGTTTAGTCTTTCAAAAAAAAAACTATTTTATAAGCCTTTTTTAAAATTGCATACATTCCTGATTTGGATATTTTGACTAGCATAAGCTGCATTAGTAACTGATTAAAATTAAAACTTAATTGCATTAGTTTAGGTGCATAGTACCACTCATAAGTGTGGGATCACTTAGGAATTTCTCTAGTTGTCGATCCCAAATTTCAATGTCTAACTACCCACCCATCTTTCATATGAACCGGATAATATGGATTTTATACGATTAGGTGGCTTTAACTGGCTTCCTTTTCAGGCAAGGAATAAGTCCAGGATTGAATTAGTTAGGTCGTAGATGTTAGTGTCGTGTGTACGACGCTACATTTTTATAGATTTAGGGTCTAAAGGTGAGTGGTACGAGTGAACCACTATACACCTTATTGGTGGGTAAGCTTTCTTTTCTTCGGAAAGTTATAAATCCTACCCATCTGCGTCACACAGATGACGCCACCTCCTTTCTCTCACGCTTGCTTGAGATGCTGTCTCTTCTTTTTCTTCAGTTTCCACTTCTTCGAGCCGACCAGATGATGATTGAACCACGTATGGATGATTAAAGCCAAATTGGGCCTCTCTACCCCTTTGATTAGGAAAGCCTAAAAATTCCTTCGCGCTAAACCCATCTCAGAAGATAATCTAACATCCTTAATCAAGAGTTTTCTTAGACCGAGATCTAAGATGTAATTAACTACGGGGGCTTGCGCCCGTAGGAAATCGATCCCCCAATCAAATAAACCTCATTCGAGCTGTTGTATCGAATAGGGGAAATCTCGTGAAATTTTGAGTTATATATATTATTATTCATCGAGGTGTGTAAGTGAAAGCCGCTATCCTCCATGGCTAATCGTATGTATAACTCCATCTGCTCTTCCATCGGCCTGCTTATGTCGATTGTAAAGGCCTACGACCGTTTTGTCCTACGGGATAGTGTGATCATACCCTTTGCATTTGAACCACATAAGTAGAATCCTTTCGGAGACCCACAGATTTCTGGTGATCACGGTGGGACAGATTTCTCTCTCCATCTTTGGATGTTAAATTATCATCTTTTGTGTGCACTCCGGGTTTAGTGCTCTTTACTTAGGTTAGCCTTTATAGGCTATTCTGTCCCTTTCCTTCTCTTTCCGTCTGGTGGTTTTGTTATATGCTAATTGTTACAGTTTGTGTTAGTAGACAATACAATGGTGTATTCTGGTCATTCGGTTACTTTTTGCTTTGGCTCTGACTCGCGAGTGGCACTTCCTGAGTCCCTGCTCTTGAGCCTACCTGCGGGGGGATCACTTTCGGATCCTTTACCGACTCGGCTTACGTCATTCTGGGTGGGCTGACCCCCTCCGAGGTTGTTGCCTTCTCTCCCCCTTAGAGGAGAGGACGCGCAATCATGCAACCTTTTGGACGGCCAGTTGCTCGGCAGCCAGCCCGGGCACCTGCTCGTCCCATTGTCGTTCGTGCGAAGCAAGTGCGCTCAGTGGCTAGGCAGCCGGCGCCTAGGCCACTCCCCGTTCAGCCAATTTTTCCAGCAGTCAGGCAGCCAGCGCCTGTTGCTCCAGTTGCTCGTGTGGCTCAGGCCCCTCACCACCGGCAGCCAGCAGTTTCTTTACCCGTTATCCCGGTAGAGGCTACTCGTGCTCGGGTCTCCCCTCCTCCTTCCTCTTCGAGGAAGAGAGTTGCTCAGGCCGAGCTTCCTCCGCCCCCTACTCGTCGGGTTTCTGTTTTTACCCGGTTGTCTCACCCCGAGGCTGCCGAGGAGACCCCGACACTCACTTCAGTAGTTTATGTTCCCCCTGTCCAGCCAGTTAGTACGGACATGGCGTCTTCCTCCACCTCCGGCCTTGGGAGAAGGGTTAGGAGGAATAGGAACAGGAGATTGCGCTTTGCGGCATCCGATGCGGCAATTCAGCGGATGGCAGATTCTGTGGCTCAGCAGGAGCCGGTTCAGCAGAGGATGGTTCCCTTACAGCGAGAGCCACGTAGATGTGTAGTTACCCCAGTTTCTGATGTTATAGTTGCCCCTGAGATCGACGCAGTCCGGAGAGGACGCTTCTCACCGCTAGTACATAGTGGTGACGAGGAGGAAGTTGTTCGCATTGCAGCGGTTCCTCCTATCCCCACTATTCTTCCTAGCACTCGAGTCCCTAGGGATGGTGTTGCTAGGACCCTCACTCAGAGGATCCGATGCATTATCCATTCAGCGCGCGGTAGAGGTCGTGTTAGCGATGAGAGGTTACTCCACCAGATCTCTCAGGTGCACGCCCAGTTGCAGCGGCAGTCGGTTAGACAAAGTTACCGGTGGCAGAGAGGACAACCACCACGACAGCAGACCAGAGTACTTCCTACTGTTAGACCCCAGATAATTGTCCCTACTGCTGGACTACACCCTCGCCATCATGGACGTCGCCCACAGTTGGAGCCTATTCGGCCTCAGCATGGTTCAGTTGTTGTTACCCCCTCCAGTCAGTTAGATGTCCCTACCGAGTCCCGTCGTAGTAGATGGGTTTGGAGACTCGGCAGGTAGACCCACCTGTCGAGACAGAGCAGACAATCAGGACGATCTGTCGAGTTGATATAGCCCCTTCAGGATCGGTACCAGTTCAGATGAGTCATGATGTAGTAGATGTTGAGGGTAGTGCCTCGGCTCGAGTGGAGCCAGCTCCTGTTTCTAGTCCCCATAGGATTTCTTCTCCTTTGGGTCCATACATTGATACCCTTTGCAGACCCTCTCCGATGAGGACTTACTCGGACAGGAGTCAGACGAAGACATCCCCATTCACCGTGTTTGTGTTGTCACGAGACGAGGCACGTCTGATGATCAGAGGGACCAATACGATGATTTAGAGGAGCACGGGGAGGCCGATGTACCTTCCACCTCAGCATAAGGTGGATCTCCCCGATCAGTAGACACGGATGCCACAGCTTTACAGTTGCAGACTCAGATGGCAGAGATGGCTAGAGCCATGGCGGCGATGACCGCCCAGTTGACGGCGTTGGGGGCTACACCCCATGTTATGGATGTAGGCACTCCCACTACATCCAGAAATGAGCCAGCGGTACCATAGTTAGCAGTGCCAGAGCCTGTTAGAGTTGATAGAGTTTAGAGGGCAGTTCCGAAGTCTCCCCCAGCAGTACAGTTGAGTGTGCCAGTCCAAAGTCAATCAGTTCAGTTGTCACCAGTTCAGATTCATGACATGATTGCACGAGGGTTGACCAGGCTATCTCTTCTAGAAAGTCTGGAGATAATGTTAGTAAAGGTCGTCCCTACCCGGTAGAGTACGAGCGGGAGCCTTGCCTTGCTGGTTTTGTTCCTCCTCATTTTCGAGTGTTTGATGGGTTTGGGAACCTAAGACAACATGTGGCTCAGTATCGGGCCATATGTTGTAACATTGGAGGAAATGATGCATTGATGCTGAGATTGTTTGTTAGTAGCTTAGGGGGAGTGGCATTTGAGTGGTATGCCGATCTCCATAATGATTCAGTTCGTATTTTTACTGAGATGGAGCAGTTATTTGTTCAGAGATTCATTAATACAGAGCATAGAGTGACTGTTAGTGAGTTGGTAGTGACCAGGCAGCACCCTCACGAGTCTCTACCTAACTATATTGTTAGGTGGAGAAACCTTAGTCTTCAGTATGAACCTCAATTGCAAGAACAACATGCAGTTGAGATTCTGTTGAAGAACATAGATGGTCCTATCGCTCCGTACCTGAAGGGTTTTGGCATCCGGACCTTTCAGAAGTTGTTAACCAAAGTCACTATAATGCATGACAGCATACACAGTGCAGTCCCTCCTAAGGTTGAGAGTCAACCCCCGCGTAGACCTTAGCGATTGGAGTTTTCCGGGGCACCACCTCCTAGGAAGGGGGAGGTGCATAGTACTTCTGATTCTCATGATAAGGGCAAGAGGCCCGTGGTTAGTTCAGTACCACAGCGTCCACCACCACCACGACCTCAGTTCCAGCCCCGACCTCAGTTACCACCACCAGTACAGCCTCCTGTTCAGTCTCAGCCACGACCACAGAGTCAGCAGCCTAGGCCCTCTTATAGAACTCCAGAAAAACCAACAGTACTTACAAGAGAGGCTTAGCAAGGAGTACCCCTTTAAAAGGGAGTGTAAAGAAGATTTTCAAATTTTTGGTTAAGAAGAACATTTTGACATTTCCACCAAACAGGAGAGTGGAAGAGGAGGGGCAGACAGAGCATCCTTTGTATTGTCCATTTCATAGGCATATTGGTCATGTGATTGAAGATTGCTATGTGTTCAAAGATAGAGTGGAGAGCCTTATGGCTAGGGGTGAGATTCACTTGCAGGACAGCGACCTAGTGAATCCTAAAGGCAAGCTTGCTCGGGTAGTTCAGATGATTACCAGTTCCAGTCAATGTGACAGTCAGTATGGTGTTCAGAGCAGTGACAGTAGAGCACCTCTTAGTTCTTGGGAGGAGTGGCAGCTTGCACTCTCTCGCAAGACAAAGGGTATGATCAGACGTGCAGTTCAGAGTTCAGAGGCAGTTGAGAGGAGGCTCCCAAAGGCTAAGTCGATAGTTGTCAGCCCAATTTCTTTGCCAGTTTCTTTTTCTCCTTCTTATATTGTAGTGCCTAATAAGCACATTTCTTTTACTTCTACTTGTATTAGAAAGATGTATGAAAGAGATAAATTTGTTGTAACTTCTGAGGGGAAGACAGGATCTCTTCCAGCACTTACGCTGAAGGATTTTGTTCTCCCTTCAACTGATGATGAATTAATGGAAGAAAACGATTCTAGCCACTTTTGGTGTCTTGCTCCTTCTAGTTCTACTTTTTCTAGCACTCGTTCTTCTCATATTTTATTTGTTTCTGAAAATAATAATGATGATCCTTCTTTTGAAGAAGAGTTTGAGTGTGAGGAGGAGCCTGTATTTACTATTCCTGAAGGAGGTTTTTACATAGATTTTGGAGATGAATCTGAGAACACTTCTCAACTACTTTTTGTTGAACTAACACAAGCCATAGTATCTGAACCAAATGAGTCCTCTATTGAGTTTGACTCAATACGAGAGATATAGTTGCGTTCAAGGATATTCCACCTAAAATGGCTAAAAATAATAAAGAAAAAGATAGAAACATCATTACCCAACAGGATGATCTCATTCCTACTCCTCAAGCACAAGCTAAGGAGAAGGGAAAAGACCCTCAGTTGGATGTTGGTTACAATGTGTTGGCTCATTTAAGAAAGATCCCCTCTCTTCTCAGTGTTTATGATGCTCTTATGATGTCTTCCGACTTGAGAGAGACTTTGGTGAAAGCTTTGCTTGAACTAGAGTCTTATTAAGCCTTCTTTGCCACTGAGTCAGTTAAGGATGCATGCTACTTGAGAGAGATGCCATGTATTACCTTTTCAGACCAGGATCTCCTCTCAGGGACTTCTGAGCACAACCGTCCCTTATACGTCACCGCTGAAGAAAATGGTTATGAGTTGAACAGGGTCCTCATTGACCAAGGAGCTTCAGTTAATATCCTTAATCATGCCACTCTACAGAGCCTTTTCCTTGGAGATTTGAAACTGACTTCAGATAAGATTATGCTGAAGGGTTTTAATAATCAAGGTCAGCGTGCTCTGGGTTCCATTACTTTGTCTTTGTGTTTTGGAGATCTTTTAACTGAGGCAAAGTTTCATGTTATTGAGGCAGATACCTCATACAAGGCTCTCTTAGGAAGGCCTTGAATTCATGAAAATGGGATGGTGCCCTCTACACTGCACCAGTGTATGAAGTATATGAGGAATGATGTAGAGTTTTCTATTCCTGGAGATACTCAACTTTTTACCGTGCATGAGGTCTCTATCTACGATGATGTCGAGTATTATATGCCTCGAAAGGCTCGTAGAGCTCCCCCTGCTTAGTCACCAGTGATACCCACTAGTGTTGTACAGGGTCCTGCACAGTCACTTGCAAAGGGTCCTGCGCAGTCACTTGCACAGGGTCCTATACAATCACTAGAATAGGGTCCATCACAGGTTAGGATTGGGGCAGATGTTTCCACTACAGACCTCGATGGATCTTTGCAGTTTGTAATCAGGCATGATGCTCCCCTCCGAGGAACTTTGATACTCAAATCCCTCCTCCCTCGCAGCTTTACACTTCCCCTTTGACTATTGAGTCCGACTCCTCTAATGATGAGATGATCGATGTTCCTTGTCATTCAGTTTCTTCACTCACCTTTAGTGTTATCACAATTCCTATCCTACATTCCATAAGAGTTTGATACCTCTGGGTGGTCTAGTTGTTGATAGTGATTCAGACGACGACGGAGATGTCGGATGTCAGACTACTAGTCAGCAATCCTTTACTCGTTAGATGTACGGGATGAGAATCGAAGAATCCACTCTTCAGCCTTCCCCTACACCTTCCACCAGTGTTCGTAGTGCGCTACCCTTGGATAGGCGCTCTGTACAAGAGCTGAGCGCTCTCTATGTGCCACCACAATCTGCTTGGCATGCATCGTTGTTTCATAATGTAGGTGTCCCACGGAGTATTGATATACAAGATCCTGTGGAATCCACTGTGGACGATGAGATCATGCAAGTTCCCCGGTACTTTTCCCCTGCTGTGGATAACTTTGTTGAGCGATGTTTTATCCCTTCGACTTGGTCAGGTAGACAGGTTCAACAGCAGGCCCGTATTCGGCGAACTGATTTTCCTCGAACTGGGCAGGGTGTGGATTATTCTCAAGAGAATTAGTCCCCTTCCGCCAACATTCGGGTTGTCTCTCATTCCTATCCGGTCGTTTCCATCTCTGATGATGAAGACCCGGAAGAGAATGAGGACAGGGTCCTTGAAGCTCCACGTGAATTTGAAGATGGCGCCAATTCTGCCATGGATGAATTGTGTGAGATCAATTTGGGCACTGAATCGGATCCTCGACACATTTTTCATAGCGCTTTGTTATCCGAATCAGAGGCTTAAGAGTATGTTGCACTCATTTCTGAGTTTAGAGATTGCTTTGCCTGGAACTATACGGAGATGCCCGATTTAGATCCAGAAGTAGCAGTCCATAAGTTAACTATTAGTCCTGATGCAGTCCCTGTTGAGCAGTCACCTCGTCGGATGAGGTTAGAGATTGAACAACAGGTGATCGCTGAGACTAAGAAGCTTATAGAAGCTGGTTTCATTCGTAAAGAGAAGTATCCCACTTGGCTTGCCAATGTTGTTCCAGTCCGAAAGAAGAGTGGTCAGATCCGTGTTTGTATAGACTTCCGTGATTTGAATAAGGCATATCCTAAGGATGATTTTCCTCTTCCTATCCCTGAACTTATGGTTGATATTGCTTCGTCCCATAGCATTTTCTCCTTCATGGATGACTCATCTGGTTACAATCAGATTAAGATGGCCCCTGAAGATGAGAAATTCACTACTTTCCGCACCCCTATTGGTGTGTTTTGTTATAAGGTGATGCCCTTCGACCTCAAGAATGCCGGGGCCACCTATCAACGTGGCATGACTGTCATTTTTGATGAGCTGATTCATGAACAGGTTGAATGCTATATAAATGATTTAGTGGTCAAAAACAAGGTCCGTAGTGATCACCTCCGAGACCTACGAATCGTTTTTGAGCGCTTGAGAAAGCATGATTTGAAGATGAATCCCCTAAAATGTGCATTTGGCGTTACTGCGGGTAAGTTTCTTGGTTTTATTGTTCGTTATCGTGGCATTGAGATTGATCCCTCCATGATCAAGGCCATAGTGGACTTGAAACCCCCTAGGAGTCTTACCCAGTTGAGGTCGTTTCAGGGTAAGCTTGCTTTCTTGCGGAGATTTATCTCCAATCTTGCCGGTAGATGTCATCCCTTTGCTGCTTTAGCGAAGAAGGATGCCTGCTTTCATTGGGATAGGAAGTGTCAGGAGGCCTTTGAGAGTATAAAGCGCTACCTGATGAGTCCCCCAGTGTTAGCTGCACCCATCCCCGGTAGACCGTTGATCCTCTACACTACAGCCTTGGATGAGTCACTTGGTGCACTTTTAGCTCAAGAAAATGAGAAAGGCAAAGAGAATGCCTTATACTACCTTAGCAGACGTTTGATTCCTGCAGAGCTAAAATACCCGGCAATGAAAAAGCAGTGTTTGGCTTTGATCTTTGCTGTGCAGAAGCTTAGACACTACATGCTCTCACACAAGATTAGTTTGATTTCTCGAGTCAACCCTTTGCAGTAGTTGATGACCCGTCCGACTTTGTCAGGTCGTCTAGCACGTTGGTCCATGATTTTACTGCAGTTTGACATTACATTTGTCCCTCAGCGGGCCGTCAAAGGACATGCTCTAGCTGACTTCCTTGCTTCTCATCCGATCCCTGCGGATTCTCCACTTAATGATGATTTGCCCGATGAACTAGTCATGAGTGTGGAAGTGAAGCAATCCCCTACTTGGGAGTTTTACTTTGATGGAGCCTCTTCCATCAAATCACTACGTCCTTATGAAACTCTTGTGGTTAGGGTAGGTTTGGAGATTGTTTTTGTCTCCTGAAGGTCATACCCTTCGTTACTCTTACAGTCATTCAGAACCTCGTACTAATAACGAAGCTGAGTAGGAAGCCCTGATTTTAGGACTTGAGTTGGCCGTTCAGATGAATGTTTTGCGGGTGAAAATCTTTGGTGATTCCCAACTAATCATTAATCAAGTGGCTGGAATTTTCAAAGTTCTTAAATCTGAGCTCTTGCCTTATCATAATAAGGCAATGAAGCTCTTGTGTTTGATCCCTGAAGTAACTTTAGTTAGAATCCCTCGATCTGAGAATGGTAGAGCGGATGCACTAGCCAAACTTGCTAAGGAGTTGGCTGACCCGACTGAAAATCCGGTGTCGATTGTTGTCCAGTATCGGCAAGCCTTATGCCCTTGGACTTGTCTTCTCCCGATCAGACCCTCGCAGTGTTTTCTGTTGAGGAAGAGTCAGATTGGAGAGTACCTTTTGTTGAGTACTTGAAGCGTGGTAGACTTCCAGATGATCGTTCTCTTGCCACTCAGATTAGAAAGCGAGCTTTGTCATTCTCATATGTGAATGAAACTCTGTACTGATGCTCTTTTGATCAGATGTGGTTACATTGCCTCAACAACGAGGAGGCTCGTAAGGTTATGGGCGAGGTACATGAGGGACTTTGTGGTGCTCATCAGTCCAAGGCTAAGATGAAGGTCAGAATTAAACACCTTGATTATTATTAGCCGACTATGATCCGTGATTGCATGGAGCACGCTAGAAAGTGTCACCAATGCCAGATCCATAATACTGTCATTCACCAACCTCCTAATCCATTGCATCCCACTATCTTCTTGGCCTTTTGAGAGTTGGGGCACGGATGTAGTGGGTCCTATTGACCCTCCTTCCTCTAAGGGTCATAGGTTCATTCTGGCTGCTACCGATTACTTCTCTAAGTGAGCAGAAGTTATCCCGCTTAAGGAAGTCAAATCAGAAGATGTGGCGCTTCTTCCGAGATCATGTTGTCTACCGTTTTGGTGTTCCGCGACGTATAATTTCGAATAACGGCCCGTCTTTCAGAAGTACCAAAATCGCTAGATTTGCCCGCCGTCATAACATAAATTGGTGTTATTCCTCGATTTACTATACTAGGGCTAATGGTTTGGCTGAAGCATCCAATAAGATCTTAGTCCAATTGATAAAGAAAATACTCGTGACAAATAAAAGAGAATGACACGACAAATTGCATGAAGCATTATGGGCCTATAGGACTACATACCGTACTCCTACTCAGTCTACACCATATGCTTTAGCTTTTGGGGTTGAAGCTGTCCTCCCACTTGAGGTCGAGCTCCCTTCGTTGCGTGTAGCAGTTAGTAACAATCTTTCTCATGAAGATAATGCCCAACTCCGGTTGGAAGAACTTGATGGTTTAGAAGAGCTTCGTTTGCAAGTTTATCAGAACCTTAAGTTGTATCAGGCCCGTATGGCCCAGGCACATGATCGCCTTGTCCAACCCCGTGCTTTTCAGGTCGGGGAATTAGTCCTTGTCTTGCGTAGGCCTATCATCTCGCATCGTCGTCGAGATAGTAAGTTTGAGCCTATTTGGGAAGGCCCATTCGTTGTAAAGCAAGTATACGAATGTGGATCTTATTTGCTAGTCAATGCGAATGGTGTTCATCCCATGCCAGCCATTAATGGGCAGTACTTAAGAAAGTACTACGCGTAAGTTTGCACATCACAAGGGGCATCCCCCGCCACTTGTAAATATCCCTTTGTATAGATATAACTCTAAATGATTTCTTGTACTTTTCGGCAGTCCGTGGTCACGACAATTTGTCCTCTACCACGTGATGTTCGTCATGCAAAGTATGAGATCATCCTTAAGGGTTGTGTATAAATATGCCGTAGGAATGTTTGTGCTTACGTCCACATTCACTAATCACTTTGGTATTACAAAACCTCCTTTTTAGCCCCCTTTAAGGGTTGGCTTTCCCCAGTTTCACTTGCCACCTTCAGGTGTGGTCTGAGATATCAAAACTACTAACTTGAGCCTCTATAGAATGTGATACTGAGTCCATCCTTGATCTATATTAGTCAAATATAGTGATGTTGGCCCATTATCACTATGTGAATTTCTCTATAAATTTTGTTGTAACACTTATGCTCTGTAATTCATTCATATGTGTTGAATGTGGCCTGGGTTACCAAAACTAATATTTAGTTCCTCTACAGATCCTGTATATAATCTTTCTCTCCCTAATTTTATTCATGTGGCGAGTATGGCCTGGGATATCAAAGCCAACAATTTCCCCTCTTTATGTTCTAGTATATTTAATTTCTAACTGTGAATATAATATGAAAATAAAAATATGATGATAAAAAGAGAGGGAAGCTATTAGTTGAGTAGAATCGGTTGCCCTTGTCACAGGCGGAACCCGGTTCTAAGCTCCAAGAGCCCAAAGCCTCTTCAAATTCTCTTCTTTTTATCTCGTTAAAGTATTTTGTTGATTGTTTAGGAGATAGCCATATATTCATTCCTTCTATTATGATTATTCACTTATAACGGAGATGTTTTTCCTCTCCTATGATGTGGTACATCTTGCCTCAGATGTTAATATCATTTCTTAATGGATTTTGATCCAATAGAAAGTCAATCCATTTCTTCCTTTAGCAACATAATTTCTCATTGAGACCTTGCTTTTAGCTGTACTTCTCACAGGGTCCCATCAGTTAGCATGAGTGTTACCACTGCGATCCCTTTAGTGATCATTGATTTTTGATACGAGTTTTTGTTGTTTTTAGTGGCAAGTGTGTCCCCTCACCACTTCTATTGGTATTCCTTTAATTTAAGATCATTCTTTCTACCCGGTTGTTTATATGTTCCTCTTTTTAGAGAAATATATATCGATCGATTACCTTATATTGTGTGATTTCAACTCTACCTAAGAAATTCTACTTATGTTTTGATTACTCATAACCACGACGATTTGTCCTCTACCATGCGGTAACTAAAATATAAGTTTGGGATTTCTTAGATGATGGATTACTTCTCTTTCCCTCACAGCACCACGTACATGTGCTTTGGGTGGTTGTAGAGGTGACTTTCACTCTTTGTCTCGCCATTGTGAATATGGTCAGACAGACATTGAGTCATCCTCATTCACTATTGCGATCTGGTCAGGTAAATGTTGGATTTTGTCTTTTGTCCTGCTGTTACGATCTGGTCAGGCGGACATTAGACCTTTTGGGAAGCTCTTTATTCATTGTTCCAAATATGGTCAGATGAATATTGAGCTGTTCTCATTTGTTGTTGCGAATATGGTCAGGCGAATGCTGAACTCCCTTTGTCTTTTTACCCTTTGTTTCGCTGTTGCGATCTGGTCAGGCGAACATTAGGTTGTCCTCATTCACTATTGCGATCTGGTCAGGTGAATGTTAGACTTCTTTTGTTCCACCGTTTCGAATATGGTCAGGTGGACATTAGACTTTCAGGAGGGCTCATTATTCGCTATTGCAAATATGGTCAAGTGAATTTTGAGCCATTTGCATTCGCTGTTACGATCTGGTCAGGCGAATGTTGACTCCCCTTTTCTGGTTGGGTGCCCAACAGAGTCCCTGGGAGGAATACTTCACCACCTCTTCATTCCCCCTGTTTTATTTCCTGTTTGGGGGTTGTTAAGTTTTCTTCTGATTCATTGTTTAGCCGTTTCGAATAAAGTAAGGCAAACATCGAGTCATCCTCATTCACTGTTGCGATCTGGTCAGGTGAATGTTGAATTTTGTCTTTTATCCTACTGTTGCGATCTGGTCAGGCGGACATTAGACCTTTTGGGAAGCTCTTTATTCGTTTTGTGAATATGTTTAGATAAATATTGAGCTGTTCTCATTCGCTGTTGCGATCTGGTCAGACGAATGCTGAACTCCTTTTCTCTTTCACCCTTTGTCTCGCTGTTGCGATCTGGTCAGGCAGGCATCGGGTTGTCCTCATTCACTGTTGCGATCTGGTCAGGTGAATGTTGAACTTGTTTCTTTTGTCCTACCATTGCGAATATGGTCAGGTGGACATTAGATCTTTTGGGAAGCTCTTTATTCGCTATTGCGAATATGGTCAGGTGAATATTGAGCTGTTCTCATTCGCTGTTGCGAATATGGTCAGGCGAATGTAGAACTCCCTCCCATTCTTTACTCCTTGTTTTTCTGTTTCGAATATGGTCAAACAAACCTAGAGATGTCCCCATTCGCTATTGCGAATATGGTCAGGTGAATGTGGGACTCCCTTCCTTTTCTCTATTCTGCTGTTGTGATGTGGTCAGGCAGATAGATGAGTTCCTTACTTTTGATTATTATTGTTTTCCTATGATTATTACTTTGCCATTTGATATGATTTTTAGATGATTGTTGAATTCCCTTCTCTTCATATCATCTTAGATATTTGTCGTAGGTGATTGTTGAATTCCATTTGATTCTTTGTGATTTTGCTTCACTCTATTCATGTGAGCATGAGATTCTGATCCACTCTTCCTATTTTGCCACTTTGGTTGGGCTGATAGTTGACCTGCTTTCTCTCTTTATTGGTCTGAGTCTCATCAGTTAATTTTAGATTGATTGCATCTTTTTAGTGAGTTCCGTTAGTTGACCCTAGAGTTGTATCTTCCTAGAGTTAGGAAGGTCAACGCCAACATATACGGTTCACTTATTGTTCTCCACATATGTTGGGGGTCCGTTTGTTGACCTCGATTTTCGCTCCAGTCCTTCTCGTGCACCTTCGGTCGATTTAATCGAACCCCGTCGAGCCCAATTTAAGCACGAATCGACTCGACTTAAGCCGGATTAGACTCGACTGTATTCAATTAAAACTCGATTAGTTTATTCTGGTCGCGCCGTGCCCGATTTGATTTAAATAATGATTATTTTAAACTCAATTTAATGTGATTAATTTTACTAAGCCGACTCGAGCCCGAATTGACTCGAATCGAGTAAAATTCAGACTCGAGTCCAACCCGATCTTAGCCAAATTTAACCTGATTCAGCTCAATTTGATCCTACTAAAATGTCATTTGACTTTCTATATGTTTTGAATTTATCTCCTAAATCCGGTAATTGTCTCAACGGCTTTGATCAAATCAGATCATCGTTTCAGCCAAAATCCCGCTTCGCGGTCGATTCTCTGTACATCGAGCAGATAGCAAAGCCGCTTAAAGGAATTTCGGAGCCTGGAGCACGACCACAACTAGGGGCAGGCTTCCTTTTCTAGTGACAAATTTGATTTACCCAAACTGAAGGCCCTCGGCTTCGGCATTCGATCTCTCTTCCTCTCCCTCTCTCACGAGCTCCCTCTCTCTCGGAACCTCTCTGTTTTTCGCACTCCAGCGCCCTCTCTCGTCTTCTCTCGACTTCGCAAGGAAGTCGATGCCCCACTCTCGTCCCAGTCCAGACCGGAAGACCCCGATCTCACCTGGTTCGCAAGACGCCCGAGCATCAATTTCTTGTCGTCTCTCCCTCGGTTCTCAAAAGGCCAAACTCCCTTCCTACCTCTTGGTTTCGCACAAGCCAGTGGAGGTCGCCCCTTCGTCTCACCTGTTTTGACCGATTGATCTCCTCCAAGGCTGCAGGTGAGTTCTCTCCTTTTTCTTCTTCTTAGCCTTCTTCTTCCTCTGTCTCCTTCTACCCTTCTTCCCCCTCCTTCATTCTCTAGGATGCTTATATCAATAACCTTGTGAATGAGTTGTTGATTGCTTTGTTTTAGTTGCCAAGTCGTACCGAGTTTCTTTGCTAGACTTTACAATCATGAGAAGAGGGAGTCTCTGCTTGGATTTTCTTATCCTTGTATGTTTAATGATATCGTGACTATAGCTAAGAGCGATGATCATTTTTTTTAGGTGCTTAATTCCCTTTCCCTAAAAACTAGTTAAATGACCTCTACGACATGGTCTCTCTCTCCCTTATTGCACTGTATTTCATTCAAAACCCCCTCTGATTTGGAATATTTTGTTCTTCCTTTCCTTTTATGACTTTCCCTTTCCTTTTATGACTTAGGATGAATTGAATATTGCTATTCGTGTCCACCTTATGGCTTTTAGTTTCTTTAGCCGGTATAGAAATGCATTAATGGTTAAATGTGTTGATGATTGTTGGAAGCTTACACCCTTATGAGAAAAAATGTGTCCTTTTCTTGTGTTAATCCTTTGTTTAAGACGAAACAATAGCTATTATTATTCTTCTTTTTTTTCTAGCAATTAGATATAGATATATAAATATATACTTTATAAAGGAATGAAATTGCGTTGAATTACCTTTCTACTTTTAGATTTCATTTGGATGATATTGTTGTGTTGAAACGTGGACATATTTATATTTCTCTTTATTTGTTGAAGCTTTATTTGAAAGGCATGTGGATAGATATAGATATTCTTTTCGTTAGGGTATAAAGTATGATTTTCACATTGAGTTGTTATATAGATCTTCATAGCGTCGCATGTTAGTTGCTCGACGAAATGCCCCAATGAGGTAATGTGGAGCACATGTAAGATAGATCTTGTTTGAAATGATTGAGAACATTTATGTCTTTGCTCTCAGTGGCAAGCATTCACTGTCACCTTATAAAATGTATTTGGAGGTATATATATATATATATATAAAAGAGGTTTGATGCGTTTCAAATATAAGCCTTTATATAAATTTGATTTTTGCTTAAGAAGCCCTATATTAAGGATTTTTGTAGGTGCACCAATTTGTCTTGAGATAGGCCTCTTTTGGAATGAACTTCTTATTTGAAGAACGGTCTTGACATGAAAGTAAAATTGTGAGCATCAAATTTAGAAAGAACTGGTCATATATTTGTTAGCTTGAAGCATAATTTATATTACTGTCTCTTAAGGATTTACATAACGAATGTCGACTTCAATGGTATTATTGTTAATCTTGAGTTTAGGCTAATTCGAGAAAGCGTGTCTTTTCATTTTTGTCGCATCTCTCTTCTCCATTAGATTAGTCACAAATCATATTACATGAACAAGCGATGACAGTTTTTTTTTTTTCACTCATGCAAACTCTGCATTAGTTTGAAATAAACGATATGTGGATATTTAGTGTCAAACAAAAAAGCTTATATGGAGTTCTTGAGAGTTCTATATACCTATTTGAGTATCAATGACAAAGCATTAATTTCAAAAGACGATTTCAATCATGTCCAATGTTTATTTCGTAGCTTAATCATCACGTGTAATTCATGATTTCAAAGATAGTATGCATACACTTCATATCCTCACGATAAGTATAAGCCTATTTCTACTAGTGATTTTTCTCATTATATTTGCATAGCCAGGCTTGCACATTGTTATAGTTTAGTTCCAGATTTTTTTTATATATCTGCATAATGTAAGGTTGTATTTGATATATATATATATATATATA
>NW_021318595.1:7829956-7844612 GCF_001605985.2 Dendrobium catenatum
ATTTTTAGGGGCCTAGATGATTGCACACTTCCCACCCTTTAGGGCCTTGTAGAAACTTCATTTATAATTAGGATTGCTTATTTTTTATTAGATCCCTAAACCTTTTGACATACGCATAAAAGTCTTAAGGGTTAGAACACAACACTGCTTTTAGTCCTACAACTTCAGTGACATCTAAGGACAAAAATTAAGAGCCGAATCTAAGAAAATATAGACTTATGGTGCATGCTCCCTATAAGATAGAAACATCAAAAATAAAAACTTAGTGACACGTTTTCCTAGATCTGGTTTATTTTTTTGATTTCTTAATTCACTAATAATTAACCAACCATTTATAATTTAACTCTTAAAATATGTTAAAAAGTAATTAATTCTTAATCCAATTACACTAAACATTTTATAATCACTGAGTTGTAAAACTTAAGATATAAACCTAAATCAAACTCAATAAATCTAATAATTAACTCCTAACCAATCTAAAATTTAAAAGAAGTAGATTTAATTAGTATATCAAATCTTAAACTAAAATTCATTAGGATAAAAGACTCCTAAACATTAAACTTTAGAATTTTTTTTTTAAAACCAATTAAAAAACTTGATTAATAAAATATTTAACTCACATTTTCTTTTCTTTTCATAACAAACTAAAATAATTCAACAAAAATTGGTTGCCACTGGGTAACCCAGACCTACGAAGCTATTAAGTTAGCCATAAGGAGGGTGAAATAATCCTCACGGCCTCGGTGTGAAACAAAGGTGGTAATCAATCAAATATTAAAATAAAGTATTTAAAATCACTCCTAAAAATACTAATGCCTAAACTTGAATTAAAAAATTCTCTTCTACCTTTTAACAAATCAAATACAAGTAACTCGAACTAAACTTCCCTATATAAGACCTACAAAAACCACACAGCCTACACACACTTAGACTGGTTTGCTAGGACATGACTACTAGTCTTAGGTTAGGCCGATGCTTTTCTTTTCTATCTATGTGTTGTGACGCTTTGCATGTGACCTGTGTGCTGGTTGCTTTTGCTACTTGTTTTAGCTTTTCTGTGATGTTTTCTAGCTTTCTTTCTACACTGTTGTTGTGAGCATTAGAATACCCATAGGTTAGGCCCGCTTTCATACTAATATTGTCTTCTTGCATATGGTCGTGCTCACACAGCGCTAAAGGAGGCTAAAACTAATAATAATTATTTATAACTGCTTTAGGTACTTGCTTCAACTGCTTAACCCCCAATGATTAGAACACGGCCAAGTGTGATTGATTTGAGCATTTTCATTTATATATAACTGTTTGGACGATTTTTTTTTTATTTTGATTATAACTGCTTAAGATAACCCCTGCAAGAGAGTCTAGATTTTCTCTTTTCATTAATGTAATGTATTTGATAGTAATTGTTGTAAAAATTTAAAATAAGGCATTTTTAAATACATAGGAGTCCAAAAGGAAAAGAAAACCCCTACAGGGGGTTTCCTTTTTCATTTGGACATCCGTTTGGAGAATTCATTACGAGGAGCCAGAAGGAAGAACGAAGATGATCCATAGACGAATCAAGGAAAGACGAAGATTGAAGATAAAAATGCCTTATTTTAAGATTTGAGTCATTCCCGGATTGTTATCAGTGGAGCCCAGCCACAACTTTTTTTGTACTATGTGATGTAATATTATATGGCACTTGCCATGAACATTCTTTTTCGTGGGCTTTTGTTGTTTTTGTTGTGTTTTCTTTGCTTTGATTGCGCAGTAAAATCGGCATGCTTTTCATAGGTTTCTTTCTTGCATGTGCTTGTGCCTGACTCGCTAGGCTCTTTTAGGGATAACTTTTCTACTCGTAATTACTAATAAAATTTTAAGATTAAGTCACATAGAAACATAACGATTTAGGAAATAGCCAGAATCGTCCGGGATCGCATGCATTCATTCTCTCTTCTTTGATGACGCCACCTCCTTTCTCTCACGCTTACTTGAGATGTTGTCTCTTCTTTTTCTTCAGTTTCCACTTCTTCGAGCCGACCGGATGATGAATAAATCACGTATGAATGATTAAAGCCAAATTGGGCCTCTCTACCCCTTTGATTAGGAAAGCCTAGAAATTCCTTCATGCTAAACCCATCTGAGAAGATAATAACATCCTTAATCGAGAGTTTTCTTAGACCGAGGTCTAAGATGTAATTAACTACGAGGGCTTGCGCCCATAAAAAACCGATCCCCACAATCAAATAAACCTCATTCGAGCTGATGTATCGAATGGGGGAAATCTCATGAAATTTTGGGTTATATATATTATTATCCATCGAGGTGTGTAGGTAAAAGCCGCTATCCTCCATGGCTAATCGTATGTATAACTCTATCTGCTCTTCCATCGGCCTGCTTATGTCGATTGTAAAGGTCTACGACCGTTTTGTCCTACGGGGTAGTGTGGTCGTACCCTTTGCATTCGAACCCCATAAGTAGAATCATTTCGGAGACCCACACAGATAATGACAAACAACGTATAATAGACATTGGGTCATTTTGCAATCAATGATAGGTAATCATCAAATAAATACACTGATTCACTACATGCAAAGGCGGATGATGAACCTTGCATACAAAATACCTACAGGCTGTTGTAATAGGAGGTGATGAATATTGCAATCAATGTCAATTAAATATCCAGGAAGCATGTAAATTCTGTACAGATGAAAAAAATCTGATGGAGAACAAATGCAACGAATTATAAAATATATTGCATACAAACAAGGCCATATGATAGGTGTAAATGTCTAAGGGATTGTAGGAGACCCATTATACATACTACATGATGTCTGCAAGCAAACAACGGATAAGATGCATAGCAAATAAAAATGACTACGGGCCCTTATAGAAGGCCCGTTATACATGATAAAATTCACCTATGAGCAAAGTGTCAAAGAATCATTACAAATGCAAATCCATAAGAGTCATTATAGGGAGTTCGTTGTGCATACAACAGACTATCTGTGAGTGAATACAAAAGAACTGCATCAGATATCAGCATTTGCAAGCAATAGCAGGAGATTCATTAGTACACAAAAAATACCTGCATAAAGTAACAAGTAATGCACGACATTCTATCTATATAAAGCACCAAATAGCTCAATCCACAAACTGCTACGCCATGCCACCGCAACATCCACACAAGCAGACATATGACATTTACAAATAACCAAAATACCCCCGTGTATGCACTATAATATATATGCACATAGGTACACAAAATGCAAGTGTAATCACATACCCGCATGGACCCCGAAGAGCGTGTTATGGGCACACACGTGATGTCTAGGGATGTTCTGCGGGTCAAACAATAAAACCAAGTTCGAGCTTGATCCTTCTATACGGGTAGTTAGGAGTCGACACAGCTCGAACCACTAAATAAATATATAATCGTGGGGTCGACTGAAATATTTGTTTTATAGTTCATGTTAGGCCTTCATGGCTCTTAACAAGAAAAATCAAATAACAAAACCACAAAGCTGGTGACGAACTTGATTCTCTATCAACAAGTAGACAGAGTTGACAAGGTTCAACCCATAAATGAAAATGACCACATACACTCCGATGATGGCCATGTTGAATGTCTATCTCAACCGTAGGGGTTAACTCCAATAATTTCAAATGCCTCCAAACATTCATAAGGTTTAATCCACAAAATGCGAACACTTTCAAATGACTCTATACACCCCGATGATGGCCGTATTGACAGAAAATCCCAACAGGAGGGGTTAATTTTAAATATCCAAAGTACCACCCAAATATCCAAAATCCCAAAAATACTCAAATCCCAAAATCCAAAATTCTAAATGTTTAAAATTAAAATTCAACCATTAAATACTTTAAGCAAAACTAATCCACTCTCCATAATACTTTGTCGAGTTAGACAAATTTGAATATTATTTCAACTCAAAAAAAGTCAATGTCTGGTCGAGAATATCACTAGGATTCATTCTCAAACAATCTCCTACAAGCAAAGATGTTCTACGTGTTCTCTAACCGCTGGTTTTGCCACCAAATAGCATCGCAGGATTAACGGTTATGATCAGGGCCCTCTGAACTGTATGGTTCGCTATCAAATGGCACCACTAAATTATGGTTATGGCCAGAGCCCATATGCTCCCCAATAACATCAAATCCTTGAGATATGAATCAACATGATATGATCGATAGGACACAAAGCCCTCTTCTAGCTAAGGTGGATTCAAATTTGTCCCCTTAGGAAAATACTCACCCCATATTTATAAGGTACCCTTGGACGATGCAACCCATGGCTGTCAATAAGGATCCTTCTGTCAGATTGGGTCGACTACCTCCTCTGACTAAGTAGATCAGGGACTACGGTGACCCAAGACGATGGAACCATGAGATATTGATCGGGTCTATCATACATTTCCCCACCAACCGTTTTAAGTGCAAGATAGTGAAATTTCTATTTTAAATATAAAATCTCCGAACTTTCAAATTTCCAAGCCCATTCTGCTACTATATGCCAGATACAATGTATTTCTACACATCTGCTTGACAACTAGCCTTAATCAAAAGTTCTCTCGTTATTGGAAGGGGTATTTAACTATAGGGGGCTTGCGTCTATAGGAAACAAGAACTTAGATCATAAAGTGATCGCAAAATGAGGGCGAAATCTCTGGTAGAGTCTTATCTACAAACTCATCTGCCTTCCCAAAATTTACCCCGGAACTTAATTCCATTAAAACTCCCCCAAAAAACAATGGGGGAGGCTAGGGCCTAATTTTCGTAGCCCACAACTAAATAGGCTGGAGGGGATCGGATTAGAGAAGGAATGAGACATTCCTCTTTCAGTGCAGCCCTTGTTTCAATATCTCAATAAGGTTTTTCAACCACCTCAAGGATTGCCAATTCCGCGGGAACACGAGCGTGCTATCATCTAGAAGAAAATAGTCTCACCTATCAGTGTTCATCTATATCGTTATCCTCAAATCCAGAAGAATGAGATCGACAGATTGATCAGGGAGATGCTGGAGGCAGGGATCACTCGGCCCAGTCTCAGTCCATTTTTTAGTCCAGTGTTATTAGTTAAGTGCTTCAGCAGTAGTTTCCTTTGTTCCACCTTGAGGAAAAGGTGACACTTTGGGATGGGAGTATTGATAGATCGGCCAAATTTGATAGGGAGTGAATTAGGAGATTTCTAATCAAGAGGGAGTTGTTTAGGAATGTTCTTAATCAAAAGAAATTAATTAGGAAAAGTTTCCTAATTGAAGAGAGCATATATGGGGGCTGATTTAAAGGGGATTAATTAGAAAATGTTTCCTAATTGAAGAGGACATATTTAGGGGCTGATTAATTAGAAAATGTTTCCTAAACAAAGAGGACAGATTTATAGGATGATTTGAGGGCTGATTAGAAGGGAAATAATTAAGGAAATAAGAGGAATTAGAGGAGGGTTGTTTGGGTATTTGTTGTTTAATTGTTTTCTTTAAATAGGAAGAAAGGATTAGGGTTAGAGGAATGCTTGATTATTGTGTTCTCTTGGAGTTTCTTCTTGGTATCTGGGGCTCTAGCTTTGTCTAGGTATTGGGAGAGAACAATCCTCCTCTCGAATTGAGGATCAATTGTATATTTGCTTTTGTTATTTCTGTTAGTTCTTTCTTTTGCAATAAAATTACCATTTGGAGAGTTTTTCACAGATTTTGTGGGAAACGTTTGTTGTTTTTCTCTATCTTGGTAAGGTTTTACTTGAAATATTCAAGTATTTCCTATCAGTAACATCATGCCCCATGCTAGATTCTCATCAAATAATCCATCTGCTTCAATTAAATCAATACCAAGATGATTGTCTGCTTCAGCAGTTCATCAATTCTAATCTTTTTTTTAACTCCCATTAAATTTAAATTTATTATTTCTTAATTTTAAGAATAGTAATTGATATTGTTTAGGATCTATAAACATGTACTTCTCCTATAGTTTAAATTAAGTGAATACATTCTTCTCTCATATATTTTGTCTCTAATTTTAACATGATATCAAAATGCTAGGACACAAAATCGCTCACCCTTTTTTAACCGTAAAGATTACGTGAGGATCCATCATCTTGTGTCTCTCTAGAAGCAAAAGAATCGTCCTCATTCGCAATAGTGTTACATGCAGATTTAAAACTTCATAAAGACATTGCACAATAAATTGAAAATAATAATCAGGAATATAAATTACATGCAGATTTGAAACGTCGATTTAAAACTTTTGAGGTTGGTGATTTTGTTATGGTGTGGATTCGTCCGGAACTGTTCCCTCCGGGAACAGTTAAGAAATTGCATGCAAAGAGTGCTGGGTTTGTCAAAATACTTAAGAGAATTAATGACAATGCTTATGTAGTAGATCTGCCTGCAGATTTCAATATAAATCTCTCTTTTAACATATAAGACTTAGTGGAAAATGAAGGTCCTGATTTTAACTCACAAAATCCACTATCAAAGTCTTGTGAGAACCCACCTTGTGAGATCCTGAACCTACCCCCACTACCAGATATTCCCAAATTTCCTATAGCAGAGCAAGTGGAGGCAGTCTTAAGTGATGAGATCATATCCACAAGAGGAGGACGAAGAAGATATTTGATCAGGTGGAAAGGAAAGCCTGAGTCAGAGGATACGTGGCTAGATCGCGATGAGTTGCAGTAGATTGACCTAGATGCACTAGAGATGTACGAGAGCGCCAGAGATTCTTACTCGACGGAGTCGAGTTTTCTCCTTCCTCGGGAGAATGATGGGGACATCAAATCAGCATGGAAGGTTTATCAGAGACGTGGCCGCCGATCTACGGCCACGATCAAGTCCTTGTATTTCAGAGTCATGATTGTATTTTATTTTATTTATGCATTTTCTTATTTGCTTAGGTGTCGTTATTATTTCGCTTTGTACCCCTTTCATGGGAGTGGTCGCATGTAAGCCCAAAGGGCAAGTTGGTCTTTTATTTTCTTGAGTCTTTGTACCCGGCTATTTATAGCCTCATTTCCTTTGATTTGAGCTAATGAATGATTATGAAGAATTTTCCTGCACTTGTGTTTGAGAGCCTTTGAGAGTTCTTGGAGAGTTTTGGAGAGATCCCCTGGAGAGGGAGATTGGTGTATCACCCACCAACCTTGGAGACGGTCGGGTTCGTGGTTTATCTTCTTCTTTTTCTTGTCATCGCATCATCGTCGAGCTTCCAAAACCCTCCACCCATCCTACTCCCCATCACGGCCAAAGCTACCTCACCCGATCCCCCCTCCCCTTCCAAACTCCATGGCCAAGAATCCCCAATTCCCCTTGCCGCCGGCCAAGGCCATAGCCGCTGGCCACTAATCCCCTTGCCTCTTTTATTTTGTTTCGTGATTGGGTTGGGCTTAGTTGGGATCAATTTGAAATTCAAATTCATTCAAATTTGAACTCAAATTATTTCCTAAATTAGTTCTTTTATTTTAGGAAAGTATTTGATTTAGATCTAATTTTGAATTTTAAATTCAAAAGGATTTTAATTAAATATTCCCTAATTTTGAAACCTAAATTAGGAATCTTCCATTGCTCTCATCAATCAAAACCCCACCCATACCTGCCGCTGGCCCCATGCCATCTCCCATTAATCCCTTATCAAGTTATTTCCTAACTTCAACACAATACTTAGGAAATAATTTGAAAGCCACGTAACTCCTCTTTACCGAATTCCCCTAACCTGGAATGGATTAATTTATTGCCTAAGTGGTAATTGCATTTTTGGAAATAAAGCAATTCTTCCCTTTTCTTTTCTCTGCATTGCCGCCTCCTACACCCGTCTCCCTCTTTCACCCGCCCCCTCTTTTCTTTACCAAATCCCCACTTTCTCCCTTATTCCTCATACAAGTTCTAAACCTTAATTCTTCCACTGTTCCTCTATTTCCTAAACACAAAATCTAAGATTTCTCTCAGATTTTGAGAAGGAAATCTGAGATTGTTCCTTACCGCAACTTGAAGAAAGTTTCTTATCTCATTGCCCGTGACCTTCTTCAAGAGTATTCTCTACTGTGGGAACTTCAACCATTAATCCCTATGAATGGCGGATCCGGAGACTGAGTACAACATCACTTGGGACGACGACGGCTTCACTGACATCCTTGGGTCCACTTTCTTCGACGTGAATCCGGAGATTGACCACACAATCGAAGAATACATGGATCGCATTTTGTTCGCGTTGACGGAAGCCATTGACGAGCATTTTGAAGGAATCGAGTGGAGGATCTCCTCATCTCCTTAAGCAAAGGTTTCTCTTTCACTTGCCTCTAATTTCTTTTAAGTCTAAATTCTCACTGGTGTGATTGTCGTCACAAAAGTCTCCTCCACGTGCTCTTGCTAAGCCTAGTAATTCGTAGGTTATTGAGTGTACTTTCGTTGCATCCTAAATCTCGTTGTTAGACTAGGGATTAAATTGAAGACTACTATTTTGCATTGTTTCAATTGTCTTATTTATCTTGTAATTTCAAAGCTTGGAGCATGTGATTTAACCTACGCAAAACATCCCTTTATTTGTTTTAGTCGATGTTGAGAATTGCTAATAATTTTAATCCAAAATTATTCTAATCAAAGAGTTGTGCAATGTCTAAAATGAAGCTATAAGCATGTCATCCGTTTAGTCCTACATCAGAATCTCACCTCAATTTTGCAAAAGTGTGCCTTGAGAGTCAAGAACTCACAAGAATTTGTCCGTTTACCAATTCATTGAAAGCTGTCCTCATTAAAATTGTTTCAAAGAACTCACAACACTGGGAATTGATGGACAAATAAATTTTCATCTCACCAAACTCGCCTTGAATTTAAATCGCCGAATAAGGTGCAAAAAGAAATGGAAATCACTAAAATCATCTCGAGTTCAACTCACCCCATGCCTTCAATCGAGTACAATCTTGTTATGACACTTTTGTTTTGGTCACTAAACTTTATTTATCTAAATAAACTATTCTAATTTTCTTTCGATGGGAAACTTATCAACTATTAAAACACATAAAAACACCTATCACAATCACCCATATACAGCCTCTCAAACTTTCTCTATCTTTCACAATGACATTTGAAGATTTCCTCGTGTGGTCAATGGCTCTTATCTTTTATAGATGACTACATTAGAGCAATTTAAATCTTCTTAATGAAGCATAAATTTGAAATTTGTCAAATTATTAAAAGAATTCATCTCTATATACAAACTCAATTTAAAACCCAAATCTAAGTCCTCATAATTGATAATGGAAAAGAACATTTGTATTCAATTCCTAAGGACTACATTCTTCAAAAAGAGATTGTACATTAAAACTTGCATATATACTCTGAACATAAAGATCTCTCTATTGTTAAGGCAAAGCTTCATGGCATCCTGGAGAATAAAGTTTTACCTCATGCATGATGTTAGTTCAAGGTTCATGGTGATATATTATCCTATGTTTCTTCGCACAATGACACATAAATTAACACTTTTGTTGACCTCCTTTTTGGAATCGGTCATTTGCATGGTCTAATCACTCGCATGTTATTAGTGCATTTTGTAGGTTGATCCATCTTTATGTATGTCACACCGTTGTGTCTTTTGAAGGATCAAATCATGCATTTTACCTCAATTTGTCTTCTACTTCGGGATTTATTCCTTTTGGTCACATATGGTCTGTCGTTATGTTTGAAAATATATATGATCGGGACGATGCCAAGTTGATGAGTATTTTGTGTGCATTTGAACCCTCAGCACGCATCTTTATTCTGTGCTTAATATCTTTTGATCCAAACCTCATTTTGCGAAACAAATTGCGCGAGCAAATCCGGATCATTGAGATCTTCCAAATTAGCTAATTTGTGCTCGAATTGGACATCATTTGATGTGTGTCGAGAAGAGAGAAAGTGAGATTATTATCATTATCATTTTTTATCATTATATACATATATATAACAAAAAATTAAATAAAAATATATATTTATATATATATTAAAACTAATGAACTATATAGTATCCTATTCAAATTAATGTCAGATCAAGCTTAAATACAAGATTATGTTATTTATCTTTTTCATCTCTCTCTAAATAAAGCAGGTTTAAATTCAATGGATGATCTAGCTTAAATAAAAGATGATGTTAACCCTTGGATGTAGGGCATCAGCTTGATCTCCCATTTGGCAGGAAGGGAGGGAGACACTCCCTCACACGTAAAAACAGCCAAAAGCATCTCTCATAACAGGGGGGCTCTTCCATTCAAATATATCCGGCTCAAAGAAAAAGAAGAGAAGAGCCGCACTCCATCTTCTTCTCTCTCAACCTCACGTTCTCCCTCACTCATGTCTACAACAGCGGCTCCTCCCTCTCCCTCGCATGAAGAGGGCCTCACTCCTCTCCCACTCTCAATCTCGGAGACAACCACAAATAGAAGGCTGCTGGCCCCTTCCTCCCCTCGACGTCAACCGATGTCCCAGGTCGACCTCACGGCCCTAAATCCCTCTCCCTCTCTTGATTCTACAGCCCATCGACCCCCAAGTTTGACCTCCAAGCTACTCGACCAGCTAGATCCTGCCGCTGGCCACCTTCCAAACTCTATTACCCAGCTCGCATACTAACCTCACACCGCTAGTCATGTTCGTCCTATCATCTTCGAGACATCCCACCGCTAGTGCTACCCCAGGCCTTCGCCGGTCATTCTTTCGACGTCGACCAGCCCTACAGCCATCTCGAGCTGCTACTTGTCTTCATCTTCCATCCAAACTAAGAACAAAAAAGAGCAGCTCATGGAAGAAGTGTAAGAGAAGGTGGTTGCTCTCTTTCGGCTACAGCAAATGATTGAAGGAAAGGTGAGTAAGAGCATGGGAAGTCTAATGAGATCGTGAGATCTATTGGCATGTGGTTTTACATTTTTACTTGCATATTGATTTTATATATCCTTTAAGCAACATCTACCAATTGTTTGATGAAATGACACAATAAAATAATATTAAGATCTTGTTTGTATCAGATATTTTTGTTAAAATCTATGTTGCACTTATACGGATACGACGACATGGATACGTCATGATATGGATGCGGGACACGACAATTCTTAAAAATACAGGATACGGATACGGCGCGGATACGACATTATAATATATAAATCATACATTAAAAATAACAAATTAATCAAAGCATAATATTTGAAATGACAAAAAAATTGAAAGCAGAATCATTTGCAGCATTGTATCATAAAATATCAAAATAAAAGTAAACATTAAATATTTAAATGTCTAGTATAACAACAAAAACAAAAACATAAATTGTCCAGCAGATAAAGTTTCAACTATTCAATAGAATGAATGATAGGATTAGCTTCTTCAGTGGTTTGTCTTTGAATTTTTATATCATCTTCAATGAATATCATAGCTTCCAATTCAAGCTCATCAAGTGAAAGATTAGCAATTTCTAATATTCTCATATCCTCAAGAGATTCAAATCCATCTCCAGCAACATCCCACATCATGTTTTCTCCTTCCATATAAGTTGAAGTTTTTCTTGAGAGAAACCGAAAGTTTGTATGCACATAAACTAAATCTTCAGCCCGTTGTGGAGTAATTTTATTTCTTTTCATTGATTGGATGAACGAGTATGTGCTCTAATTTCTTTCACAACAAGATGAGGATGAAACTTGGCCAAGCAATTTTATGGCGATTGTTTGAAGTAGAGGGGCTGAAGCTCCATGTATAATCTACCACATTTTTGGATCAATTCTCTACCTATCACGCAATGACTTTTAGTCACCAAAGTCTTCTAAGAAACTAAAAAATTTTGCAAGCTAAATATTGGCACTTCTCTCCTCCTTTGGAAAATAACGCTTCAAACATGTCTTCCTCATATTTGAAATTTATAAATCTTTCTGTGGAGAAACTCTTCAAGGATTCTCTTAAAACCATTCTTTAGTTGAATATCTTCAAAGAATATTAAAAGCAAATAAGAAAAAAAATATCGAAATTACTAAACAACAAATTGTAAATTAATAATGAAAAATGTTGAAATTTACCTGGGATTTAGTGAGTGAGCCAAGCAATGTAAAGGTGTATTACTTTTGCTCCACCTATCTTCTAGAATAGCATAAATAACATTCCAAAAGCTTAAGTCTTCATGAAGTGCTTTCCTCTCATGTCTATATATAATTTCTTTTACTTTGACTAGCATTGAATCCCATATCTCATAAATGAGATGTAAATAAGACTTATCCATATCTGCTACTCTCAACATCTCATAAATTGGATCTGTGAAGTTTAAGATGTATTCAATCTCAATTCTTATCCCACCATAAATCATCTAAAGCTTCTCCTTTACATACCTAGCCTTTCCAACACCATCTTCCCTATAACAGGACCATTTGTCACTGATCACCATAGCTTGAAATTTTTTTTTTATTTTGAATTTTTGTAATATCATCATAACTGAGGCATACCAAGTTTCAGTAACTGCAAGTATCTTCAAATTAGAAAAATAATTTAACATAGAGAGTCTCATAAAGTGGTTCATAATAAAATTCCTAATTACAACTGCAGCTTCAGCAATCACTGTGATCCAATGACATTCATTGTAGGTGATTTCATTTGCCTCGATAATCTTAGCTGCACAAATGTTCTTCAAGACAAGATTAAGCATATGCACAACACATGGTGTCCAAAAAATATGAGGATCGGATTGCTCTATAAGTAGACTTGTAGCTCTACAAACAGGTGTATTATGAGTTATGACCTAGATGATGTTTGAAGGCCACATCATCATGATAATTTCTTTGATTAAATTAGAAATGAAGAACTTATCATTGTACTGTCATTTACAGTTTACAGTTTTGATAAATATAGGATGGCTTTCTATTACAACTACGAAGTTGATAAGTGGTCTTCTTTGTAGATCTATCCACCCATCACAAACCAAAGTAACTCCTTTTTCCTTCCTCCTCTAGTAGGCTCGAGCAACTTTTCAATATTATCCCTCTCTCTTTGCAACAACTTCGTTCTAATGACATTATATCCTAGTGGCACGTATCCTGCAAGATTATTATTGCATGTATAGGTAAAGGCATTCTTGTAATGTGGATTCCTTGCTAGGTTAAAAGGAAGTCCAAAAAACATTCTAGCTATTTCTCCATATAGTTGTTCTCTCATTTGTAAATTAAACGCTTTCTCCAAAGCACTATTTACAACATGTTTTCTTCTTTTTGGTTCAAATTTCGCCATCCGAAAAGGCTCTTTATTTACAGTATTGTCATCACTTCTAATTGAAAAAGATGATAAAGGATATGAAGCATGAGTGCTTGGAAGTGGAATATATTTTGGAAGCTCTTTTTTACTCATTTGCTCAGCTTCACTGATTTTTTTTTATAATTCAGCAATTTGTGATGAGCTTATATTCAGCATACTTTAATTCCATAACCATTAATCTTCAACAAATGAGCTTTCACTCTATAATATGATCATTTGTATGTGGCATTATAAAAATTGCATTTGAATGCAATATTGCCACTCCCTTCTGATGCTTTACATATTTTTGTCACATAACCCCACAGAGGGTTGTTATCTTTAATATTGGTCTCTGATGGATCATCAGTAGACCCAATTCCTACACCATTAGAGTTCATTATCCTACGAAGGATTGATATAAATTAATCCACATGAATTTGAAACATGAAAATTTTTAATTAAAAGAGTAGATATATTGCGCCTATGCCGGGGGTCCAAGGGGGCGCTGCCCCCTGGTGGGCTTCGACCTTTTCGGTACTGCTCGATATAGAGGGATACTGAATGATACCAAACAGTACCGAGTGGTACCGAGTGGTACTAAGTTCCGATACTGAGTTCTAGTATCTCTCGGTACCGAGCGGTACCGAGCAGTACCGAGCGATACCGAGTACAGAGCGGTACCGAGCGATACCGAGTACAGAGCGGTACCGAGCGATACCGAGTACAGAGCGGTACCGAGTTCTGGTGCCGAGCCTACGATTAAGAAAATGAATAACGAAGAAAACAAACCTTCAATGCTCACGTCGGCTTCACTGTTCGTGTTGTCCAACCTAGCTCGACGAAGGATTATGTCGGCTTAATGCTCGCGTCGTCGAGCCTCTTTGTCGACGAAGGATGATCCTGTCCACTTCTATGCTCGCATCGTCGAGCCAGTCATTCAACTATAACGAAGAAAACGAACACCTATGCGGAAACGAAAAAAAAACCTAGCTCGCCAAAATGTTTAAGCTGCATAAATAAATAGGGATATCGAGTGGATAGCCGAAATGAATAGGGAAAATTGTGGTATCCGTGCAACATAGGTTAAAATATAGGCGACCCAAAGTTGCATTACTTGCTCATATGAATTCAATAAATTTGTTAACATTTGTTTTAATAAAATAGAGTTTATAAAGTTTGATTTAATAAAATAGAGTTTATAAAGTTTGATACTGTTTCAGTATTGATCAGATTAAGGAAGCCTTAGTTAGATCATTTAATTCAAAAAAAATTGGAAGCTTGATTGTATTATAGATATATTTCTATAGACTTTTCCTTTTTTATGTTATAAAAATAATCATAACAATTAGAAAAAAAATTTAGATATATATATATATATATATATATATATTATATATATATATATATATATATATATATATATATGAGTG
>NW_021318595.1:7845638-7873804 GCF_001605985.2 Dendrobium catenatum
TGAAATTTGAATTTCAAATTTCAAATTGAGAAAAGGGACTACTAATTAATCCAATTTGATTTATTTTAAAATTGAGTTCATGAATGATACTTTCCTAATTTATGATTCCCTATATGGAAAGAATTTGAAATTCGAATTTGAATTTCAAATGAATTCAAATTTTCCCTCTCATGCTTGAGCTAAATTAGGAAGTCATTATGGTGATTGAAATCATCATAATGAGGGGAAATTATGATGGTGGCCGGCGGCAAAGGGGGAAGGGGGGCGGCTAGATGGCGGGTTGAGACTAGGTAGGTGGGTGGGATTTAGGTGGTGGAGATAGAAGATGAATTGGGTGGAGGAGGTTGAGCCACCGGTGGTAGGGAAGTTGGAAGGGGTGGAGTGAGTGGGGGAGAAAGGAGATGACAACAAAATAAAAAATAAGGTAAAAGTAAGCTAACGAACTCACAAAGAGATCGTAAAACTGCGAACCTTGGACTCTTCCAAAGGTTGACGGGTATTGCGATTGCCCACACCTTGGGTCTCTCCTCCCATGAACTCACTTAGAGATCAAGCAAAGAAAAATAAGATTTCATTTCAATATTCATCATCCCCTCTCCAAGAGGAGGGAGAAGGCTTAAATAGCCAAATACATAAAGGAAAATAAAAGACACAATTGCCCCTAGAACAAACATAAGACAAAGCTCTCAAGTGAGGGTAGAAAGGGAAAAGTACAATAACAAATCAAATACATAAAATATAAAATGACACGATCGTAGCCGTTGATCTTCGATGTCCTCATCACAAAATCTCTAATGAAGTTCGGAAACTTATTATTCTCATCTTAATATTTTCATATTTCCACATTCAATACCTATATATTAGTTATTGCTTAACACTCTAATACATGTATCGTAATCTATTTAATTGTTTTTTTTTTTTTTAATTATCCTTTCTTCTATTGAATAATAATCTTATACACTTCTCTTCATTTATGTCCACATTCATTTACATGATCAGTTTAAAATGATAAGATCTCTAATAGTTAATTATCATTTGATCTATTAGTATTAATTCTCTTTCTAATTTACTATTATTCTCCTTGTCATTAGATATGTATATTTCACCATCAAAATTGCTTTTCAAGAAATTGTTGTAAGATAGTAAAATTCTATTTTTAGTGGATTGTTCTTTTGTGAATGAACTAAGAAAAGTTTGTTATCTCTTTTATTATTTTAGTTTAGTATCCCAATATTTAGCTATAATGGCATATTTATAATGATATTTTGAGTTTTTTATTCGAAATATACTTAAACATATCTGATATTCTTTTGAAGCATGAAGGTAACTCGCGTTATTGTGATAGCCCTTTCATAAAAATTCAATCAATAATAGATTCACATGTGTATGTTATTCTGGTAGTTACAACATGATTATTCTTGAACTTATATTTGTCAAATGAGATGTTCTCTATCATATTATCGCTTTATAGTTAAAAAATGCTTGCAATTGAAAGGCATATTCTCATAGATGTATATCATGACGTCTAATGCATGCTTTGCCCCCTAGGTTCCCTAAGTCTTGGATATGATTATGATCCCCCAAACTTTAGGTCCTTATAATTTCAAACCCGCTAGCAAGTAGAATTTTATTCGTTAGCGTCAAAATTAAGAATGCGTAATGTTGATTAATAACCCAATCCAGTGATTATATTTCCTGAACTAAATCTCTAATTGTATAGCTGCATTTACCTTGGGTTATTAATTGCGAAACCTAGGAAGACTTTGATGAAATCAATTTCAGTAGGTTTGAAGCATATGTTCTGATGAAGTTGTGTTTTAAATCCCACTGCAATTGAAGATCATTTAGTTTGTCAACTAGTGGAGTCAACATACGCACACATAACTAATATAAGACTTTCATTAATCCATAATTAATATAGATTAAATCTTAATATACATGTTAATCAGGATGCTCATAACTAAATTCTAAACAAATGAAAATTAAAAATAAAACTACTAAAATTGTAAAATTCATTAATTAAACCACTTGATTAATTCACTAATTACTGGACTGAATTAGAGAAATTCATAAATAATTCTAGAAAAATCCGAATAATACAAATTCAAAGGCTTTAAACTTTAAAATAAAGCTAATATTTATTAAAAATAAGATACATTAAAATTCTAAGTAAATCAAAAAGTTAAACTTTAAGTCAACTCAATCACTAAAAATAAATCATTAAAAATTTAAAAAAAAAAACTTAATAAAATCTTAATAATTCAATAACTAATCAATCCAACCAATGAACAGTAATAAACAATAATCAAACACAATTAATCAAGGTGATTGTTGGGTAACCCGGACTTATGAATCTATTAACTTAGCCCCAAAGATGATGAAATAAACCTCACAGTTCTTGTTTAACAAAGAAAATCAACATTCAATATAAATAATTACCGATAAATCAATAATAAAAATATTTAGAAATTAGAGCTTTATACTATTGTGCTTGACTCCTTTTAAAAAGGTAAAAGTGTATTGAATTGAAAGCTCTTAAGGACTAAAACACCTAATTAAAATGCAAGGCCTCTATGCAACCAATCATATCCTTTATAGGGTAATTGTAATATTACAATTATGAGACTTAGTACTTAGATTAGTGACTTCTACACTTGAAGCCACTAATTAACATGGTTGTTTAAGACCTAAAATAAAATAACTTAAACAAATAAAACCTATAAAAATTTGATTAATAAAACTCTAAAATATTATAGCTTATACTTAAATTGAAATCTCTCTTAGCCTATAACCAACATATAATCTCAAACTTAAATAACTTGAACATGAAATCTCCTAGGACATATCAACGACACACGACATTTTACACACACTAGAATTGGTTTTCTAGGATCACTGATTCTAGTCTTAGGCTATGTTGTTAGTATGTTTTGGTGTGATACGGGCACCTTCGCCTGGACGGTATCTTTGGCATGTTTGTTTATTTTATGTACTATGAAGTCATGCATGCCTTTTTATACACATTGCTTCACAGTGCACTCTATTTATATACATCATATCATTACTACACAAGTGAAACTGTCAAAGTAGAATATACCTAGGATGCATATAAAAAAGATTCAATATAGAATGTACCTAGGTCTAAATGTATATGGAAAGCGTCAAATATAAATGTGAAGTGTCAAGAGTCGTAAAAATTTAACGGTATTTTCTTATATACACATATAGGATTCAAAAAAAAAAAATTCCCTCTCTTTTGGAGGATATTCCCTTTTAAAATTCTATAAGAAAATCTAGAGCTAGAAGATGATAAGCAAATACATTTAAATCTACATGTTTCATTGGTGTAGAAACTCAAGCATATTGGGGTGGAGCTTAACCACCTTACTTTATTGCAAACCTTGAGCTCTATTTATCTTTCCAAATTAATGCATAAAAATACTTTTTTTATGCATTTGCTTCATGCATACATGACGCTAGGTAAATTCATTTGCATATTTTGAATCCTTTTTCTCCATTGTGTCCTGTTAAAAGTCAAATTCTCATTTAAATCTAATAAAGAAAGATCATTTATAATATTTTCTAACCAAGTCTTTTTAGGTCTTCCTCTACCTTTCTTAACATAAGTCAAATCTAATACCTCTACTTTCATAACCAAGTCATCCGAAGGCCACATTTTTATATGATCAAACCATCTAAGGCAACTCTCTCTAATCTTATCTTCCACTGGAGCTACTCCAATCTTTTCACGTATATGCTCATTTCGTATCCTATCTCTAAGGGTAAAGTCACTCATCCACCTGAGCATCCTCATCTCTGCAATACGTAACTTAGACTTACGCTTCTCTTTTAATGGCCAACATTCGGCACCATAAAGAATTGTAGGTCTCATCACCATCTTATAGAATTTTCCATTAAGTTTGAGGGGGACTTTTCTAACACACAACTAGCCCGATACATTCCTCCACTTCAACCATCCAACTTGAATTCTGCTGATAATACCCCCATCTATTTCACCATCAGTCTGAACAATAAATCTAAGATATCTAAAATGTGTACACTTATTAATGACTTGATCGCCCAAAGTCACAATCCCCTCAATAGGTTTATATATTACTAAAATTACACTTCATATATTCAGTTTTAGATCTACTCAAGCAAAAATCTTTAGACTCTAAGGTTAGCCTCCATAATTCAAGTTACCTTCAACTCCCTCTCTAATCTTATCAACAAGAAGAATATCATCAGCAAAAAGCATACACCAAGGTACATCCTCTTGCAAATGTCTAATGAGAACATCCATGACTAAAGCAAAAAGATATGGGCATAAGGCTGATCCTTGATGTAATCCAACTGAAATAGGAAAATACTTAGTCAAACTACCTTGTGTATGAACACAAGTAATAGCTCCTACATACATAACTTTAATGATTTGAATATAAGCGTTATTAGCTCCTTTCTTTTCAAGAATTTTCCATAGCACTTCTCTTGGAACTTTATCATAAGCTTTCTCTAAATCAATAAATATCATACTTATTCTCTCTATATTTCTCCATCAAACTTTTCAATAAATGTATGCCTTCCATAGTAAACCTACCCGGCATGAATCCAAATTGATTTTGATAAACATTAGTATCACGCTGCAACCTCCGCTCCATAACTCGCTCTCATAGTTTTAAAGTATGACACATTAACTTAATTCCTCTATAATTTGCACAATCTTGTTCATCACTTTTATACTTAAAAATAAGAATTAACACACTCATTCTCCACTCAACTGGTATCTTCTTATCCTTCAAAACAGTATTAAAAAGTTTAGTAAGCCAAAAAATTATTTCATCTCCTAAGCATTTTCATACCTTTATTGGAATATCATCAGGTCCAACAGCTTTTCCACACTTCACTTTCTTTAAACCTCTCTAACTTCGGTTTTACTAATATGCCGATAAAAACAAAAAAAAAATCATTTGGGGTGCTAGGGTCACTAAAGTCGATCGTATTTTCACATTCTTCATTAAAAAGTTTATCAAAATATCACATCCACTTTTGTTGAATACCATCTTCTAAAAAAAGTATTTTTTGATCTCCATCTTTAATATACTTCACTTGAACTAAATCCTTACCACTCATATCACTTTATTTGACTAACTTATACATATATATTTCTCCCTCCTTAGTATCTAATCTATTATATAAATCATTAAAAGCTAAGATCTTTACATCGTACATTATTTTCTTAAATTTCTTACGTGTCTCTTTATATCTTTTCCAATTATCAGAATTCTTACATCTAAATCAATTTTTATAACAAATTTTCTTATTTTTTATCTTTTCTTGCACATTTAGATTCTACCACCTATTTTATTATTAGGAGTTTTTTCCTTTGATACTACAAGCACATCTTTTGCACTATTTTTAATATCACTAGTCACTTTTTCTAACATAATATTAGCATCCTCAATCACAGATAAAATCTTAAGATCTAAAATCTTACTCTTAAAAATATTTTTGTAAATATTCTTTAAATGCCCTCATCTAATCCTAAAATATCATTTTACTTTATTATTTATTTTCTTCCCCTCCATTTAAAGTTCAAATATAATAATCAATGTTAGGTACCAAAATTTTCACTCGAAATAATTTTACAATCTTTATAATCTAAATAATCTAATTTTCTTATAAGAAATTAATCAATCTGAGTTTTATTCTATCTATTTTTATAAGTGATGAGATGCTCATCTCTTTTCTTAAATAAGATATTAGCAATTAAAAAAATCAAAAGCTAGAGAAAAATTTAATATGATCTTATCACCTTCATTTGTCGTTCCAAACACATGGCCACCATGGATGCTTTTAAAATCATCTACCTCTTTACCAACATATTCATTTAAATCTCTTCCAATAAAAACTATTTTTAAGAGGTATCTTTTGAATTAATTTTTCAAAATCATTCCAAAATTTTAATTTTGAACCCATCTCCAAATCTATTTGAGGAGCATAAGCATTTATAATATTAACAATCTTAACATCAACAATAATCTATAAAACTATAATTTTATCTCTAATTCTATTAATTTTTATAATATTATCGTTCAAACTCTTATTAATAATCACACCTACACCATTTCTAGTAAGACTCATACCTGAATATTATAGTTTAAAATCTAAATTATCAATTTCTTTAGTCGTCTCCTCAACCCATCTAGTTTCATAAATACACAGAATATTTATCTTTCTATAAATCATAATATCTATTAATTCCATTAATTTTCTTATAAGAGAACCAATATTATAAGTTCTTATCCTAATTTTAGTTTCATAGACTAACTTCTTTGCCCACATTTATCCTTGATGTGGGAAATCTTGCCTATTTAACATTTCACCAGAGCGTCAGTACAGCGGCCCTTGCACACTTGTCTTTGTATTCATGCCATACAACGCATCACTTCCGGGGACGTCCTAACAATAACAACAATAATATCAAACCTTTATCTCACTACGTGGGGTCTGCTACATGAATCTTTTTTTCTATTGTATCCTATTAAAGGTCAAATTCTCATTTAAATCTAATAAAGAAAGGTCATTCCTAATATTTTCTAAACAAGTATTTTTAAGCCTGCATCTACCTTTCTTAACATAAGTCAAATCTAATACCTCTACTCTCCTAACCAGGTCATTGGAAGGCCATCGTTTTATGTGACCAAACCATCTAAGGCGACTCTCTCTAATATTATCTTCTACTAGAGCTACTCCAACCTTTTCACGTATATGCCCATTTCGTATCCTATCTCTAAGGGGAAAGCCACTCATCCACCTGAGCATCCTCATCTCTACCACACTTAGGCCTCGTTTGATTAGGCGTATTTCCTCCGTTCTCTGTTTTAATACGTCAAAATCAGTTAGTGTTATTTGTTTGGAATCAAAACTTATTCATAATTACTTTTTAGTAAACGTTGTTTTTTTGGCGGTTACAAAATTTGTTTTGTATCTGCTTTTTCGTCACAGAACAGAGTTTTGGAAACAAAATTTCAAAACTAACCTAGTCACCACGCACCTCAAAGCATGCCTTATTTGTTGAACTCCTAAACAAATAATTTAAATATGCTTTCAAGTATTAATAAGCACTTTTAAAAATATTACTCAAACATATCTTATTATTGAAACTTCATTTTATTTAACAGCTTTTTCTCAACCTACTTTTCTAAAACTCCTTTTTATATAAGCATAAATCGAATCAAACGAAGCCTTAACTTAGTATTATGCTTCTCTTTTAATGGCCAACATTCAACACCATAAAACATTCCAGGGGACGTCCTAACATTAACACAAATTTTAAAAGATTTATGTCATGATTATTCGATAAGTTTTATGCTAGATGTCGACTACCTAACACAACCCTCTACTTTTCTCATCCAGGACTTGGGACCTAATAACAATAAGAGAATAATACATCCATAATTGAGAGTTTTTCAAGGCTAAGGCTTAGGTTGTAATTAACCACAAGGGCCACAAGGGCTTGCACCCATGAGAAACTGACACCCACATTAAATAAATCACATTCGAGTTGATGTATTGGATTGGGGAAATCTCCTAACTATCAAGTTATGCATATTATTATCCATCGAGATGTGTATGCGAAAGCCACTATTCTCTATGGATAATCATATGTATAACTCTATCTACTCTCTCATGGCCTGCTTGTGTAAAGTGCAAATATCTATGATCATTTTGTCCTATGGGATAGTGCGGTCATACCCTTTGCATTTTGACCCCCGCCAGCAGCATCCTTTCGGAGATCCACAACTTCAAACCAATTGAAGAAATGTCCAACTCACCAAACAAGCCTGCAAAAGTATTGAGATCTTGCATTAAAATGTGGGGGGCGGGCACTTTCCTCAATTTTATGAGAGACACTAAGATGGTTATCATAATATTAATAAGTATCATGATGATTCTTATGCAACTTTTTATTTGAAAAATCCATGGTGATGAATTATTGAATTTGTTATTAGTATGATACGGATGCAGAGGCACCAGCCCTAGCAGTTGATTTGGTGGGGTTCAACAAGTATCTAATTACTTATGTTAGGAGGGGATTAATTAGGAAAGGAATTTCCTAATTTAAATTTAAATAAGAGAGGAAATTAATTAAGGCTATAGTGACCTTAGCACCCTAAATGAAAATAAAGATTTATGTTTTTATCGGCGTATTAGTAAAACTGAAGTTAGAGAGGCTTTAAAGAAAATGAAGGGTGGAAAAGTTGTTGGACCTGATGATATTCCAATAGAGGTGTGGAAATGCTTAGGAGATGAAGGAATTTCATGGCTTACTAAACTTTTTAATACTATTTTGAAGACTAAGAAGATGCCAGATGAGTGGAGAATGAGTGTGTTAATTCTCATTTTTAAGAATAAAGGTGATGCACAAGATTGTGCGAATTATAGAGGTATTAAGTTAATGTGTCATACTTTAAAACTATGGGAGCGAATTATAGAGCATAGGTTGCGGCGTGATACTAATGTTTCTCAAAATCAATTTGGATTCATGCCGGGTAAGTCGACTATGGAAGCCATACATTTATTAAGAGGTTTGATGGAGAAATATAGAGAAAATATGGAGGATCTACATATGATATTTATTGATTTAGAAAAAGCATATGATAAAGTTCCAAGAGAAGTGCTATGGAGAGTTCTTGAAAAGAAAGGAGTCAATAATGCTTATATTCAAATCATTAAAGATATGTATGCAGGAGCTATTACTCTGTTCAAACACAAGGTGGATTGACCAAGTATTTCCCTATTTCGGTTGGGTTACATCAAGGATCAGCCTTAAGCCCATATCTTTTTGCTTTAGTCATGGATGTTCTCCCTAGACATTTGCAAGAGGATGTACCTTGGTGTATGCTTTTTGCTGATGATATTCTTCTTGTTGATAAGACTAGAGAGGGAGTTGAAGGTAAACTTGAATTATGGAGGTCAACCTTAGAGTCTAAAGGTTTTCGCTTGAGTAGATCTAAAACATAATATATGGAGTATAATTTTAGTAGTAATAGACCTATTGAGGGGATTGCGACTTTGGGCGATCAAATCATTAATAAGAGTACACGTTTTAGATATCTTGAATCTATTGTTCAGAGTGATGGTGAAATAGATAGGGATATTATCAGCAGAATTCAAGTTGGATGGTTGAAGTGGAGGAATGCATCGGGCTTGTTATGTGATAGAAATGTACCCCTCAAACTTAAGGGAAAATTCTATAAGATGGTAGTGAGGCCTGCAATGCTTTATGGTGCCGAATGTTGGCCATTAAAAGAGAAGCATAATACTAAGTTAAGTGTGACAGAGATGAGGATGCTCAGGTGGATGAGTGGCTTTACCCTTAGAGATAAGATACGAAATGAGCATATACGTGAAAAGGTTGGAGTAGCTCCAATAGAAGATAAGATTAGAGAAAGTCGCCTTAGATGGTTTGGTCACATAAAAAGGCGGCCTTCCGACGACCCAGTTAAGAGAGTAGAGGTATTAGATTTGACTTATATTAAGAAAGGTAGGGGTAGACCTAAAAAGACCTGGTTAGAAAATATTAGGAATGACCTTTCTTTATTAGATTTAAACGAGAATTTGACTTTTAATAGGACACAATGGAGAAAAAGGATTCATGTAGCCGACCCCACATAGTGGGATAAAGACTTGATGCTGTTGTTGTTGTTGTTGTTGCTGCTTATGATGCAAAAATAACTATTATTATAGAGTTTAATGATTTAAATGTTTATTCAATTAACAATCTTTTTGGATCACTAATTACTTACGAGCAATGAGTGACTCAAAGGCATATTGATGAAGGTGAGAAGCAAAAGGAGAATAACATAGCATTGAAAGTGTTGAATCTAGATTTTTTTTTTTTAAAGTTAAACCCACGGAAGGGCCTACGCGTCGATTAAAGTCAAAATTACAAGTCCTTAAGGAGATTTTCAGCCCGCTAATGCTCAAAGAGCTACAAACACTCAAAAAGAAATAAAAACCTAAGGGCCGAAGATCCCCATCTACGCCAAAAACATTAAGACCTAGAAACATTCTAAAGCGGCACAAAAAAGGTGCCCAAAAATGAGAAAGCTCAAAATAGATCCAATCAGCCCAAGCTTTCAAGCCAAAAACTCCCTCAAGGTGGAAGCAAACCTGCAAAAAAATCACAAAGAACACTAAAGGAAAAATAACAGTAGAAACAAAAAACTTACCAGTTATCATCAACTCCAACCCAGTCTTCATCAACAGACCAATCCACTGAATAGTAAACCCACTAGGAAAACGAAACACTCGCAACAAGCAAACTAAAATGCAGCCCCACCCAGCAGTGCAATTCCAACACCACCCCAGAAAGTTAAACAAAGCAGAAACAACCATGTTCGCGAACAAGCTCGATAAGCACTAAACGAACGAACATGAACTTAACCTGAACCGAACATGAACACTCATAAATTTAAATGAACCAAACATGAACACAAACAATAAAGCTCGAACAAACATGAACCAAACTTGAACAAGCTGATATTAAATGAACACAAACATGAACACTCACATACTCGGCTCGGCTCGGTTCATTTGCAGCCCTACCTAAAACACAATAACATAATTAGAACCTTTCTAATTAGCATAAACATAATTTAGGAAACCTTTCTAAATAAATAGAACCTTCCTAATCAACATAAACATAATTTAGGAAACCTTCCTAAATGAGTTATATAGAGCTGTGATATTCTCCAAGATTGATCTGAAATAAGGACACCATCAGATCAGAATGCAACATGCAGATATCCACAAGATGGCTTTCAGGACTCAAGAAGGCCACTACAAGTTCTTAGTGATGCCTTTTGGGCTTACCAATGCCCCAGCTATCTTCCAATCGCTGACGAACAAGGTATTCCAGCCCTACCTCCTCAAGTGTATTTTGGTTTTCTTCAATGACATCTTGGTGTATAGTCAGTTAAAGGGATAACATGTAGAGCAATTGAGAGTAGTGTTAGTGACATTAATGGAACATCAATTGTATGCCAATTTGAAGAAGTGTTCCTTTAAATAGCAGAGGGTGGAGTATTTAGGAGATGTGGTGTCCAAATCAATAGTAGCTGCAGATTTTTCTAAAATAAAGGCTATGTTGGAATGGCCCTTACCTAAGACCTTGAAAGAGTTGAGGGGGTTATTGGAACTCACAAGATACTACAAGAAGTTTGTGACAAGGTATGGCTCTATAGTATGGCCAATAACAGAGCAACTAAAGGACACTTTCGATTGGGGGCATGCAGCCACCCAAGAATTTGAGCAGCTGAAAAAAGACATAACGAGTGTCCCTGTGTTAGCACTACCAGATTTCAATCAATCATTTGTAGTGGAGACTGATGCATCAGGCTATGGGTTGGCGGTAATCCTCATGCAAAGTCAGAGACCCATAGCTTATTTTAGCCAGGCTGATATTGGTGTATGAAAGAGAGCTAATGGACATAGTATTGACAATACAAAAGTGATGACCTTATCTGTTGGAATGACACTTCATAGTCAAGACCGACTAGAGGAGTTTGAAGTTCCTATTAGCACAGAGTATGGTGACAAAGCAGCATCAGCGATGGCTTTCCAACTTGTTGGGTTATGAATTTGAGATCCGGTACAAGCCCATGATGTTTAGTTATAGTTGTTCAACAAAATGAGATTTTTTAGTTCTCGAGAAGTACAAATCATTAGGAAACCGAGGACACATTATAACGAAAGATGTCAACCATTGATCGAACACCTGATGACATATCAATGTATAGGACAAATCAAGTGTTGCCATTTCATGGGAGGAGTTTGCCATTGCATTGGGCAATAAATATAGTATGCCTTCAGTGAAAGACTTCATAGTAGACCAATTGAGCCAACTAGTCGAGCAAGACATGATTTTCTTAAGTACGAAAGGAGGTTCATGAAGCTTGCTCGCTGTGTCAGAGATGGCGATGATAGAGTAGCAACGTTGTCATCTTTTCCAAATGGGACTTTGAGATCCGTCTAACCAATACTTGTGTCATTATTCATCAAAGATTATGGAGATGTAGTAGAGAGGGCACCACTCATGTAAAACAAGCAAATGAAGGCCCAAGCACAACACAATGGGAATAAGAAGATGGCTGGCAGCCGAGACTACCGACATCACGGTTCACCAAAATGGAGCCAACTGGTTGGACGGTCAACTCCAAGTCTAGGAAGTATCACTTTGGATAATGTTTCATCGACACTAAGTAAAGCAACTAGTGAAAGGTTTTGGCCATTCCCATTCTGAGGAGCTTCTAATGCTGACACTAGGGTGATGACTCGCCAATAAGGAGCAGTAGATGAATGGTAAGAGTATTTGAGGAACCAAGATGAGGAAAAAAGTAGCCAAGACGCAAGGGAACCTAATAGCTTGTGCCTAAGTATAAACCATAAATCTCCATGAGGTTCAAGAGCAACTAGAGTTGGTAACAATAATTATTTTTTAATAACAAATACACCGATAGATTCTGGGTAAACACACTCCTTTATTAATGTGTATTTGTGTCATCAATACAAAGTGTTCAAGTCATTATTACATTTGATTCCCATGAATAAATTTGACATCAATACGAATGGATTGGCTGATACAAAACTATGCCTCCATAGATTGTAGACATAAAAAGGTTAATTTTAGAATCTCTGAACATGCAAGTTTTGAGTTTAACGGTGCCATCTACGTCACTTCTACCATTATCTTTCCAACCAAGGTAGTGAGTCATTGGGAATTGATGTTGGGAACTTATAGTGCACTCGTGAAATCTTAAGATGGAAGTTGGCAAAATGTATATAACGTACTCTAAGACAGATGAAGTCACACCAATATTTTGAATTATCCACATACCCCAAGATTAAGACTGATGAAGACACATTATAACCAATGATTTTGAGTTGGCAAAATGTATATAACGTATTTCTCACATACCTCATTGAGATGAAGTCACACCAAGATTTTGAATTCACAAATAATGTCATCCCAAACACAATTTGAGACAAAGCTGCCGTATCAATAGGTACTGCCTGAGTTGTTGGAATTGAGGCATCATCTCCAAGACCTATTATAGAAAGGTTTCATCCGACCGAGTGTTTCTCCATGGGGGCAATAATATTATGCTTTAATAAGAAAGACGGCAACCCTTTACCTATGCATTGACTCTTGATAACTCAAAAAGGTGATGAATAATGGCAAGTACTATAGTGTTTCAACAAATTTAGCAAAGTACGATTATCCCTTTGTGCCTTGGTATACTTTTAAAGGTGTTAGGAACCTTCAAAAGGTTCCATTGGTGAATCAGCATCAACAATGCATCATAGGCCTACAAGTGTAACGGCATATTTGTTGGAGTGTAAATTTACTAGCAATCTTACAAGAAAAGTGCAATGAATCATTATATTAGTCAACCAAATTGATTAGGAAATAATTAATGTAATTTAGATAAATAGGATATTATCATATTTTTCATGAATAGTGTTAAATTTTTTTTATTCCACTACTTAAGAAAATTTCAGAATTTTCATAAGTACTTTCAAATACCAAAAATTGCCAAAGGAAAAAAGATTCATAACTTAATCTTTGTCAGAGGGTCAAACACTAATTTCCAGAATTTTCCCTAAAATTTTTAAATTTTCTAAATTTGCAGATTTTTTTTCAAGGAGTTGAAGTTTAAATCTCCAATTCAAATATCAAAGGCAACACCACTGAACCAAGTGTTTGGAATTTTTTTCTTTTTTTTTCAAAATCTTTACGTAACCTAAGTATTTTATAATTTCTAAATCAGGAGACATTCATGCAGTTAATGAAATATCAGAGAAAATTGCAATTCTTATAAGTTGAAATGGGTGCCATAGGCATTTCGAATGAGGGCATATAAAAAAGCCTATTGACATGTGGCAAAAGAAAGTCCAATTTGCTAATGAGGTGGATCCTAAGTAGTGACACTTGGAACTTAACACTAGAAGCTAAATCTCATAGTGAGGCCAACTAAGTATGAGGTGCACTTACTTATCCATGCGGTGACCCAATTGATTAACGTAGCATAATAGCATGGTACCACAATATTCTATGACTAAGAGTGACACTAATTAGAAAAATCCAGGAAGGTCTCCATATATTCTAGGTACAACAAGAGAGGGGGAGTTGAATTGGATGTATAACAAGAACTTCAAAATTTTCTTTGAAATTTTTTCCAACTGAAACCCACACACTAAAAAAAAAAAAAAAAAAAAACAATCATGCAAATAAATACAAAAGTGAGCGACTGCAATGTTGAATCAAGAATAACTTAAATGATTAATGAAACTAATAAACAGAATAGTACAAATTAACTCAATCACACAAACTATTTAGAACATCAAACAATAAAGCACGCAAGTGACACCATAAATAATGGTGATTATAAAGATTTAATACTAATAATAATGAGACAAGGATCGCAATGGTCCCCTGCCTCTTTACAAATGATCAAAATGATACCCAACTATTTAAAAGTCTCTTTTTAGTCCTTCGAATTTTTCAATGGGGACCTAAATGATCTCACTGAAGGACTAATTTGATCCCTCTGTAAAGAGTTACAGACCAAATTTGTACATTTATATATTTAGGGATTATTTTAGTCTTTCAAAAAAAATTGGTGGACCAATTTGGTCCTTTTCTATAATAATAACTATAGAAATTTGCTTAAGCATAATTCATAATATTAACTCTAACTAAAGAGCATAAGAGCGCGTAAAGTAGGAATAAATCACTTTGGCATTCAATCAAATAATAAAATAATGAAGTACACAAAAAACAAACCTATAGAGTAAATAAAACAAATGATTTTAATGCAACTATTCACAATCCTTTGCCCACTTGCCATTCGGGATCCTTCTCTCAAACGTCATTCGCCGCCGAACATCTTCTACATAACCATTTAGATTGCTTCTGCTGCTACAAACAAAGGAGTGTCTCTTAGCATCTATTAATGAACCATTGCCCATATAACATTCACAAGCCTCTTTTACATGCCATCCACCTTTCGACCTTCCTCTCAATATCCTTTCATTATCATATCCAAAATCACAATTAAGTCATTTGTGATCCTCCTTCGTTCCTTAGCTCATTAACCATCCGATATAATAGTCCAATCACAAGACTACCACATAGATTCCACAGCATTAACAACAACTTTTCACAACAATTTTTCCAACATCATATTGTCACCCGGCTTTTTCAAATAGTAAAATCCATACCAAACAAAGCCTAAATTGTTTCTTGATAATTGCACGAAAGACTTGAAGCTCAAGGAACTTTGGTAGGACAATAAAAAAGCACCTTCCCCAACGCCATCCATAAACCCATTTTTAAACTAGTTTATTAACATTTTCTTGACATTATTTGTTAATTACATCATTTGATTTCCCAAAAAGTTTATCATCTAAATTAGAGAACATTCAAAAACAACTATATCAAGTCTTTATCCCACTATATGGGACTGGCTATATAACTCTTTTTTTCTCCATTGTGTCCTATTAATAGTAAAATTTTCATTTAGATCTAATAAAAAATCATTTTTAATATTTTCTAACCAAGTCTTTTTAGGTATACCTCTACTTTATTAACATAAGCCAAATCTAATACATCTACTCTCTGAACTGGGTCATCGGAAGACTAACATTTTATTTTACCAAACTATTTAAAGCAACTCTCTCTAATCTTATATTCCACTGGAGCTACTCGACCTTTTCACATATATACTCATTTCACACTCTGTCTCTAAGAGTGAAGCCACTCATCCACCCGAGCATCCTCATCTTTGCAACACTTAATTTTATATTTATCTTTTAATGACCAATATTTTGCACCATAAAGCATTGAAGGTCCAAGGCTGCAAACGAACCGAGCCGAGCCGAGTATGTGAGTGTTCATGTTTGTGTTCATTTAATATCAACTTGTTCAAGTTTGGTTCATGTTTGTTCGAGCTTTATTATTTGTATTCATGTTTGATTCATTTAAATTAATGAGTGTTCATGTTCGGTTCATGTTCAGTTCATGTTCGTTCGTTTAGTGCTTATCAAGCTTTAAACAAACAAACATGAACGAGCTATAAACGAGCTCTACTTTTAGATGTTCATTAACTTAACAAACGAGCTTTATCGAGCTTCCTAACAAACGATTATATCAAGCATGTTCATGAACATATTTAACGATTTTTTTTTAACTATCAAACAAACATGTTCATGAACATATATATGAAAAAAAAACATTTATAATATTTATTTACTTTAAATTATTATTTTAACATATTATATCATTGTATTATAATAAATATAAATATTTTATATGTATTTATATTTATAATTCTAAATCAAATTATTAATATTTTTTTATCGAGGTTATTCACGAGTTCAAAATCGAACACCAAAATTGACCTTTTTTTAAAATCGAGCTTCTATCGAGCTTAATGTCGAGCTTTGTTCACGAAGTTCAAATGATGTGTCGTGAACATAATGAGCAAACGCATTTAGATGTTCAAGTTTGTTTGATTTAAGAATGAGTATTTAATATATTGTTCAAGTTTGTTTGTTTAGTTAATTAAACGATACAAACGAGTTTTAATCGAACCGAACAACGAGTAGTCGTCGAACATTTGGTTCGCTTCGCCCTATGCAGGTCTCACCATCATCCTAGAATTTTCCCTAGTTAAGGGCATTTTTTCTAATCACACAACAAGCCCGATTGCATTCCTCCACTTCAACCATCCAACTTGAATTTACTAATAATATCCCATCTGATTTTACCATCACTTTGACAATTAGATACAAGATATCAAAACATGCACTCATTAGTATGACTTGATCGCCGCAAAATCACAGTCCCTACTAAATCATTACAACTAAAATTACACTCCGTGATTTGTTTTTAAGATCTACTCAACCAAAACTTTAGACTCCAAAGGTTATCTCCAAGTCAAGTTACCTTGTGCCTTAAAAAAAAAGTGATAACAATGATCCAAGTTCTCGATGGCAACACTGTCATGAGAAAAATAAGACTGAAAGAAAATCTCTTGGCTCTGTCATGATAACAATTGCTTCTCAAAGTAGGCAACTGAGCTTTTGGTTAGTCTATAGGCTCCTATTATCAACTGCATTGGATTATTATTCACCCTTCAAGCGTGCACTACCTACTTTATCAAATTCATGTTGCTAGAAACATCCCTAATGGAGAAAGAACTCCACATTCTGATATCGAACAAATGCAGTAAATCATAATGGAACTGCAGAAAGAACTGACAACCAGCAGTGCCTCCAGAAGATTCACTGGTATTGACTATGACCCCTGCATACGGTAAAAACCCTCGCTGATCAGAGATGAATAATCAACAAGAACAAAGAATGTTACTGTAAATGAAGAGAGGTTGTGGATAAAGATACCTTGGAGTACGGGACGTGTGATCGTAGTCGTGGCAGAGGCATCCAGGCAATCAACGAGCATTTCGAAAGATGATGTTGCAAGGGATCCTCCGCCACCTGTCAGGATCCTCCCCTTCACCTTCTCAGCTATTTCCCAGCACCGCTGCTTCACACTGTAGAAAAGCTACGAGGATTCGCTGCTCTACCACCCCCACCGATTCCACCGTTTATATTATTTGTGCTTCGATGGCTCACGCTAAAGCATTTGATGCCCATCTTCCGCAAGGTATAGCGCACGATCGTCGAGAGAGAGCCGACAGTCGTACGGATGTGCGATGGTGGCCGGAGGTTCGCGTCAAGCTCGAAGCCCGAAGAGTCGAAGGAGGGTCGTCTCGCTTCGGCGATACAGCGGCAGTCCTCCCCCTTCCAGCGGCCGAACTTCCTCGGCCGCATTTGGCTTTCCACTAAGCCCACTTGCCAGTGCATTTTTATTTGAAAGAGCATAATTGGTGCCCGAAAATTAAAATTTAAATAATCAAAAATATATATATCTATCCTATCTATATCTATAATACTATAAAAAAAGTGGTTGAAATTTCACTCAATATAATCTAGTCTTCTATTTAATATTAAAAGATGAATCTCAAATTTTCATTTTATTATACATTTAATTAACTATATATTAATTTATTTTATTCATTTAAATGCATCAAAATGTTTTATTTTTACATTAATTACATTTAAGAAGAAAAAATTGATGCATTTAATTATATTTATTTTTATACTCAATTAGGATAATTGATGTTCATTTTATGTATACATTTAATTAACTTCATTTTTTCATTTAAATGCATGACGTTTTTTATTTTGTTTAAATTTATTGCATTTAAGTAATAGTCAATTTGTGTACTTAATTATATTTACTTTTATATTCAATTACGATTAAAATATTTATTTATTTTATATTTCTTAATTAATACATACTCTATCAATAATAATTAATTCATTAAATATATATATATATATTACTATTATAAAATGCTTGAATTTCTTAAATCAAATCAATCCTAGCCTTCCATTTTAATTAATCAAATTAAATTCTAATATTTCATTTTAATTATTTTAATTATATTGATTAATAAATATAATTTTATTCTTATCAAATATATTTTATTAATTATCATAATGAAATATTAATTTTTCATCTAAGTGAAAGTCTTCATCTTCCCTTAAATAATTTTGACCATTCTTAATAATAAAAATGACAAAATCATATCCATGTATCCCTCAACCTAATGGTATTCTGTTGTAACCCGTCGCATTTTGAATCCTAACCTTTCATTTCAATTATTTTAATTATAATTGATTAATAGATATAATTTTATTCGTTTCAAATATATTATATTAATTATCATAATGATATATTATGTTGTGAATCTGTTTTCAATGATTATAATTTTGATGATAGCAAACACTTTTGTTTATCTACAACTGCCTTACCTACTAATATTTCAGGTCCACAAGATCAGATTGCAATTTGAACCAGCTCAAGATTGTGTAGAATAGGTCTGATTCAATTTGTATAATTTTTCCTTTCTTGAGTCAATTATAAACAAAGTGGTTCCTGATGCTAAGTAACCTTGCACACACACACCTTAAGAGAATTTCTGACTGTTTCATAGAGTTTGTTATTTTTGGTAACATCGTCCGGGACGATCCAAAAATTGTCTTGGATCATATGGTCATAAACAGAAACCGTAATTAGGTCATTATGAGTAAGGCAGACGTCGTTAAGCAGATCATTCTGGATGATATTTGTATCGGCCGGGATGATAGGCTCAAATCAGAAAGAATCGGCCACTAGATTTTTTAGGTATTCTTTATTTTTGGACATCGTCCTGGACGATGGAGCACAATTATGCCTAAATTAATCTGGTAATTAAGAAAAGCAATTAAGGATTGATTGATATGATCACATCATCCTGGACGATCTCAGAATGGTCGGGACGATCAGTTCAAAAAACTTTAGTTACTCCTGGACGATCAACATCGGACAACACTTATTCAAGGCGATATTCTGGATGATTTTTCTCGGATTTGAACTAATCGTCCGGGACGATCGTGAGATTGGCCCAGACAATCAAGCTATTTTTTGATCGTCCAAACATCCATTTAGAGCGATGGTTTGGCCGATATTATATGATTTGAACTAATCGTACAGGATGATATCCTATCATTCTAGCTGATTAAGCTTAAATTATACTGATTGTACATGACGATATTTACATCGTCCTAGATGATAAAGTCGGCAAGTTGCAATAAATGAGTTATTATGAAGCTCTTCTCCTATTTAAGAGCTCTTGTTCTACCCTTTAGAACATCTTTTGCTGCTATCTTGACCTGAGAGAGCCTAGAGGAGAGGGAGAGAGAAACTTGTGAGGGGGAGTTTGTGAGAGGGTTCACAAAGGTTGTTCCAAGAAAGATTCATCTTCTCCGATCGTCGTCCTTTGTTCTTGGGGGTTCAAGGGAGGTCTACTTCCGTAATCGGTCAAGGTTCTCTACCTACTTCAGGAGGAAGCAAAAGGAGTCGGGTTCTCTGCCTCACCGGTGTCTGTGGAAAGGAGGTTTTATAAAGGCTTCTCCGCCTTACTATGGGAGCAAAAGGAGAGTCACTAAGTTTAGTGCAATATCCGAAGGGCGCCTCTAGGGAGTGAACGTAGGTCGAGTTAACCGAACCACTATAAATCTCTGTGTTCCTTTACTATTCTTTTTCCATATTTAATTTCTGCACTTCTTATTTTCTTTGTGGTGAATAATGGTTTATGTTTTGAGTTTTTGATTGAAAGAATTTTTAAAATATTTTATTACATGATTATGAACTTTTTTGTATGAAATCTTATGAATTAATTTTTAAAATATATACAAGGTTTACTCAAATTATTACCTCTTTGCATGTCTTAGGAAAGAGAACTCACTAACTATGAAAAAGTGAATAAAATTTTAAGATGCTTGCCTTCCTCTTTTATTTCTAAAATCACTACAATTACTTAATCCAAAGATTTGCATACTTACTCGATTGATAACTTACTTGGATCATTCATTACTTACGAGCAAGGGGTGAATAAAAGAAATGTTGATGCAGGTGAGAAAAAGAATGAGAAAATTGTGACGCTGAAGGCCAACAACACGGACACTGATTCTTCCGTGTTTGAAAGTGATGATGTTGCCTTAATTACAAGGAAATTTATAAGCTTTGTAAGGAAGAAGCAAAAGAATCATCAAAAGTGGAATAAAGGTAAGGAAAATAAAAATTTCAAGAGTTCTAATGAAATGATCTGTTTTGAATGCAGGAAGCCAGAACACATTAAAGCTGATTGTCCCACACTTAAGGCTCACCCAAGCAAGGAGAAGGGTGAGGAGAAACCTAAGATCAAAAAGGATAAGAAGAGGTTCCAAAAGGTGTTTTGGGTAGATTCTACGTCAGACTCCTCTGAGACTGAAGCTGAAGATGAGACAACAAACTTGTGCTTGATGGCAGATTATTATCTTGGTCAAAGTGACCAAGAAGATGTATGTGAACTAACTTATGAGCAACTACTTGAAGTTTCTAAACAAATTCATGCATCATATAGAAAATTTAAGAAAACACATGCTAGCTTAAAATTAGAGTTTTTAAATTTACAAAAAGAGCATGAAGTTCTTCTTAAAGATCATTCTATAATTGATAGCAATCACATGTCTTTAATTCATGAGTTTGATGTATTAAAAAAAGCATGTTGAATTATCTGATGCACAGAATTCCTTGAAGTCATCCCATGCTAAGTTAGAAAAGGAATTAAAAAAATTAGAAAATCTCAAAGCTTTTGAAAAAAAAAACCTTCATTGCATGCATCATATAAAAAGAAGAATCACTACATTAGTAGATTAGTATATCTTTTTCCTGGAGTTAGATATTTTTTATGTGGCATGTTAGGACACATAGCACACACTTGCACCATTCACCATAATACACATTAGGTGTGGAGACCCAAAATGCTTGATTCACAACACAACATACATGCATTACATACTACTTTCTATAAGAAGGGACCCAAACATATTTAGGTTCCTAAATATGACATTTGATAATTTTTTAGGCTTGCTCTCATAAAAAGCCTCATGAGAACATGTGGTACCTGAACAGCGGATGCTCACGATACATGACTAGAAATCCTAATCAATTTGTTTTGCTCGAGGCAATGTCACTCTTGGAGATAACACCACCAGGAAAGTTGTTGGCGTAGATATAATTGGAAATTCCAAAAATCTTTTGATTGAAAATGTTTTGCTTATAGATGGACTAAAACACAACTTGCTTTGTATTAGTCAGCTATGCGATAAAGGCTTCATCATAAAATTCTTGGCAAACACTTGCATCATAAGCTTAAATAATAATACTGTTTGTAGGGAAAGAGGATCAATAATATTTACATGCGTGATTTAAATAATATTAAATGTGTTGCTTCATTTTGCTTAAAAATTGATGCTGATAATTCTTGGTTGTGGTACAGGAGATTATGCCATGCCAATATGAAAACCCTTAGGAGAATGACCAAAGAAGACATAGTTAGAGGTATCCCTAAGTTTAAGTTCACATAAGACCACCTTTATGATGCATACCAATTAGGAAAACAAGTCCATTTCACTTTTCATACCATTAAGGACATTAGTACCTCTAGACCTTTAGAAGTCATTCACATAGATTTTTTTGGACCCATTAGCACTGCCAGCTTAGGAGGGAAAATCTATGGTTTTGTGATTGTTGATTACTACTCGAGGTTTACTTAGATTAGATTTTTTTCATATAAAAATGAGTCTTTTGATGAGTTTAGATCCTTCTTCACTTGGATTCAGAAAAAGCTAGATTGTGAGATCTTGACCATCCATAGTGACCATTGGGGGGAGTTTGAAAATGAGAGATTACGAGACTTTTGTGAGTGTTCGAGGATTTCAACATGCAGCGCAATGTCGAATCGAATAAATATTTAAAATGCCCCCAATATGATGGGAGATTTTGAAATGCATTCTTGCTACACAAGAGAATTTCAAAATATAAATGTATTGCTTATAATCATGTACAAAATACGTAATATTTTCTTGGACAATTTTATTCATGGTATTTCTTTAGATATCGACCATTGATCTGCGGCATAGGTCTCTGACCCTCCAGGTCGAACAACTGATAAGCTCCTCCTTGAAACACCTTCTCGATAACAAAAGGGGCTCTCCCAATTGGATACAAATTTGCCACCGATTTTTTGGTGTGGGATGATTGATCTCCTCAGTACCAGGAATATAGCACTCGGCCTTTGATGTATTAGCTCATCAAATACACATGTTATTACCCATTGATTGGTGGCACTAGTGTTCCTTAGGCCAAAAGGCATGACTGTGTAGTATAATATGCATATAGTTGTTCTAAATGATGTATGCTTTTTATTTTCAGTCGCCATCTTAATTTGATTGTATCCTGATGATCCATCTGTGAAGGAGAATATATCATAGTTGAAAGTGTTATCAAGTATAGGTTATGATACTTATTAAGATAAGCAGAAAATTATCTTTGGGCACGCCTTATTGAGGTCCCAAAAATTGGCACAAACACGAATCTGACCGTTCTTCTTCTTCACCGGGATGATATTTATGATCTAATCGGCATATTTTTCTTCTCGAATGAAGCCCTTCTCTATAAGCTTCTTTATTTCAGCAATCACCTGTTCTTCAATCTCTAATCTCATTCTCCTTGGAACTTGCTTGATGGGCATTGCAACTTATTTAATAGTTAATTTATGAACTGCTACATTAAGGGATAAGCCAGGCATCTCAGCGTATGTCTACATAAAGCAATCCTTGAATTCACAAATGAGTTCTTTCATTTCCTCCACTTACTCTTCATGCAGAAGGGTACTGATGAAAGCTTGACGAAAATCTTCCTCAGCCCGAGAAGATGTAGTTGAAAAGTGATGTGATTTATTAAAGGATTCTTCAAAATGTCTACCATCAAGAACATTGTATGTAAGGGTCATCTTTGCCCACTTTTGATGAATTTCTTCAATGGCGGATCTCTAGGGATACACAATAGATGTCACACCATTCTTTGAATATTTCCCTTATGTTAGGATCTCTCGACTGTGGATTTCTTGGATATGCATCCAAGTGTCACACCCCAATGCTCACCATACATATCTTGATTCTTTATTTGTTCTACCATCATAAAAGTGGTAGCTTTTAGTTCTATCAGGATCTTTCAATGATGGATCTTTGGACGTAATGACCAAATGTCACATCCTGATGTTTATCGTATAGAGCTCAATATCATCATTATTTTTTTACTACTACTACTATAGCATTTAGACGACTAGCCAAAGATGGAAAGAGAAACCAATCCCCAGTGGAGTCGCTAGAAATCTATGGGCTCCAAAAATTTGGCCCTAGCCTCCGCCCGCATAATTGTGTTGCTTTTTATTTTAGGCGAGGGAGTTTTAACGGATATGTTACAGGGTAAATTTTGGAAGGCAAATGGGTTTGTAGATAAGACACTACCCAGAGATTTCGCCCTAAATTTTGTGAGGACTTTATGATCCGAGTTCTGGTTTCCTATAGGCGTAAGCCCCTATAGTTAATTACCCCTCTCCTTCACGAGAGAGAACTTTCGAGTAAGGCTAGTCATCAATCAGATACATAGAAATATACATGCATCTGGCGTATAGTAGCAGTATGGATTTGGATTTGGAAATTTTGAAAATTTGATGAGTTTGGATGTTTGAAAAATTTGTGATTTGATATTTAAAATTGGAAAATTTACCATCTTGCACATAAAGTTGATGGTGGGGGAATGAATGATAGACCCAATCAAGATCCCATGGTTTTGTCGTCCCGGGCCATCTGGTCCCTAGTCTACTTAGTCATATGAGGTAGTCGACCTAACCTAACAGAAGGATCCTTATCGGCAACCAGGGGTTGCTTCGTCCATGGGGACCTTATAGACCTTTGGTGAATGTTTGTCTAAGGGGACAAATTTAAATCCACCTTAGCTAACAAAGGGCTTTGTGCCCTATCAATCATATCCTATTGATTCATATCTCAAAGATTTAATGCCAATAAGGAACGTATTAGCTCTGGCCATAACCGGTATTTCGTGGTGCCATTTGACAAAAAAATCACTCGGTTCAGAGGGCCCCGAGTCATAACCACTTATCCTGTGGTCCCATTTGGCAGTAAAATTGTCATTTAGAGGACACGTACCACGTCCTTATTGGCAGGAGATTATTTGAGAATGGATCATAGTAATATTTTTTAAAATGCATTAACTCTATATGAGCTAAAGTAAATTTTAATTTGTCTACCTCGGCAAACTGTTATGGATAGTGGATGGATTTTGTTTTAAGTATTTAATAGTTTATTTTCAAATTTTAAATATATAGATTTTTGGAATTTTTTGAAGTTTTGGATTTTTATGGGTATTTGGATGGAATTTTGAATTATTTGAAATAGACCCCTTTGGTTGAGATCTTCGTTCAACACGACCATCATTGAGGTATAAGGGGTTATTTTCTTTTGAATCTTGAACCTTGTCAACTCTGTCTGACTGTCGACAAAGGATCGGGTTTCATAGACTTTATACCTTTGTTTATGAATTCTCTTGATCATAAGCCATAAAGGCCTAATATGAATGTATTAAAATAAATGCACCTTACCACAACCGTGTATTTGTTTGAAGGTTCGAACCCTGTCGACTCCTATTGATCTGTATAGGAGGATCAGATTCGAACTTGAATTCACTTATTGACCCGCATAGCATCCCTAAATGTCATGTGTGTATTTATAACACGCTCGTCGGAGCTCATGCTTGTGTTTTAGGGGCATTTTATAATTAACCCCTGTCGACTTCTTTTTACCTACTAAGGAGGATCAGGTTTAAATCTAATAACCCGTGCAGTATCCCTAGACATCACGTGTGTACCTATAACACACTCGTCGGGGCCCATGCATGTTCTTGATTGTATACCCCCTTTTAGTGTACCTATGTATATACAAACTACAGTGCATGAGCAGGGGTATTTATTTCAGACTTTGTTGATGCCTTTATCTGATTATCCGAAGGTTGCAGATCCTGTGACGTATTGTAGTAGCTTCTGTATTGAATTATTTGTTGCTTTATACAGGTAGACTACCGTGCACTATTTATTGCTTTATGCAGTTAGATTATAGTGTACTAATAAATCTCCTGCTTTTCTGTTTGTTGATGCTTGCATTCATTATAGTTCTTTGGCATTCATTCATAGATAATATTCAATATTCGTAGCGGGGCTCCAATAGAAGCTCGTGGGAGCTTGTATCTGTCGTATTCTTCATGCACTTTGTTGTGGTATTTAGCTCATATAGTACATCCTCCATTGTTACAAGTAGGCAGGTAGATATATTCCTTCATAAATTGGAATTAACTTCAAGATACTGCATTTACTGAAGTTTCTGCATCTGCCTATAAGTGACATGTGGCACATACTTCTGTCTTTGTAAAGAGCTTGCATGTATTGCAGATTTTCCATAGGTGCCCGTGGGTACTTGCATTTGCTGCATTTCGTACATCTCTTCTTGTAAGTGGAACATGTATCTAACTTCCATTCTATGATTTTTGATTGAGGGGGGTATTACAATATTCTTTTCTATAACAACTTATAGGTGCTTTACATTTGCTAGAGGGGTTCCACCTCTTCTGCCATCAATCATTACCCGTAGGAGTATTATTGTATATACAATGAATACTTCATCATCGCTAATAAGTATCTTCATATACTGTGATCTTCTCCCTTGTAGGTAGAAGATCCATTAATCCTTTGATACATCTTCCATCGTAGCTTGTAGATGGGGCTGATGTATTTCAACATTGGTAGAAAGAGGGTTGTATCCTCCAAAATTCTCTTGCTTCACCTGTGGGCATTCCACATTGATTGTGCATAAATGTCACTTATAGGGACTTCATGGCATTCATTGTATTTATTGTATGTTGTGCATTATCATTTGTAGGAAGAATATTGTTTGCATGTTGATGTTTTCTTTGCAATTAGTTGAAGGTTACAAGTTATTATCACTTCACTCTTCTTAACTCATGTATAATGAAAATCTGCTTGCCATAAGTCCTCAGTTTGATTTCAGTTTGAATAAGAAAAATGGTCACTTGGCTATCAAGAGTGGGATATGGAGGTTTCTTCATCCACCATGACTCTATGTTTGCATCTCAATATTTATTTAGATGCAATTGAGAGATTGAAGTTATCATTTGATTTTGATGCTTTTATCTTGATCATGCATTTATAAATTCGAATTCCATTTCTTTTCCATTTGTTTGAGTTTGAATCCAACCATAATCCCTTGCAACACATTTTCAAAATATTTTGTTATTTGAATTGAACTTGGCTTGAAGCACCTTCATTTAGGCTTAATTCCATATGGTTCATCAAAGTTAAGCTCCTTCATGATTCATTCAAGTTCAAGTCCAAGCAGCCTTGTTCAGCTCCATTTCTTTTTGATGAAGTTTGATTTTAACATTTTGCTCATTTATTTGAACTTGAGTTTAGTTCATTTCATTTGGTTAAAGTTTTTTTAAGTTTTAAGTTCATGTCAAGTTCAAATTTTAGTCAAAATTCTTTCTTTTTGTCCAAGTCCAATTCAGTACAAAAATTTTCAGGTCCTTTTCTTTTTCAGACAAAATTTCAACAGCCTCCTGGCGTCTCCCCCGTTTAGGGAAAAACTACGAGAAACTGAAACTTTTATTTGGTCCGGTGAACATACACAACTCTACGTTCGGCCGCCAGTAGAATCGCGCCACGCATTTTCATTATTAACCGCGCGCCCCGACAACCCAACCCGGAACGGACCCAAGATTGCTCGGAAATGCTAGGTATTGGTCGATTTTGCTCGGCAATAACCAATACCGAGCAATACCGAGCAAAAACCTAGCAATACCGAGCAAATACCGAATTGTGCCGAGTTTTTCCTAGCAAAATCGAGCAAATCCCTAGCAATACCGAGCAAATCCCTAGCAATACCGAGCAAATCCTAAGCAAATACTGAGTTATACCGAGTTGTACCAAGTTATAAAAAAACTCGGTACTGAAAGTTCGTTAGGGATGTTATGCCCTCTTGAACTTAATCCCAAGCTAATTAAAGAGAGTGGTGAATTGGAAAACTTTAAAACCAAAACACAATCCAAATCACCACAATCAAAGTGCGGAAATTAAAACGCGGAAATAGTAAAAAGAAAGAATACACCGGATTTATAGTGGTTCAGTCAAACCTTGACCTACGTCCACTCCTTGGAGGCACCCCCAAGTATTGCACTAATACAAGTGTCTCTCCTTTAGCCCCTACGGCTAGGCGGAGAAGACCTTACAAAATCACTTCCACCTTCCCGGTGCGGCGAAGTCGCCGGGTCCTTTGACACCAAAGAGACTTCTTCTTTGGTGAACTTACCTTGAGACATGCCTTGAATCCGATGGTACTAAGGTGCGAGTTCGTCGGAGCAACCGTATGGAACCCCCTCCACACTCCCTTGAGTCCCCCCTCATAGGATCTTTTCCCTCTCTCAAACTCCACCCTTTCCTCACTCCCTTTCAAGCTTTCTCTTCAAGTTTCCCCCACAAGAACGAAGCTACAATGGCTGCCAAAGACACTTACAA
>NW_021318595.1:7881426-7893257 GCF_001605985.2 Dendrobium catenatum
GGCCGATCATGCGATCGTCCCGGCCGATGTGATCGTATCAATCAACTATTAATGCTCCCTTGATTTCCTGATCAATTAAGGCATAATTTGATAATTTTGTCCAGGCCGATCCTTGGATCGTCCTGGCCGATAATTTAAAAATACAGTATCCCTTAATTATCTATGGCGGCTAATTCTTTCTGAATTGAGGTTATCGTCCTGGCCGATACTAGTATCGTCCAGGCCGATCTGTTGACGGCTGTCTTAATGAGGATGCCCTAATCAGGGTTTCTGATTTTGGACAGATCGTCCAGGCCAATATTAATATCGTCCTGGACGATGTTACCAAAAGCAGAAATCATATAGGGAGCAAGAGAATTTCTACCATGTTATAGTCACACTAAATACAACAGACTCAAGAAAGGAAAAAGATTACAAACTGACAGAGACCTGTCTACCCAATCTTGAGCTGATTCCAGATTGCAGTCTGAACGTGTGGACCTAAAACGTTAGCACATAAGTAGAGAAATAAGGAATGTTTGCTATCATCAAAATCATAAACCATAGATCCGTAATAGGTACAACTCGGTATTTGCATGGTATTGGTCTTCACGGAGCGGTATTTCTCATTTTTGCAAAGCAATACCTAGCAAATATCGAGCAAATACCGATCAATACAGAGAAAATCGCGAACATAGCATTCCCGGGTTCTGCTCCGGGTCAAGTCATCGGGCCGCGCGGTAAAGAATAAGAGCACGTGGCGACATGTTATTGGCGGCCGAACGTAACTCTACGAGAAACTGGGCCTTTTCCACCACGCTAAGAAAAGCGTGTATGGTAGGTGTCCTCGGACGAGGGCACCGCGACTGAATTTTTTTTGTTGTCCCCACCACGCTAAGAAAAGCGTGTATGGGTCCTTGGTACCTGTTGCAAAAGAAAAATAGTTATTTCCCCACAATAGGGTACTTATGAGTATCCCCACTTCATTGTACGCATCGCACGGGTTCCCATCACACCACGCTAAGAAAAGTGTGTATAGGCGGTTTTCCAGTGCACCAAGAACTCCGAATAAGGGATTTTGGATGATTACCCGCTTTGTTGCAAGTGTTGCGACGCACTTCTCCCACCATGCTAAGAAAAGCGTGTATAGGTGGTCGTCTTGTCGCGCCGCATGCGTCGAAACGAGCTTTCTAAAATTTGAAAATTTTCTTTTTTTTAAGCTCTTTTTTTTAAATATCTTTTTTCTTCTTTTTTTAATGCATTTCTTCTTCTTCTTCTTTTTTTTTGTTAACATCTCTTTCTTTTTTTTTTTAAACTCTTTTTTTTTGGAATCACATCTAAAATGAAACAATCATTCAACATCAACCATATTCTCTACAGTCAAGCCGACTCCCATATTCAACTCGACAACATTACTCCATCGTGAAACAAGTTGTACAGAGGTGTGGGAAGCTCTCCATTGTGGCATTAACTCACACAGCTCCAAAAATCAACTTCAACTTCTTGATCTGCCTAACTAGCTTGTCAAATTGAAAATCCCTTTTCCCAATCATAATTCTTAGAAAGAAATTCAACTACAGTTGATTTATGCCTTGTCTTGAGCTCCCTGAAAATTGCAAACTCATTCGTTGCTATGTCATAATTTGGAAACTGTAGATAGTAGAAAATGTTTTCATGTGCTCAAAATCCAAAACAACCCTTGTAATGCGTTAATATCTGATAAAGTCCCTCAAAATGGCATCATAGTGTAAGGCAATATCCATATCTTCATATCCAACTATTAGAATATCTAAAAGATATTTATTTGCTTCCAAATAATTAGAAACAATCAATCATGAGTGAACTTGTTGCCTTTGCTACAAATTTGCAACTACTTGGGTTGCACTTTTCTAACCTCAAGGTTCAACTTTGGAAGGCATGTTATGATTAGACGTAGTGTGTTTTTTTTTCTTTGTGAATTCTTTGAGAAATTGCTCATCTTGATTTCCATGATTAAATAATAATAAAAAAAACTCACCTCCGAAAAGAATATGAAACCCAATCTGCAGCCTCAAAGGATTATAGCTCATAAGTACTTTGATTGCCTTGATGGCTAGATCAATAACTTGCAGGCGATGTGGTTTCATCTTCAATCCACCTTCATCAATATTTTTGCAAACCTGAGTCATCATCACTATTGCATGCTAGAATATACGCGGCGGCAGAGTTTGTAAATTTGCGTCCTAGCGTTGCACGAGTATTCCGCACACAAACAGAAAAGAGAAATGAACACCAGGGTTTTTACGTGGAAAACCTAAAAGAGGGAAAAAACCACGGGGCCTCGCCCAGTTGCAAAGTTCCACTAGTATTTGTTTGAAGTACAAGGGTTGATCCGCCTTACAAATCAAGACGATCAATTTACAATCAACTTCTCACAAAGTTACAAAGTTATGCAAATTCCCGACGTTTCCCGAAAATCCGGCAGAGTTCCGGCATCTTCAAGCGGCAGGAAGAGCTCCGGTGGTAGTCGAGGAGGAGCTTCTTCCTTCTCCTCCTTCTTCTCTTCTTTTTCTCTCTCTTCACTTGAGTCCCTCTGGTGTAGAATGAGGGCTCTATTTATAGTTTTTATGGAGTGGCATAGCCCGTAAATAGGCATGAGATCAGGGGTGAATTGGGAGTGTTTTGAATGGACGGCCGATATCGGATCCTTTGATCATACACCGTTCGTTGGGCATTTGAAGGCCTTAATGATGTCGGAATTCAACGATCTTAGGCTCGTTGGATTCTTCTCGTCGAGCCGTTCAATTCGAGTATAAGATTGTCAAAATCAGAGGCCGTTTGGTAACACAATTTGTGGTTTGAACCTTACGACAATGCTTTGAGCACTTGATTCAGACTCATTTGGGCTCGGATTGGGTTGATCTTGGTTTCATTGGGTTTGTATTTCCGAGACGCTCAGTTTGCTTATAAGATTGCTGAAATCGGAGTTTGGGTGATTCCAAAATTAATTTTTGAAGTTTGCAACTAGCTTTTGCCTCGAGATTCGTGCCCGATCAAGATAATTTTATGATGCCGTATCAGTTGCCCCCCTATTTTTGGACATCGAAGCTCCAGAAGTCCGAAAATATATGCTTCGAAAATTTGTATCAGCCAAAACGCCAAAAATTGTGTTCCGAAAATAAAGTGTTTCTCGAAACTTGATGATAGAGGCTTCATTGAGACTTGAAAGTTGCAGAATTGAGTCTGAAATGTCGAAAAACGTCTCCGGGGATCCCAAAAACGTCAAATTTGGTCATTTCGGGGCGAAAAAATAGGCCCAAAACGGTTCGGGAGGCCGAACCGGCCGGACCGGCCGGCCGGCAGCCACGGCTGCCTGCGGCGGCGCAGAACAGCGGCCACCAGCCACTCCCGCGCTGAACAGCAGACTGCTCACGCAGTCCGCTTGCGTGGGTGCTTTCGTGGTCCGCTCCGCAAACTACTCTCACGCGGTCCGCTGTGAGGCATTGCCGCCGCTGCAGCCGCGGGTGCTGCTGCCGGTGGCCAACCCTTGGCTGGCCAGGATCCGCGTGAAATGCTCGCGGATCTGTGCGCTGTCCGCGCGGTTTCGAGGAGAGAGAAGAGGCGGTTTGGCCCACCGCCTTTGTGGGCCCCACAGACGCAAAAATATGTCTTTTTGGGTCCTAAAAATTTTGAAAAAATTTGGAAAAAAATTAGAAAATAAAGGAAATTAAAAATGGCAATAACTCCCTCATATTCTCTTCAAAACCTATAAATAGGCCCCCTAGACCTTTAGAAAATTTGCAACCTCTGTTTCTTTCTCCCTCTGGCTTAACTAGAGGCTGAGGCTTCCGTTATTTTCAAGTGGGAAACTTCCCCTGCTTGAATTAGCGTCCCTCCTCGCGTGCAGGAGTTAAGGGATTTCTCTTTCTTCCCCTGGCTTACTAACGGTTGAGGCTTCCGTTATTTACGAGTTGGAGTTCTTTCCTGCTCGAATTAACGCCCCTCCTCGGTGCAGAAGCTTACGGGATTTCTTCCTCTCCCTCCGGCTTAATAATGGTTGAGGCTTCCGTTATTTGCAAGTTGGAATTTTTTCCTACTCGAATTAGCGCCCCTCCTCGCGTGCAGAAGCTTACAGGATTTCTTCATCTCACTCCGGCTTACTAATGATTAAGGCTTCCTTTATTTGCGAGCGGGAAATTTCCCCTGCTCAAATTAGCGCCCCTCCTCGCGTGCAGGAGTTACGGGATTTTTCATCCGCCCCCACGGCTTTCTGACGGTTGAGGCTTTCGCTATTTGCTAGTGGGAAATTTCCCCTGCTTGAATTAGTGACCCTCCTCTCGTGCAGGAGTTACAGAATTTTTCCTTCTTCCCCCCGGCTTTCTAGAGATCTGTTGAACTGCAGAAATCTAGCGTCGGGTAGAAATACGTCATTGTGCAGAAGACCGACGATATTCCAACGACGAGTAGAAGTACGGCGTCGGGCAGAAGTCCGACGACAAAGAGAAGTCTGACGTCGGGCAGAAGTTCAACGTCAAGTAGAAGACCGATGAAAGTTCATTGACGAGCAGAAGTCCGACGGCGCGTAGGAGTCTGCTGATGAGCAGAAGTCGGATGACAGAGAGAAGTCCGACGTCGGGTAGAAGTTCAACGTCGGGTAGAAGACCGACGAAAGTTCGTCGACAAGCAGAAGTTTGACGACGAGCAGAAGTCCACTGGCGAGCAGAAGTCTGATGACAGGAAGAAGTCAGACGTCGGGTAGAAGACCAAAGAAAGCTCGTCGACGAGCAGAAGTCCGACGACGCGTAGGAATCTGCTGACGAGCAGAAGTCCGACGATAGGGAGAAGTCTGACGTCGGGTAGAAGTTCAATGTAGGATAGAAGACCGACGAAAGTTCATCGACGAGCAGAAGTTCGACGACAGGGAGAAGTCCGATGTCAGGTAGAAGTTCAACATCGGGTAGAAGACCGATAAAAGTCCATCGACGAGCAGAAGTATGATGACGAGCAGAAGTCCGCTGACGAGCAGAAGTCCGACGACAGGAAGAAGTCTGACGTCGGGTAGAAGTTCTACCCAAGGTTGTATGTCAGAACATTTGTTCGATGACATTAACCTTTATGGAAATGGTCGAGAGAATCCATCAAAGATGTAAGACCTATCCAAGGTTGTATGTCGGAGCCTTTGCTCGACGACGTTAACCAGTGTGGAAGAGGTCGAGAGAATCCATCAAGGATGTAAGACCTATCTGAGGTTGTATGTCGGAGCCTTTGCTCGATGACGTTAACCTGTGTGTAAGATGTTGAGAGAATCCACCAAGGATGTAAGACCTATCCGAGGTTGTATGTCGGAGCCTTTACTCGATGACGTTAACCTGTGTGGATGAGGTCGGGTGAATCCACCAAGGATGTAAGACATATCTGAGATTGTATGTCGGAGCCTTTGCTCGACGACGTTAACCTGTGTGGAAGAGGTCGAAAGAATCCACCAAAGATGTAAGACCTATCCGAGGTTGTATGTCGGAGCCCTGCTCGACGATGTTAACCTGTGTAGATGAGGTTGTATCAAATCCCCCTGAGATTGATCATCCGGTGATTGAGATAAAATATGGATTGTTTATTTCTCAAATCACGGAGAAAGAGTTTGAGAAGTTTTTTCTTATCTTTCATAGGAGAAAAAATCAAATCACAACAACATGAACATTCTATTACTACATTACGTAAGATAGTACAATAGTTCCCTAGTACGACTTATAAATTACAAAGTATTCAACACATAAGATCTACGTACGGTGACAATACAACAACATTTAACTTGGAAGAATACAGTAGAGATATCAAAATGGTACCATACTCAATATAAAAAAGGACAACAAGAAAAGTAGAATTGCTAATACAAATCCGCTAAGTGCATGATCATTCAATCTCTGCAAGCATTTGAATAGTATTCAATGGTTGTCTTTGTTGTTGACTTTGCCCCCCAGCGGGACGAGCTTCCTCTCTGGTAGGTGAATCTTGAATAAATTGTTAAAGGTAGCCCTAGCGGATAAGCCTTTCAATCTCATCCTTGAGTTGCTTGCAGGCTTCGGTAGTGTGACCACGGCTACGATGAAAGTGACAATACTGATATGAATTTCCTATGTTGACTTCAAAGGATTTGGCCATTTTAATGTATCTTGATATCGAACGGCCATCAATACATTTTCTCGAGACGTATTGAGTGGGGTATACTCCTTCTCCTGTCGGGGTTCCCATCGTGGTGATGAAGACCTATGAGGTAGATTATTCTTCCCATGCTTTTTCTGTTGTGAGAAAGAATTATCCATCCCAGGTGTACCTTTGTGCTTCCTGTTGATTTGCTCAAACTGCTTCATGTGAGCATGTATAGCTTGATCTGCAGATATTTGTGCCTCCATGCGATGGATCAAGTTAGTGTATGAAGGGACGGTGTCTCGCATAAGGGCCGAATAGAAGGGGCTAGGACGAAGACCTCCAAGAAAGACCCCTCTGAGTAATTAAGGGTCTACTCCTGAAATCTGTCGTGCTTCAGTGGAAAATCGTTGAAAATACTCCTTCAATGATTCTGCCTCATTTTGGCGGATCCCGGAGAGGTGGGAAGAATCCTTAGCAATTCTTCGATTGGCCACAAATTGTTCGACGAATAATTTGGCCAATTTGACAAAAGAGGGGATCGTTCCAGGTGGAAGCGAATAGAACCACGTTCGGGCCTGTCCTTTAAGGGTGGCGGGAAAGCCCTGGCAGAGGAGCGCGTCTGATGCTCGTTGAATATGCATGATGGTTCTGTAGTAGTCGATATGCTCATACGGGTCGGTCGTCCCATCATAGGACTCAACATTTGGCACTTTGAATTCGACCGGAATGGGGTGCTGAAGAATAGCTTCAGTTAGAGGTGATGATTCCTGGAAGTTTCTCTGTCGGAGAGCATGCCTCACATCTCCTCGGGGGAACTCTTCCCGTACCAATCTTCGCAGCTCGTGACGCAGGAAATTATGAGGGAGTTCTGTAATGTGTGGTTGGGGAGAGTCTTCTGGGAGATCCGAAAAAATACGAGGATGTGTTGAACTCACTGTATCGGCAAGTTCATCTTCCTATCGTGATTGAGGAAGTCTCCTAGGTGGAGGAAGATGAATTTCTTCTTGACGATGCTCGAATTGAACATCTTCAACCCTTGGTGGATCCCGAGGGAGAAGGACCTCCTCCAACGTCGGCTGTCAATCATCTCGTAGGAGTTGAAGGATCTAGTTATGATATTCTTCCATCTTCCGAATTATTTCTACTGAAGAAGGTCCCTAGGTCTCTTTTCCGATAGCATTCTGCCCCCCAGGATGAAAAGAGGCAGGCATCGGTCTTCTGTGATTTGCAGACAGATTTCTGGATTGGTGGGAGTTGGAGCGGGAAGCTCCAATGATGCGACTGCTACGCCTATTGACCATTGCAACAATACTTGAAGTTGTGGGATAGTGTTTCCCACAGACGGCGCAAAATTGTTGCGTGCTAGAATATACGCGGCGGTAGAGTTTGTAAATTTGAGTCCTAGCGTTGCACGAGTATTCCGCACACAAACAGAAAAGAGAAATGAACATCAGGGTTTTTACGTGGAAAACCCGAAAGAGGAAAAAAACCACGGGGCCTTGCCCAGTTGCAACGTTCCACTAGTATTTGTTTGAAGTACAAGGGTTGATCCACCTTACAAATCAAGACGATCAATTTACAATAAACTTCTCACAAAGTTACAAAGTTCTGCAAATTCTTGGCGTTTCCTAAAAATCCGGCAGAGTTCCGGCGTCTTCAGGCAGTAGGAAGAGCTCGGCGGTGGTCGAGGAGGAGCTTTTCCTTCTCCTCCTTCTTCTCTTCTTCTTCTCTCTCTTCACTTGAGTCCCTCTGGTGTAGAGTGAGGTCTCTATTTATAGTTTTTCTGGAGTGGCATAGCCCGTAAATAGGCATGAGATCAGGGGCGAATTGGGAGTGTTTTGAATGGACGGTCGATATCGGATCATTTGATCATGCGCCGTTCGTTGGGCATTTTAAGGCCTTAATAATGTCGGAATTAGGCGGTCTTGGACTCGTTGGATTTGTCTCGTCGAGCCGTTCGATTCGAGTATAAGCTCATTAAAATCGGAGACCGTTTGGTAACTCAAATTTTGGTTTGAACCTTCCAACAGTGCTTTGAGCGCTTGATTCGGACTCATTTTAGCTCGGATTGGGATGATCTTGGTGTTGTTGGGTTTGTATTTCCGAGACCCTCAGTTTGACTGTAATCTCGCTGAAATCGGAGTTTAGGTGCTTCCAAAATTAAATTTTGAAATTTCCAACTAGCTTTTGCCTCGAGATTCATGCCCAATCAAGATAATTTTGTGATGCCGTATCAATCACCAAGATTTCATTGCAGCTTTTCGAGCTCATGTGAGACGTCATCCACTCCAACAAGTTATTTAAGCTGCATAACTTACAAAAGAGACTTCTTCAGCAAAGTCATTGGCTCCATTAGGGATGCTTTGACATCAATTCTTGCATGAGTTTGGACCTGCTGACTTTTTTTTAGGTTTCTCCACTACTTTCCATCAGTTCTCCCACACCTTTTTTTCTAGGGCTTAAGGGAGATGGACGGCTAAGTGTCTGAGGCACAAATCAGCATCCGTCCAAGCTCAACCATGTATGGGATAGGGGCTCCGATTAGATTATGATGGAAGGAGAAGGGTGAGTTCAAAATGCTAGATTGAGAGTAGAGATGGAAGGGAGAGCTTGATTCAAATGGAGAAAATTTCATTAGCTACAGGCTTTCTATCATTAGCTTCAGGCTTGTGGAAGAAAGGAGGGTGAGGTCTTCACGTGGAGGAACAGAGCTGTACGGGAGAACGGTCGGGTAAGGCAAAGCTTTGGATTCAGGAGGTAGAAGCTGTTGTCGAAGGTGTGAGGTAAATGGGTGGGGATCTGTAGGTGAAAAAGAAGGTCTGGTTCGAGGCTTCTTCAAGAGCTAGAGTTTGAATAGGTTGAAGGAGAAAACAATTGCAGTCGAACTTCACGTGAAGAAGCTCGAGGATAGACGATCTGTTGGCTGCTAGTTGCGGATAGGAGTTCTCACAGTTTGGAGTGGTTTTTCAATTGAGGGTGAAGGGCATGGAGGTGGTGTTTTGAAGAGGAAGATTGAGGCATGTCGTGAGGGAGCAAAGGGAATTGCCTGGGTCAGAAAGAGGTTGAGGCTTGCAAATGGGTTATGTGGAGTTTAAACGAATGGGTTGCATGAAATGTGAGAACCGAAGAGCTGAAGGACTCGTCTTACCCCTTATTTTAATGACGAGGGCTGCATTGCAAGAAGTGAGGTTTCAGCGAATTTTCAGGGATTTCATTGGATATCATTCCAGGATTCGACGGAGACAAGGTTTCGATAGAATAAAATTAATGTATTAATTTTGACTTGAGTTTTCATTTGACTTCTTCCCCCTTTTTTTTTAATTCTATTAAATTGATAATGCCATCAATGAGTTGTCATCCTCACTCATCAAACTAAAATGATGGTGACGCATCAATCGCTTAAAATGACTCTAATTAATGTGTTTTCCTCGAAAGTCGTGCTCTTTGCCTCGTTTTATAGGTCAATTTTGTCGATAATCATAATTGGACAAATTGATAGTGCATTTAGGGTATTGCCTATTTCTCGGTCATAATGACACAGTCCATTTTGAGATCAGATGCCATTTGGGTGATGATGAGTCCTAATTCCCCCGAACTGTGTGTTGTCACGATTTGCTCACAAAACCTTTTTTGAACAAATTGGCAGTGCATTCATAGTATTGATGGTGTTTCAGACACAATGATATAGTCCATTTGCTACCTCTATCCTCAATATGTGTTTTGCCTCGAGATTCATGCCACCATCCCAGATGATCCAAATTGAACTTAGAAATACAGTTGTTAAGTATTTGAATTATTCCAATCGCAATGGAGAAATCTGTTTCGCAAACGGACATCATTTGGATAGTGATAAGGCCAATTTTCCTTGAAATTTGTATTTTTATCATGGTATCCATGCCACCATTATGGATACTTCAAGTTAAATAAAAAAAGCAGTTTTTAGGGGTTAACAATGTTCTGAATGCAATGACACTGTCCGTTTGTCGATCCGACATCATTTTTTCCAGGTAGAGGAAATATTTCTTGATATATGTGCCTTCGCATCACATTCGAATTGCCTCAAGATTTGCACCACCACCTCAGAAGATCCAATTTGATTAAATAAAATATATATTCTGAATGTGGACGATGCTCTGGACGCAATGATATAGTCCGTTTGTCGATCCGACATCGTCTGATCAGCCTCACCCTTTAATTTCGGGTGGTCCTCGCTTTTTGACCGATTTCGTCCAATTCAATTGCGATGGGCCTTTACCCAGTAGACTTCATTGTCCTGATTGCAATGACACCATCCGTTTGACACTTAGAGGCTATTTGACCCCTTAAGTGATGTGTTTCATCAATGTACGCATTGCTTAAATCATCATTTTTGCCTCTTTTTGCATGGTCTTATGTGTAGGGGTTAACACATTTTTAAAGCTTAAAAATTTAAAATAACTAATTTATTAATACATTATTAATTGATATTTGTTTTTTTAACAATTATTAAATTTCTTTAAGCTACATTTAAAAAAAAATAAATTAATTGATTAGTTAATTAATTATTATATTATAATTTACATATTTATATTTAAAATATAATTAATTTGACATGAAGAAATTTGAATGATTCAGATTTAAAATAATAAGAATTAAAAGATTGTTAAGGATTTTGTTTGGGAAGAAACTCAACCCACTTTTATAGTAGTATTATATAGTATACTAGTATAAATGCACATGCACATGGTGCATGTGAATAAAATTTTTAAAATAAAAAATTTAAAATAAAATTAGAAAATATTTTATGATATGCTATATCAAAGATATAAAATTCTATATCAATATGAAATATAAAATTTGTATAAATATAGATGATTTATATTTTTATTAAACTTGAATTAAGTTAAATTGAAATAAGATATTACATAGAATTCAATTTAGATTTATAATAAAATTTAGATTTATTTCATTTATCTTTGTTGAAAAAGCTAATAAATTTCCTTTTAAAGAGAAAAAGTCGTGATTTAAAAGAACTTAAAATGCAAATATCATAATGAATAACAATGTTATTGATGATCTTCATTAAATTATAGATGCAATGCAAAAGTATATAAGAAATTATATAATTAAAACAACTTGATTATCACAACAACCATAACTCTACCAACCAGTCACAAAATATAATAATTATTAAGTGAAGCTTAAAGGAAAATTTCAGTATTTGCATTGGAAATATCTATATGTAATTGGAAACATTATAGAGAGAAAAAAGATAAGATATTATCACCCTATAAAAAACATTTTTTATATATATACGATATGAATCAAAAGCATCACTCACTCAAATAAGAAGAATTTATATTTTGTAAAAAAAAAAATACATTTTTTTTAAGTAGAAGTGTAAAAGTAATAATGGCTTAAAAATAGATATAACAAATTTGCATTGAGTTTAGGGAATTGTTGTTGCTTTGCTTAAGCAATTATAGTTTCCTTCAGAAAATTGTGTTTCCAACAAGCACGCACTTCCATTATTTAATTATCTTAATTAAAATTTGGTTATAATATCTTAATTCAACTGCGCTTTATATTTGATAAAACATGATTAAGTAAAAAAAAATGCTTAATGCCAAAGTTATACCCATAAAGAAGCAACTTCATAAGGAAGCTAGAATTTCCAACTGAGAGGTCAATGGAACGAGAGATTATTCTGTGGACACCAGATGGGAGAACAGTCCGGTTTACGCTCA
>NW_021318595.1:7895236-7912553 GCF_001605985.2 Dendrobium catenatum
CCCCGAATGCCGCCGCCATTGCGACCAGTCCCTCGCCAACATTCACCACCGATCTTGCCCACGTTCACCGTCGTCCGTTGCCAAGTTCGCCGCCTCCGTTCCGTTCATTACCGAAAGTCGCCGCCTCCGTTCCGTCCGTTGCCAAAGTTGGTCGGTAAGATCTTTTTGCTTGGTGTATTCATTTTTTTCATAATATTTTTCTTGTTTATGAGCTTAGAGAGGGATTTGATGTGTCTATTTGTAGTTGAGATTAATATCTTTTTATTTTAGTTATGGATGTTCTTACTAGACATTTGCAAGATAATGTACCTTGGTGTATGCTTTTTGCTGATGATATTCTTCTTGTTGATAAGACTAGAGAGGGAGTTGAAGATAAACTTGAATTATGTAGGTCAATCTTAGAATCTAAAGGTTTTCGCATAAGTAAATCTAAAACTTAATATATGGAGTGTAATTTTAGCAATAATAGATCTAGTTGAGGGATTGTGACTTTGGGCGATAAAGTCATTAATAAAAGTACACATTTTTTATATCTTTGATCTATTTATGGTGAAATAGATGGGGATATTATCAGTAGAATTCAAGTTGGATGGTTGAAGTGGATGAATGCATTCGATTTTGTTGTGTAATGGAAAAGTCCCCCTCAAACTAAAGGGAAATTATATAAGATGTTGGTGAAACCCGTAATGCATACAAAATATTCGCCATTAATAGATAAGCATAATATTAAGTTAAGTGTTGCAAATATGAGGATGCTCATGTGGATGAGTAGTAGATTTGCCCTTATAAATATGATACGAAATGAACATATATGTGAGAAGGTTGGAGTAACTCCAATGAAAGATAATATTAGAGAGTCTCCTTAGATGGTTTGGTCACATAAAACAACAGCCTTCCGAGTAAGCTAAGACTCTTTGTATTTCCCCTAAATAGAGGCTGTCAGATTTGTCATTGACAAGGAACTTATGTGAAATTAAAATTCATCTATTTTCATTCAATAAATGTTACAATAATATCTCATATATTCATATTATATGTATGCTATATTATGTATATCATAAATCAAACAAGCTAACTAGTAGATGCATATGCAGCAGCAGATGCAAATGCAACAAACTAAGTTGTTAGATGAAATGCGAAAAATGAGGAAGCAGTTTAGTGGGAAGAATGCAACTTCAATAGAGGAGACTGATTCAGAATAAATGTGTATTTTATTCTGGACATCTGTACTTATTTGTTTTTAGACATATGTACATATTTATTTTATGGACATCTACACTTGTTTATTATTGGATATTTGTTGATTATATTCTTCTTATTTTTGTTTATGTTTACATGTTTATATTCAATATTTGGTGATGTTTTGATTAGAGGTTTATGTTTGAATGTATATAGTATTGGAACATTTATATGCAGGTTGTATTGTAAAAATCAATTTCATAAACGGGAAGGTTGTTCTTTTTATTTATGTTATAGATTTCCGGCGAATGATCTGTTGGAAAGTCCGCTGACAATACGATACAAAAAAATGGATTTGTATTTCTGGCGGACTTTTACACCGGTATTTCCGGCGGATAATCTACTGGTACTATCCACTAGTTGTAGGGCGACAGATGATCTGCTGGGACTTACGGCGCAACTTTTCCGCTGAAAATACCGGCGGATTAAACACCAGAATCCGTTAAGAAAGGACGATGCATAAACATTATTTCTTTCGCCGGAATTGTGTTGGAATATCCGAAAAATTACGCCAGTAAAGATTTTACGATGCCCGAATTACCGTCGGATGGGGTTTCATACGAAATACTCTGGAAAATAAAATTTTCCGACGGATTTCTATTGTTACCGGCTAATTTGGTCCGCCGATAACTGGGCATTTTCCCGTAGTGTGTGTTAATACAACACTCATAAGAAGGTGATTCTCCAGGTACTTAGGATGATTTACGCTCAGATTACGCACAACAAATTAATAAGTCACTAGGTAAAGTCCCAACTATGTAAAACATAGAACATTGATCTACACATATATATTGAACAAGAAAATTGGGATCAAGATCCAGACACATAACAATAAGAATTTGAGGATGTAAAATTAGCTCCATCTAATTGTATGCTACTCAAAATGAAAGGATTAGAAAATTGGAATCAAAACTAATAGAGCAAAAAAATTTAGATCTACCCGACGTTCTAGTTATGAATAGATCAGAAAGACTCTAGTTAGGTAGCCTTGATGGTATTCTTTATAAAAAGAGTAATTTTCTACCCATAAAAAATTCAACACAAAGTCAACATGCAATAAACATGAAAAAACAATTCTATGATGCATTGGGAGATGTAATCTTTTCTTGTTTCTTACTAAGTCTTCTTGACAATTCTTTTTCTTTTGGTTAATAATATATTACTCATCTAAAAATCTGCTTTTCTGAGGCCATTTATTGAAGTTTAAGGAAAACTGGACAAGAAAAACATAATAAGATTTATAGAAAGACATTCTGGGAAGGATGATGGATAAGCTAGTCAGCATTTTTGGTTATGAATATATCTGAAAGTTCATTTTCTATCCCTTGGTAGCATATATAGCCTCACAGTTATGTGAAAGGAAAAAAGAATTATATGTTGCCAGGGTCTAAAAAAACTTCAAACAAAATAAAACCAAAAAACATAATACGATTCATAGAAAAATTTTAAAAAGACATTGAAAATTAGAATTCAAAACTTTCCATCGCACCCAACCATTTGTAAATTAACGACTTGATCATCTGACGATCCGATAAAACTCAAGACACCAAAATAAACTAACTGAAATTCGAATGAATTTAGCAGTAAACACAACAAAAAATTAATAATAATAATAATAAAACATATAAAACATCAATAGAAAGCTAGAGAGAGTTACCTCCCTTCCGGGATGGAAAGGAATCTCAGGCCCACCAGTGACCTCAACAGCAACAACTCCAGCAAGCTGCAAACAAGAATAATCAGATAACCGTCAATACAACAAGAAGAGCCGCAGGAAATTCATATACTGTCACTCAATCAAGAAACAAAGCGAGCAGATACACATACCTGGTAGAAGTCAGCGTACGAAAGGATCGGAAACTGCTGCTTGATCGGCTCCAGCAACCTGACGGCGATGTCAAGACCGTTGTTCGCCCCGTGTGCAAGCTCATCCGGGTGCCTTATCGTCCCGAAAGGCCCTCCAGTTTTTGTATTGACATCGTACGTCCCAGCCGAGTGCCAACTGTTCATATCCAACAATCAGTAAAAATCCATAGCAAATCTCAAAGAAAAATCTGTAAAATAACGTCGGCAGGATGGCGTTCGCAGTCGTACGCCAGTCGAAGGATCAGTGGAGCGCAGTTCTTCTCGGCGATGAAACCGCGGAGCTTCCTCCGAGCCTTCTCAACTGCTTTCAGGTACTCCTCGCTCACCGTCGGGTATGACTTCCCCATTGCGATCCCAGTGGCCGTACCGATCGAAGACCAAAAAGAGGAAGAAGCGAATACTAACCACGCGCTCCAACCACCCAATGGCAGCTAATTTTATACTCACGCTTACGCTTGCTTTAGGGAAGCTTCTCGTAGCTCGTCACGGCCGTTCGATCGTGTGACGGCGTAGCAACGGTATTGATCGGTATAAAATTATATATATATATATATATATATATAGAATATCAAAAAGAATAAATCAAGAGTTTACAATCCATCTTAGGATAAAAGGAAAAATAAAAAAGGCATATTTTAGGGAGGCTACAAGTAAGATTTGTAAAATAATATGTTCTGAAAATAAGAGGAGTCCAATTCAAGCCAAATAAAATTGATAGGATGAGTACGTTTAATGATCCATATCGCCCATAATTCATCGTTATCCATAACAAAAAGAATGATTAAAAATGAAAAGTAACAAAAGCCTAAATAGAAAGGAAACAAAAAATGCCTCTAGTGAAAACTTAATGAAGCAATCAAACACTCATCCTGGATCTAAAATCATAATAAAGTATGTATGAAGCATAACAAAGAATAGAAATTAATGCAAAAGAAAGATGGTGTCAAGAAGAACATTAAACTCTGTTGCCAGCTAGAAAATTCACAATGATAGAGTGAGTGAATTTTTGAATTAGTGATGCATGGATATTTAACACACAAATTAGTAGTTGTAGAGAAAGTAGAAAAATACCATAAATTTTTTACATGAAACAACCTAAAGAGGAAAAACTATGGAACATTCGCCAATATAAAAGGATTCCACTAAATTTTAGTGAATTACAAAGATTGACACATCCATTAACCTAAAGGCGATAGAATTACAATAGTCTGGAGAGTTGGGCGGAAGTCCGATGATGGTAGGGCAGAAATGCGATGGCATTGGGCGGAAGTTTGGTAGAAGGGTGGTGATCCGATGGTAGTCAGGGACCAGGCAGTTGTCCAATGATGGCCGGGCAAAACTCTAGTGATGTTCAACAATCGAGTGAAAGTCTGACAGCGATCGAGGGCTAGACCGTGGCCAAACGATTTTAATGTGGAAGTACAATAACGGCCAGTGGTAAGTGAAAGTCTGATAGTGGTCGGCGGTTAAGCAATGGTATGACGATGGTCGAACAAGAGTCCAGCAGCTTGGTGGAAGTCTGGCGGCGGTCGGCGAGCAGGAAGAGGTTCGATGATGGTCGAGGCGAAGACCGGCGATGGTCGAAAGACCTATGGAAGTCTAGCGACAGTCGGTGGCCGGGCAGTGGTCTGATAGCTATCAGTGGCTGGGTGGTGGTCTGGCGACAATTAGTAGATGTTCGCCGGCAGTGATGCTGAAGCTCTTGAAGCCTCAAAGCTCTCTTCAATCTCCAGCCAAAAGGTCCCCTTTATGTAGAGAGTGGGGGTTTATTTATAGATTTTTGTGAGTTGCACTCCCTATATATATGGAGAAGATCCATGGTAGGTTCGGAGTGCTCCATTGAATGACCCATATTGATCCCTTCGATTATAGAGCATTTTTCAAGTATTTAAGTGCCTTTATGTGTTGAAATTAAGCAATCTTAGGAGCATTTGTTTTGTCTTATCGAGCCGCTCGATCGAACTATAAGCATGTCATATGTATAAATCATTTGATCATCCAATTAATAGTTTTAAACCTTCCAAATATGCTTCAGTCCTTTGGTTTGAACCCATTTGGGCTCATATGAGACCAAATTTGGTGGCATTGAGTTCATTTCCTTTAAATATTCAATTTGATTACAAGTTTACTGAAATTAGAGTTTGGATAGTCCTCAATTTAATTTTGAAATTTTCCGACTTTGATATACCTTGATATACATGCCTGATCAAGGCAATTATTGGTAAAGGGAGAAGTATTATAGAGGAGATACTTTGATATACCTCGATATTCATGCCCAATCAAGGCAACTTTTGGTAAAGGGAGGATAGTCCCCAATTTATTTCATGATGAGACAACGGATGTTTCATATATTATTATTTTTTAACATAATAATTAGACTTCATGATTTACAATATATAATTATATCTAATAAGTATATTCATCTTTATTTCTTACTATTAAAAAATATTAAGGATGCAAATGATGATAAAACATAAATATCCTAATGCATTTCATCTCCATATTGATGGAAAAACTAAATGAGTTAATAGAACACTACAAAATTTTGATGAGATGCAGAATATTAATTAATTATAAAGGTTCCACTACAAAATTAAGATCAAGGGCTTAAATTCATCAAGAAATTAAAGGTTACAAATTCATTGCTAAGAAAATAATTATATGCATCCAACACGGGCCTTTATAGTGCCTTTATCCCACTATATGGGATTGGCTACATGAATCCATCTTCTCCATTGTGTCTTGTTAAGAGTCAAATTCTCATTTAAATCTAATAAAGAAAGATCATTTTTAATATTTTTAGCCAAGTCTTTTTAGGTCTACCTCTACCTTTTTTAACATAAGCCAAATCTAATACATATACTGTAAAGGCTGTTTCTCCCAGGATCGTCCGGGACAATCAGGGATTCATCCAGGACGATCTGTACAGAATTGTGAAGAATCTGCCTGTTCGTCTGTACAAACCTATAAGAGTCGGAACGAACAGTCGGGACGAACCAAACCCGAGGGTTTCATCCCGGGACGACGAAATTGGCATTTAATTTCGTCTGGACGATCTGTGTATATGGGAGATCGTCCCGGGACGATCCTGTGTATTAAATATCTGAATAGTGTCGTTTTGAAGAGAGAGAAAGTCCAGGAGAGAGAAAACCGAAGGAAAAGAGGAAAAAGTGAATTTTTGAGCGACTCTGGTCCGTTTTCGTCCGTCGCCGTAGTTGAAGAAGTTGACCGACACGAGGTAAGGCACATTCCGCCTTTCTCAATTTTCAAAAACGAGATTTTTGACGCATTTTCTGTTCCGTATTTTGTTTCCGTTAGCGAATTTCTGGTATTATTTTCTTCTGACAAAGGTTTTACCGCGTAAATTTTGGTATGTCTCTGAGATGATAATTGTGCACGTTTTGCTTATTTTCTGGAAGATTTTTACCAGATATTTTGGATTCTGCGGTGTTTTAATTGAACTGCAAATTATCAGGATGTTGAAAAAATTTTTATCAGTACAATGAAAGTCTTATAATATTGTTATGGATATTCTGTGGTAATTTGATAAATTTCTGAATCTGTGAATTTTGTGTAAATTCCGTATACTGCCATTATGCCGCTGAATTTTCGTACGATATCTGAATTTTCTGAAATAAGATGATTTGAATGTTTGATGTGTTTGTGCTATCAGAAGGGAGTTATAAGGGGCCAGAATCCTATGTGATTCCATTGTCTGGGTCAGGGAATTCTAAAATCTGAAATGAGCTCTGAAATCTGAAAATGTTCCGAAACCTCTGATATCTGTTCTGTTCTGGTGCTATAAGCACAACGGGAGACATAAATGGTCAGAATCCATTGAGATTCTATCTTTGTCAGGGACAGCTAAAATCTGATATCTGAATCAGTTCTATGAATTAATTAATTTCTGATTTCCGTACGATTTTGTCTGCTTTGTGATTTGAAAATGTTAAATAGCTATTCTGAACTCTGAGATGAAATATGATTTATCTGATTTCCGGCCATTCTGTGATCTGTTCTGTTTTCTGAATTCAGTTCTTCTGTATCTGTAATCTTATTCTGGATTGATCAAGTATCTTATGTTTCATATATGAATTCTATACGAGTTTCTGAATTTCTGGTTACTATTATTCTTATATGTTTTGTGTGAGATTTCTGAAGATTCTGATTGGTGATTGATGTCTTGCTGAGCTGTTAGCTCATCTTTATTTTCTGCGTGATTTTCAGGTTCTGGGAAAGGGAAGGAGGTCTTGGATTAGCAGTTCAGAGTCTAATCTGAGATTAGGTATTTTGTACTTTTAATTTTTGTACAGTCATGACTTATCTGTTCTTTCTGTCTGTAAGCCATGTACTGTATCTGTATATGATTGTTTTGATGAAAGAAAAGATAGATGAATTACTCTGCATTTGGATGATTATAGTAGCTCTGTGTCTTTCTGTCTATGTAACATTTGGAAGAAAGTTCTGAAGCAAATTCCAAAGCCAGATCCTGGATTTATTTGGCTCTGTCGCGATCCGATGCGAGCGGGATTTGTCCTGATCGGGTTGGGTCGTGACATATACTCACCTAACTGAGTCATCAAAAGGATGTCATTCTATGTGACCAAACAATCTGAGGCAACTCTCTTTAATCTTAACTTTCACTAGAGGTATTCCAACCTTTTTCCCATAAATTCTTATTTTGATCTTGTCTCTAAGAGTAAAGTCAATCATCCTCCTAAGCATCCTCATCTATGCTACACTTAACTTAATATTATGCTTCTCTTTTAATGGATAACATTTTACACCATAAAACATTGTAGGTCTCACCACCATCTTATAGAATTTTCCCTTAAGTTTGAGGGAGGCTTTTCTATTACAAAATAAGCTCATTGCGTTCCTCCACTTTAACCATCCAACTTGAATTCTACTAATAATCCTCATCAATTTCAATATCACTATGATAAATAGACATATTGAGCTCATTTTTGTATTAGGTCATTAGGGATCCATCCAGACTTTAAATCAATCTGGACCCTAGATCAATCTAGACCTCAAATTAATCCAGACCCCCAGACCAATCCAGGTCTCAAGTCAACCTAGACTTCAATCGAGTTAGACCTCAAACCATTTCAAACACTTGACCAATCTTAACCTTTAATCAGTCTAAACTTAGTCAATCCAGTCTCCAACCTGGCTTTAATCTTATCTAGTCATTTATAATCATCCAAATGATTATAAATGAATTAGATAATTTAAATCCAATCATTCAAACCTAAAACCAAGCTCAAGCCCAGAAATCCAGTGCCAAAAAAGCCCAAGTCCTTAAGCCTATTATGGGTAAATTTTCTATCACATGGAAACCCAATCAAATGACCTATGATTCATGATTTGTTAATTAAATATTGGTCATGCATGTCCCTAGGATCAACCCTCTTAATTTGAGTTCATTTGAGGTATCTACCCCTAGAAGCTAAATCTATTTCCAAATGCTACAAAGTCTTCAAATATTTATGTCTTATGCCACTAGACCTCTACCCTATGGTCTTTTACCTTGGGACCTTCCCTAAAGTTTTTTATCACATCCAAACCCTTATTTGTGATATGTTAAACATTAATCTATATTTTGGTGGATCTACTTTGACCCTCAATTAACTAGTGGTCTAAATGACCAAAATGCTCCTTAAAGGCAAATTTGAAGTTCCCCTTTAAACATCAATGTGGCCCATTCAAATCAAACCTTAAAATCTCCTTCAATGCATTCTAAACATTATTAGGAGTGCATATGACTAAAACTTAGACCATGGTCAAGTCTAGTTGACCAAGCTAATCCCTTTTAACCAAATTACCCCTTAGATGTTTGAACAGACATTTCAATCTAAATGACTTTAACTTGGCATGAAACCACTTCCATTAAGTCTAAAATGTCAATTTGAACCTTTTGGGCCTAAATCCAGGCCTAGAATCAACCTGATTGACTATATGGCCCCTTATGGGTCTAACTGGTCAATTTTAGTGAAATGATAATTCTGACCATTGGGACCACTTCTACCAGTTCCCAAATGTTATTTCAAACATGTTAAATCCATCCCTAGACCTTATGTCAAACTAGTTGACCAAGTCAACCAGGGTTGACCCAAATTCCCTTTAAGGGTCCAATTGGTCATTTCCACTTAAATGACCAACCCAAACCTTGGTACAACCTCCAATGGACTTCAAATATCATTTCAAACTCATTGAGCTCAAGCTCAAGTCCTAGGTCAACCTAGGTTTACTAATAACCCCTTATGGGTTCAAATTAGTATATTCAACCTATTTTGACCAAATCAACATCCTCAAGCTCCCAATCCTACTCTAATGATGATTTTAAAGTATTTAAGACCTACCATGAGTAAAATCATGCTTGTGTTTGGCTTGGTCAAAATTCAGTCCATAACCAAACTTTGCATCATATGCATTCAAGCATTCAAATTATAAACCCAATACCTTAAAAATCCTCAAAATTAATTTATTTAATGTCCTGAATACTTCCTACATCATCTTAAGCCAAATCATATTCATTTTAACCAAGTCAACTCATTTTGACTTGGTTAAATCCATTTAAGCTATCATATTCTCATTCAAATTTCAATCCTTAAGTATTAAACCCTCTCTAACCATTCAACGAGCATTCAAGGCCTTCCTCCTTGCTACCTCATAAACCATTGACTGGTTGACCAATCAACCTAGTCAACAAATGGACAAAAGACCATTAACTGACTAAAATACCCCTCCCCCTCCTCATCACGAGCTAGCATGGCTCATAAATACCTACCCTCTCCATACATTTGGATAGCCTTGAGGGGTCCTTGGCAGCAGCAATTCAAATCCCCTCCCCTTTAGTAAATTCTAGCAATCATTAAGGATGATGTGGGAAAAGCAAAAAACCATCATTCTTCCTTAACTTATTTATTTTCTTCTCATCCAACAGCTCCTAAACCATCCAACTGAGGATTTAACTTCTCCAGCTATAAGAAAAGCTTTCCCAACTCTTCCCTGCCTTTTCCAATCTCAAAAACACCATTTAGTGAAGAGAGAGAGAGAGAGAGAGAGAGAGAGAGAGAGAAATAGTGAGAGAAAGAGGATTTTTATTAGCAAATTCAAATCCAGCCATCAAAAGCTCTTGAGCTCATCAAAGTTGTAGAGGACCTCTCCAGCTTTCCAACAAGCCTAAAAACATCAAAATTTATCCATTGAATTGTAAGATATCTTAACTTTTAGTTTAAACTTTAATTTAAAAATACAAAAATCCTACAGTACATGGAGCCTTCAAACTCTAGGTATTACAAGATTAGGTTACCCTCAATTTGTGTTTCAAATTTTATTAAATTTGTTTAAGTATTTTTCAAGTTATGGATGTTTAAAGCTTTTAGTTCAATTTAAACTAACTAGCTTTAGATGAATCAGAGCCGTCCGGTTGTTCCTTCTACATGATTGAATGACTCATATTTGGCCATGTCACTTAGGTCAAAACTACACGTCAGTCGTTGGATTCAAACTCAATCCATTTCAAACAGCGGGCGTCGACGTGGCTTAGTTAAGACCATCCATTAAATCTATGGTCGATTCAACTGCTGTGCTAACTGTTGACATGGATCTGTGATGACGACGATGATGCGCCAAGTTCGCAATCATTACTTATGATTGCCAATGATTGGCAATAATTACGCTGCCATGATTTTTGTTTAAATTGAACTAAAAAATCATTTAAATAGCCATAACTTTAAAATTCATAGAAAATCTAATTTTTTACCAAATTTTATAATTTTAGTATCATTGGAAATGTATTTTCATACAGTACTTATTTAAATTAAAATTAAATTATTTTGATCACTATATTATGAGATATTATAGTTTATTTGAAATTTATTTTTATCAATTTTCTCACAATTCAAAGGTCAAACTAGGCTCAAATTTTGGAGAAAATTATTTCGATATCTTAGGCATTTACTTTAATTTTTCTATGATCAAATACCCATTAGATAGCTTTAATGTGAATTTTCAATATAATAGGTCAATTTTAGACCCAAAACTTTAAAAATTCATAACTCTCCAAATTATTAGAATTAGGCCATGAAATTTTTGTGGTATGCTTGCATTTGTATCAGGGTTAGCTAAATAAAGATTAGAAGCTAATTTAATACTAATGACACCTATGAAAAATAATTAAAGATAAGGTCTAAAAAACTTATAAAAATCTTAGGAAATTCTACACACACCCAATAGGGGTTAAAATTGACAATAGTAAACTTAGTAACATTTTACAAAATAGGTTTAAATTTCATTGAATTTGGAGTTTATTAGGTCAGAAAGTTAAGAAATCTCCAAAAATAATTCACATTCAAAAAGTAAATATTTTGGCCAATTATAGTTCAAAATAAATTTAAAACATCAAAAATTCATAACTAAATGTAGAAAAATTTAAATCCAATAAATTTAGTGTCTAATTACTCATATTAAGGTATAATATTTAAGAAAAATATTAAATTTTTAGAAATTAATCTTAATAAAAAAGTTAAATTTTGACCCATTGAATTATTGCATTAAAATAATCTAAATAATTCTTGAAATTCAATATTTAATTCAAAAATCCAGAAAACTTTAATTTAAAATGAAAACTATCATCCAATTAATTTCATTAAAAATTATTAACCTTTTATGCTTCTACCAATTAAAATTAACTTAGCTATACTGGTTATCATTTAATAACCTGGGCCTACGAGGTTATTAGCTTATTCTCAAAGAAGGTGAAATAAACTTCACGGCCCTGGTGAGAAATAAAGATGATAATCATTTAACATTAAAAATAGTTAATTAATTAAATTTTCTCTTAAGCATTTCATCCAACCAAAACATCAAATAATATTAACTAACTATCATACATAGGACATATCCAAACCATACAGCCTACCTGACACACTTTAGATAATTTGGTAGAACAACCAACCCTAGTCTTAGGCTATGCTGGTGTTTTACTTTCTTGTTGTCATGTACCAGATTTTTCAAGCTTTTACTGTATGCTAGTTGTTAGAATTTAATAGTTTATGTGATTGTTTATTAAATTTAAGCAATTTATATATTGAGGTGGTGAACGTTAGATTATCCTTATGTTAGGAACAATTTATATGCTAACATAATCTTATGAATGTGGTCTTGCTCATACAGGATAATTAAAATAAAGCAGGCAAAATAAATTAAACTTTCAATTAACATATTTTGTGCAGGTGCTAAGCATGCTAAGTCCCCCTTTAAGTTAAAATAACATAACTAATTGAAGCTGTGAATTTGAGCATTTTAATTTTGATAAATATAATTGCTTGAGATTTTTAATTTGATTATAACTACTTAGGATAATCCTGTAGGTTACATTTGAGTCTATATTTTTAATTCTACTCAATATAATTTGATTTCAATTGAGTTGTAATTATTTAAAAAAGTGATAAATTTGAAATGAGATATTTATATCTAATAGATTCAAAAGAGGAGAGGACATTCCTTAGGGAAGAGTCCTTCTCAATTTGAAAAACTAAGTTATGATAAATTCAAACTTTCAAAGAGAAAAGATAACACCTCTTTCGAAGAGGAGTTTCTTTTCATTTGGATATCCAGACCTGACAAATCCAGGAGCCCGCAGAAGGATAAAGATGTGAAGATTAAGAAGAATATCATTCTCAAAGTCACTTGAGTCTTAGGAGTATAATCCAGATTATTGTCAGTTGTACTCGATCATTTTTTTTCTTTAGACCCTAGATTGTAATATTAAGTGGCACTTACCACAAAGACTTCGAATTTAATTTAAGTTGATTTGATTTATTTATTTATTTTAATTACATAGTATAAATTATATATCTTTTCTAATTTTTTTATTATATGCCATTTTTATTTTAGCCTAGAATGATTGGAGGCTGGTGAAGGCACGGACAATTTTTTTTTTACTTTAACAAAATTAAAATTTTAAGCTCATATAGAAACTCTAACAATTTTAAGCATGCATCATTTGAATCTCCGGAGGATTATGCAAGCCACCTAACCTATTTTGGTGCAGTCTTATCAAGGGGATGTTGTGCAATCTCTAGGATAAAATATATTTTAAGATTTTTTAAATATGCTTCAGTCTGATTTAAGTATTCATTAAGTCGCCTTGTATACATTACATTAGAAACCAATTTAAAAGAGTCAAAAAATTTAATTGTATTTACTTTAAGTATCAATCTATCCAACATAAGTCAAGGGATCAATTAGGATCCACACTATATGTCACCAACATTTCCTCAAACTTAACTACACAATATCTCTACCACTCCATAAAAGATCGGACATATAAATTTTAAGCGACTAGGTGGTTAGCTGGGTCCCTAATCTAGGTTGCGATAAGTCTAGATTTGCATTGTATTAGTTAGGTTTGGGCTACTAATTTTAGTGCTTAATTTAGAATTAGGTTCTGAGATAGGTTCAGACTATAAGACCTCAACCCTTCAGGAATTGAGTTCCAATATTTTAATAAAATTGATCACTCAAATTAAATATCTTTCAATCAAAAATTCAAGTCCAACACTTAGGATAGGCTGGAGTGATTCTGAAATATTTCATAATCTAAAGCACCTCCTACCTTTCATCCCTTGACCTCCAGGAATAAGTGCTCCAATTTGATTTAATCTCAGTTAAATTTCCAATCCTCACTCCTTTGATATCAATCTTTTAAAATTCCTGATAAAATTTTTACCCATATTTCAATGAAGAGTATTCATAGGAAACTCTGGTTTCTTATGATGTAATTAACTATGAAGGCTTGCACTCGTTAGAGATTTAGAAACCAAGATCAAAATTTTCAAAATAATTTTTTTCAAAACCTCAATTAATTATATTTGGAAAAGTCAAATTCAACAATCATTATCATCATATTCAAATGACTGATAGTAAATAATATCTCTTTTATTCAGGAAGATATATCATTCTATTATCATAACTTTGAGTATGAAAGTAATGATCTCTTATCCAGCTTATTATAGTCAAACAATCAATCAAATATCATTTTGACCCTTCAGAGTCATATGTTATCCTTCCCTAAGTTGATTATGATAATTAGAATAAATTCAAAGTTTTGTAACCTAAACCTATTAGGGAATTATAAACTAAAATTATATTTTCAATTTCAAAACTAAAATTCCAAAAAAATCAACATTTCCCAAAGAAATTTATATTTTCAAAACTCAATAACCTTTTCAATTAAAGAAGACACAAGATATTTAAAGCATGTACTCTTATTAGTAACTTGATCTCCCAAAGTCACAATCCTCACACTAGATCCATTACTTCTAAAATTACTCTCCATATATTCGATTTTATATCTACTCAAATGAAAACTTTTAGACTCTAAGGTTGACCTCCATAATTCAAGTTTACCTTCAACTCCCTCTATAGTCTTACCAACAAGAGGACTATCATAAGCAAAAGGCATACACGAGGGTATAACCTCTTGCAAATGTCTAGTGAGAACATCTATTATTGAAGCAAAAAGATATGGACTTAAAACTAATCTTTGATGTAATCTAACTAAAATTGGAAAATACTTAGTCAAACCACCTTATGTTTAAACACAAGTAATAGCTCATGCATACATATCCCTAATAACTTAAATATAAGCATTATTAACCTCTTTCTTTTTTAGAACTCTCCATAGCACTTCTCTTATAACTTTATCATATGTTTTCTCTAACTCAATAAATATCATATATAGGTCCTCCTTATTATCATTATTCTTCTTCGTCAAAGCTCTCAAAATATGTATAGCTTCCATAATAAACCTTCCTTGCATGAATCCAAATTAATTTTGATAAACCTTAGCATCACATCATAACCTATGCTTCATAACTCTTTCTCATAGTTTAAAAGTATGCCAAATTAATTTAATTTTACTTTAATTCACATAATCTTTTGTAACACCTTTATTGTTAAAAATAGAAATCAACACACTCATTCTTCACTCATCTGATATCATTTTAGCCTTCAAAATAATATTAAAAAGTTTTGTAAGCCAAGAAATTCTTTCATCTCCTAAGCATTTCCATACCTTTATTTGAATATCATCATGTTCAATAGTTTTTACACACTTCCTTTTCTTTAAATACTCTCTAACATCATTTTTACTAATATGTTGATAAAAATAAAAATCTTTGTTTTTATTTTGGATTCTAAGGTCACTAAACTCAGTCGTATTCTCACAATCTTAACTGAAAAATTTAGTAAAATATCTCATCAACCTTCGTTGAATATCCTATTCTAATAAAAACACTTTATATTCATCTTTAATGCACTTCACTTGAACTAAATTTGTACTGCTCATATCTCTTTATTTGTCTATATGTACATATATATATATAAAATATAAATCATCAAAAGTTAAAATCTTTGAATTGCGTATTACTTTCTTAAACTCCTTAAGGATCTCTTTATATATTTTTCAATTATCATAGTTTAACATCTTAACCAATAATTATAGTAAAGTTTCTTATTTTTTATCTTTTTTTGCACATTTTGATTCGACCACAAACTATTTTTACTATTATGAATTTTTTCCTTTAATACTCCAAGCATATCATTTGTAACATTCTTAATATCACTAGTTATTTTTCTCTACATAACATTAGTTTTCTCATCAACAGTTAAAATCTTAATCTCTTGAATCTTACTATCAAAAATAGTTTGTTAGTGCTCTTTAAATGCCTCCATCTATTTATGAGATAATATTTTACTTCATTTTTTATATTTGGTCCTTCATCTTAAACTTCAAAATTAATAAGCGATATTGAGTATATAAATTTGCACTCAAAATAATTTTACAATCTTTGTGGTCTAAATGATTTATTTTGTTAAAAAAAAAAAATCAATCTGAGCTTTATTATATATATTCTTATAAGTGATGAGGTGTTCATTTCTTTTCTTAAATAAGGTATTAACAATAAAAAAATCATAAGTTAAATTAAAATCTAATGTGGTCCTATCAACTTCATTGGTCACTCCAAATACATATATACTCATCATGAATGATTTTAAAATCATCTATCTCTTTATCAACTAATAGAATTGAAATAAAATTATAGCGTTTAATAAGATTATTATTAAGGCTAATATTAATATTATTTAAGTGCTTATGCTACTACAAAAAGATTTGGGGTATGTTTCAAAATTAAAATTTTAAAAATTAATATAAAAAGACATCTCTTGAATAAAGAGTTTTTATTGGAGTATATTTAACACTACAGGAAAAACGTCATTTTCCGGCGACCATTTCCGATGGAAAAATGACCAAAATACGTCGGAAATTAGCATTTCTGGCGGAATTTTTTCTGGCAGGTTACACGCGAGTCGGAAAATGACTTCCGGCGTTAAAAATGCAACGGAAATATTTCCGGCGCATTTCCGACGAAAAATTCACCGCAAATATAAATTCCGCGATTTGTTTTTGCAGCCGGAAAAAAAAATCGAAAAAAAAAATGTGCAGACAGCTCAACGGCCGGCCCAAGCAGCTATCAGCCGCAGCCCCCTCCAGACGAAACGCAGAGCCCGCCGCCGCCCTTAAACCGTCTGCAGCCCGCCCGCGGTTCAACCAAACGACTCAAGCTAGCCCCCCATGCCGAGTCACAAACGCATAAGCAGGGGGTTCGATACACCCGACCTCTCAACCAGCTGAGGTCCTCAACCACTCAGCCACAAAGGAAAACATGCTATATTTAACTCTTATTATTTAAAGTATAACGTTAAATTTTAAAAAGTAAATGTTTTTTTAAAGCAAGAACATTTTTTTAAAATTAATTAATTTAATTTAATAATAAAATAAAGAATTAGTTAAAATGTCGTCGGAAAAATATTTATTTTCAAAAATTAATTTAACAATACGTTATTTAAATTATTTAACTTAATTTAACTAAAAAATCTAAATTATTATTAATAATTTTTTTAAATTTTTAATTTCGCTTGGAAATCCGGTCGGAAATGTCGTGAAACTCTGCCGGAAAATACTCGATCGGCAAATTCGTCGGAAAATTCTGTCGAAAAAAATAGTCAGAAAAATTTTGACCTTAATCCGCGGAAATGCGCCGGAAAAACCGCCGGAAACAATTCCGCTGGAACTTCCGCCGGAAATTTCTCCGGTAATGGACAGTTTTCCTGTAGTGTAAATGGATCTGTTGATATT
>NW_021318595.1:7912653-7920749 GCF_001605985.2 Dendrobium catenatum
ATCCCCATCTATTTCACCATAAATAGATCAAAGATATAAAAAATGTGTACTTTTATTAATGACTTTATCGCCCAAAGTCACAATCCCTCAACTAGATCTATTATTGCTAAAATTACACTCCATATATTAAGTTTTAGATTTACTTATGCGAAAACCTTTAGACTCTAAGATTGACCTACATAATTCAAGTTTATCTTCAACTCCCTCTCTAGTCTTATCAACAAGAAGAATATCATCAGCAAAAAGCATACACCAAGGTACATTATCTTGCAAATGTCTAGTAAGAACATCCATAACTAAAATAAAAAGATATTAATCTCAACTACAAATAGACACATCAAATCCCTCTCTAAGCTCATAAACAAGAAAAATATTATGAAAAAAATGAATACACCAAGCAAAAAGATCTTACCGACCAACTTTGGCAACGGACGGAACGGAGGCGGCGACTTTCGGTAATGAACGGAACGGAGGCGGCGAACTTGGCAACGGACGACGGTGAACGTGGGCAAGATCGGTGGTGAATGTTGGCGAGGGACTGGTCGCAATGGCGGCGGCATTCGGGGTAAGTTTCATACGCTAGTAGAGCGAACCTAAACGAAGAGAGAAATAAATGAGAAGAAAGATAGGATAGCGGTCGAAATAGGACTCTTTCTGTCATACTTTTTGGCGAATTATCCATCGGTAATGTTATCGATAGATAATACGTTGGAAAATACTCGTCGAGTTTAAGTAAAGTTACCGGCGCATATTTCGCAAGTTAGTCCGCTGCTATTTTCGAGGCATGTGTGTCTGTCGGAAAGTCTGACGGTACTGGTAGATTTTTGTAGTGACACTAAAGATCAAAATGACAAGACATAAGTTTTCGTGGCTTGATGATATTCACCTATATGTCCATGGTTCCAGAGAGATCAAATATTCTATTAACTTTTAAAAGAAAATAATTCAAAAAAATTCTTTTGTATATAAGAATATAATAATAAAGATAACAATTTTCTTATGTGAAGAAGATGCTACTACCATTGTTATTATCGTTTCCCTTAGTTGCAAGAGCTACTTTCTCTCTTTTTTTCTCTTCTCTTCTGTAAGTGTTTTTACTCATTATGATTAAAAGCTTAAGCTTCTCTCTGCTCTCTTCTCTCTTTTTATTATCTTTTTATTATTTGATTATGATTGTGGAATGTTTTAACACATTGGAGCTATCGTCTTATATAGTGCTTAGAGGTGATAGATAGCAAGTTTTTGTGTATTAGGTAGATGGTGATAGGTATTATAATACAGATACTAGGTAATGAATTTATAGAAGTTTGGTAGAAGCAAATATATATTCACATTTTAATAAATTTCCTTCTCGAACTCCACCTTGGGCATGACCTTCAATTTTGTAATTTATTTTGAGCTAATATTTAGAAGTAATATATCATCAACATAAAATAAAAGAAGGTGGACTTTTCAAATTTCTAATATATCAAGAATCATAATTACTACGATTGAAGCCAATATCTAGCATAAAGGAATGTAGTGTAAAAAGAATCTTTTAGAACTGTTTAGATGAGTGAAAAAAGAATGTAGGACTTTTTTTGTTTGGTTTGAAATAAAGTAAATGCTATGTAAATTGTAGGAAGGTTGTGACCGGAGTGGCCGGCAGACGGTGGTGGGAGGTGGCGGGGGTGGAGGGATAGTAGAGGGCGGTGATTGAACAGGGGGCGGCTGCGGGCGGTGGCGTGGCGGGGGCCATCATGGCGGGGCGGGGGCCATCAACGGCCGGTTGCAATAGGCGGCTAGCAGCAGGTGGCGATGGAGACTGTGGCCGCCATGGGTTTTTAATGAAGTACTTGAGTGGTGTAAAGTGTTCTCGGTCAAATTGGTTGAGAACATTTTACCTCAAAAATGAACTAAAATGGAATACCTTTTAAAATTTGAACAATTCAAAATTGCTAAAGAGGGAGAGGTTCGCCAGTGTCGTTGTTAAGGGTTACTTTTTGTTGGAAGCCCCTTTCATCAAGGAGTGCAATGTTTCACTTAATTTCAAAGGAGTGGTAATCCATGCCTAAGAATGGAGGTCCAAACTAACTTGCAACACATAATTTAAGATTTCAAACATCACAAAAATTACAAAGAGATAGAAAAGCCTTCAAGCTGAAAGTAAAAGTAACTAATTTGCATTTCTAGCGGCCATCTTGGTTTGGTATCTTGTGATTGGTCCCTTCTCTGCTCCATATGCAGCTACATCACAACCTTTTGCACCTGTAAAATTTTGCATCTGCACAAAAATGAAATGAAAACATTATTAGTGCCATAGCATTCTCTTAGTTAAGTGCTTCTATGTGAACGTAGTTTTTCTTTCTCTTATGGGTTTTAATTACTCGTGAACGGTTGGGTTATATAACTATAAGGACATGGTTGACAGCTTTCCATTGGTTTAGATTGTATGAAGTCTGAAACTTCTTTTATATAATTTGCTGTGCTACTCAAGTAAGTTGTAATGAATCTATTCGATGCTCTGCTTCATTGATTTAGGAAATCCTATAGGCTAGCTGTTTAATGTTGTAATTGAGTTCTCCCTTCTTGAAAAAGAATGATAATTTATATTCCTAATACACGAGCTTCATGAATGCGAAGAGTCTGAATCTAAAAAATTGATGCATGTAGACCATCGATTGTCAATTTGTCCTTTTCTCTATATTGAATATAACCTTCTATTGATAATGGGAAATTGTTTCTCAGGATAAACCTGAACCCCCCGAGGAAGGTCGTCTCCCTGATGCCACCAAAGGTATTTCTTATGATAACTTGTCTAAATTTCTAGGTTATATAGATCATCTTAATAAGTTTTTAGAGGATATTTTTGTATTAGAAGCCATCTTCTAAGTAATATATACAGAGTTTTAATTGTGTCATTTTTTTGACTTATAAGCCACAGTAAGAAATTCATATAAGGAGTTTATTGACTACCATAAGCTAATTACTAATTATCTTATGGAAAATAGATAATATACTAATTATCTATTGACTAACATGAGCTAAAATGACAACTTAACTCAAATCTAAACCACCCATTACAATTATTTACTCTATCATTACCACCTCATGAAAACCAACATTGCCTTAAATGTTGAATCACATAACAAAGTCAGGATAAATCTAAAATATGAAATCCATGCGAGATCTTCTAGTCTTGGTGTGTTTGCGGGAACATTGTATTAGAGTTTGTGGATAGCAGATGCACTAGATGGTGCTAGAAGAGATGAGATGGAAATGGGAGATCCGGTGACTTGGAACTAGCAAAAAAGGCGAATCACCTGATGGAATGCTCAACAAGAGTGCTAATTAATATGACCCTATTAATCGATTTGCTGGAAAACAAGTTGAAGGAAAGATAAATGACAATTCAAGGCATTGATAGCTCGAGGAAAGGAGATCAAGTTGATGAAGGAGATTCACAAAAGAAGGGGGCTAATTTAATGCTTCATTTTTTTGGCGACATTTAGGTCAATTAAGGCAAATTCACACACACAACATATACGCATGACTAGAACCCAAGACCTCTTGGTTGGTAGCCAAAGCTCTCAATCAACAGAAGAAGATGAGCTGTGTAATATAATATTTCATTGATGCTCCAATATTCTCAAAGGTAGAGTATTTAAAGAGTTTTAATTACTGGCAGGGTTTTTAATTACCTATTAACTAACATAAAGCAAAATATGACATCAGCTAATTAGTTAAACTCATTAGAGCAGCATCAATAAGCGCAACAATCAACATAGGACGTGCAGCACGTTCAACGGTTCGAAGGAAACTGACCAACAATTCTATGATTTCAGGTTCCGATCACCTGAGGGAAGTTTTCGGTCATATGGGTTTGAGTGATCAGGACATTGTTGCTCTTTCTGGTGGGCACACGTTGGTGAGTGAAAGTTCTCATATCTGTGTCTCAAATACTTCTTTTCTTCGTTGTTCTTGTCTAGCCTGCACGTTAATAAATTCTTTCGTCGCTTTGTTTCTAATGTGAATACTTTTTTTCTTTAATTCAACAGGGAAGGTGCCATAAGGAGCGCTCCGGTTTTGAAGGGCCTTGGACCTCAAATCCGCTTATCTTCGACAATTCCTACTTCACGTAAATCTCATCTCAATTTTCTTCTTTCATCTTTAGAGATACCTTGGTTTCTCTTACGTGAGTTATCTATGAAACAGCGAGCTTCTTACTGGTGAGAAGGAAGGACTCCTTCAGCTCCCATCAGACAAGGCCCTTCTGACCGACCCAGTTTTTCGCCCCTTGGTGGATAAATATGCTGCAGTATTATTCTCCCTCAGACATTTCTATATATATAATCAAACTTTTTTATCAATATGAGCATTTGCCGCATTGCCCAATTCATAGACTAAAAGAAGTCTGTAGGCCATTGCACAGATGACCTGTTGCATCTTGCTCATGCAATATGGCATCATCCAACGGTCTTTAGATAATTTCTTACTTGGTTTTGATTGCCTTTTCCTCTCTCGCTTGCAGGATGAGGATGCCTTCTTTGCTGACTACGCTGAAGCCCACTTGAAGCTTTCAGAGCTTGGGTAAGACACAGAAACAAAAATCTAAGTTGAGCCAAGCCATATTCCTCTGAACTCTTCAATTGCTTGCGTTTTCTTTTTCAGGTTTGCTGAAGCTTAAATGTAATGGACGAAGTGCAGTTACCGCTAAGGCTTCCATGGTACTCTTGACGGTTTTCATTTCTCCTTTGGCTAGAAGCAGCAGTAAATCAAGTCATCTAAGCAATAAATACGGCTGGCTGGTCGTATTCATAGTAGGTCTTTCTTTGTTAATTTGTCAAATAAATCCATATTATTAATCTGCTCTGTTTCTCTTTCACGTGCTATACTGCACATGTCTGGTAGCACGAGCTAGCTGCTCGCTCATTTTGATTGCACGAGGGTGAAACTTGACAATACATACGTGTCCTGTTTTGTCCGGAGGTCTGGATGGTGTAAGAATCTGAAATCAATACGGATGTTTTGATTCTTATATAAAATATTTATCATAGTTATTTATATGAACATATCTGGTCATCTTTTTATAATCAAATTGTGATAATTTATGCTAACTTTGACTTTGAAAATCCTATACCGACAATAAACTATAAAAACAAATTTACTACTTGTGCAATAATTCAGCTACTTCTGTAAAGTGAATTTGGGACTAAGCATATGATCCTACAGCATTCCAATACTACTTATTTGAGATGTTATATGGAAGGGGAAAACCATATAAAAATTCTGATATGTTTTATGTCAAAAAAAAAAAAACATAATATCATAAATTTTGAAATTTAAATGAAAATAAGATGAATAGCTTTCTTAAAAAATATTCTATTATTTGAAGTACTTAATTTTTACAGGGATTACTAGTTATTATATTAATATTTTCTTCTTTTTTTTTAATTCTTGATAGGGCATTCACAAATTTGGATCGGGGCACCGAAGTTTCGAGGCAGAGCTTAGTTGGAAATTTTTCAAAAATTTAATTTTGGAAGCACCCGAACTCCATTTCAGCGAGCTTACAGTCAATGAGAACGTCTCGGAAATACGAACACCAAGACACCAATTCAACGGCCAATCCGAGCCCAAACGGAGTCTGAATCAAGGGCTCAAAGCGCTGATTGGAAAGTTCAAACCGCAATTTGAGTTACCAAAACGGTTCTCCGATTTTGACGAGCTTATAGTCGCTTCGAATCGACGGCTGACGAAAACGATCCAACGATGCGCCGATCGGTCGACTTTCCGATCATTAGGGCCTTCAAATGCCCACGAACGGATGCAGTGATCAAAGGATCGATAGATGCCGTCATTCAAAGACTACTCCAATGTGCCTGATACGCCTTATTTACGGGTATGCACTCAGAAAACTATAAATAGAGCCTCATTTTCTACACCAGAGGGACTGCAAGTGAAGGAGAGAAGAAGAAAGAGGGAGGAGGAAGGAAGAAGCTCTCTCGGACCACGCCGGAGCTTCTTCCTGCACCATGAAGACGTTGGAGCACCTGGCTGAATTTTTTCGGGGAAAGTGCCGGAATTTGGGCAGAAGCTTTGTAACGTTGTGGAGAAGTGGATTGGTATACTGATACGTCTCGATTTGTAAGACGTGATCAACCTTTGTTTCATATAAACGCTATTGTGGAACTTTAACAACTGAGATAGAGGCCCCGTGGTTTTTTTCCCTTTTTGGGTTTTTCCACGTAAAAGCTTCTGGTTTTCTTTCTCTTTCTGTTTTTTCTGTGTGGAATACTCGTGGCTAATTGCTAGACGCAAATTTGACAAAACTCTAGCCGCCGGCGTATATTCCTAGGCACGCTAAATTCTATACAAATGGTTAATTCAACTAAAACATAATTGGTTTTTTCCTTAAGTATTAGATTTTGGGTATGCATTTGGCTTATTACCCTGGAGATTAGGGAGTATCCAAGGACTTAACTTGGCAATACAAGAATATAAATAAATCTGTTACGGATCCTGCTTTTGGAATTTGCCAATATCTTCTAGCAGTGCTTCTCAATTTATAACAAAAGGTCATCTGACAAGTCAAAATATTTAGTGGCTGCATTAGTGCCATCTTTCAATCACCATATTAAACTTGTGCGATGTAAATGAGTTGAGCTGAGTTTGAGTCATTCTGTTTGCAGCTCTTTAATCTTGATTAATTAATAAGTTTTTTTTTTAAATTTGAGATTGGTTATTATGAAATAAAAAATGATTGAGTAAGAAATTGGGGAACGAAAGAAAAAATAATAAAAATTGATTTGTAATATAAGAAAAATGTGTACTATTTCTAATTTTTTTGACAATTTTTATTTGTAAAAATTATGAAATCATAATATGTTTTTATATTAATATTTTTTTAAAACAAATCCGGCTTACGGCTAACGGTGAGGTTGGGCTGACTCAAGCTTTGATTGTTAGTTCACAATTTAATGGGATCGCGAGCCTTTACTCAGACACCTTGCCTATTCAATAATCCAAAATTACATAATTATCATAAATTGACTTTAAGGCTTTTTGGAGCAAAAAGATATTGTGGCTACCATTGGAGCCCTTATGGATAGGCTTACAGAAGGGTCAACGATTGGAGCTTACATTCAGTCTCTTGAGCTCTCGCACTTTACCTAGATTTCAAATGTTTATGATAATCCCGATCCCTATGTTATTCTTCAGGAGAATGTTATTATATTGTGGAGATCCGAGATGCATTTCTAATTCAATCTTCCGCATCGCCACCCTTCACGAATGCACTCCGGGCCAGTGTATCAATGACGTGGCGATGGTGATTGGAGATCTGAATGCTTCTGGATTCGCACTACAATAATTTGTAGTGTGTTCAGAGTCATATTTTTCATTGATGGTAATAGAAAGAGCCCAAAATCAAATTAGAAGGTAAAGATTAGGAGGATCGTAATGTATGTGTTGCTGTTGATCATTTATTTTTTCAATATTGTATCAATTCATAATCCTGCATTAAGTAGAGGGTAGAAATTATCTCTATTTAAAGTTTTAGGAAAAGGGGATCAAGAAATTGTTTTTATGCTTCCCAAATTCATAATTTTTAACAGGCATCAGTTCTAGAGCTGGCCATGAAATTTCATCATTTTCATCATTACAATTCAATTATATTTGTTATTTATATTTAGAATAATAGATTTTTACTAATATATAATTATATATAATTTAGTATAATATTATACGATATCTATATTCCTGTATTTATATATTGATTAATGGGATCACAACATAGGGGGGTTAACTGGATTGGGAGCTTCAGGTCCGTTCAAAATTGGGACTCAATCTAACACTAATAGTGTTTGGGAACTTGAACCAGGTCCGGCTTAATCTTTCAAATCTGGATTTTGCCGGCAACCCGAATGATCCCCCCCCCTTTTTAAACCTTAAATATAACTATATTGATAAAGATATTTGTACTTGTTGCTAGAGAGTTTTCAGGATAATTAAATGAATAAAGAGCATACAAAACGCAAAATAATTGAAGCAAAATAATAAAATTAATAAACTGGATTCATAATTGGGGCTTAAAAAGTAATTTGATCTGTCATTCT
>NW_021318595.1:7920849-7947552 GCF_001605985.2 Dendrobium catenatum
TATATATATATATATATATATACACCACATGATCACAACCAATAGTGGTTAACTGATTGAGTTCAGGTCCGATTCAAAATTGACTCAATCTACAACTCAATCGACTTGAACCCCATCCGCTTTATCTGTCAAATCTGACTTGCCCGCAACCCGAATAATCTAAACCTAAAATAGTAACCTATATTGATTAAAAAATATTGTAACTTGTTAGCCATAGAGTTTAGGATAATTAATGAAAAATAAGACAAGCATACCAACAAACAAAATAATTGAAGCAAAATAAATAAATAAATAAATAAATGGATAATTATTGTGTCAAAAAGATATTTGCCTGTCATTCTATCAACTCGAATCCTACCTAACAATTAAGCATGTTAGAATTTCGGACCTTAATTTTTTTTTTTTGGGGACATTTAGGCCATTTAAGGCAAATTCACACACACAACGCATTCACAAAGATTCGAACCTTGGACCTCTTAGTTGAAAGCCTAAGCTCTCAACCAATAGGCCAAGGAGAGTTGTGTACCTTAATTCGAATCAAAATTTTCGAATCGGATTCAAAGTCAAATTGCCAAATATAATGCTTCGTTTGGGACATCTTTTTTTATGCTTTCTAAAATGATTTTCAGTAAAAAAAAAATTAATTCACAAAATTTTGTATTAAAAAGCTGTTTTAGAAATCAACAAAAAAAATTTATCTCGAACGCAGCCTAAGTCATTTATGGACATCCCTAACAACTAATATAGTACTAACACTATTGCAAGTTAGACTATTAAACTAAAGGTTTAGAGTTTAATTATTAAAAAAAAAGCATTAACAATGGTAGAAAATCCTTAGTTAATCTCTGGTTTATTAATTTGCTTAGGGAACGTTGTTAATGTGCAGGTTCAATGCTCGTCATTATTTTTTTATGTGATTTGAAAGATTTAAACGGTGGGCTTTGTGATTTGCTTTGGCCCTTTCTCATTATTATAATGCTACATATGGATTTGATGGATCCATTATTTCCTTAAAATATAATATTATAAGATGTTTAAGAAAAAAACTAAGCACCTTTTATATTCTTCAAACATCTACCACTTTAGTATAATATTATGAGATTTGTGTTATTATTATTATTATTTACCAATAGATTGAACCAAATTAATATGATTTTTTTGGGGGAAAATAATATGGCTTTATATTTTGTTTTAGGCTTCATTTTGGACGACTTTCTTACTCTTTTTAAAGTAGCTTTTTAGTAAAAAAATCTTTCAACTATTTTTCATTCGGTACAATTAAGGTATGAATAAAACAATGAATTATCCCCATTCTCCAATGATTTTCCTCCATCCTCTTAATCTCCTATTTTCTAGAGTTGATGGCAACTCGAATTATAATTTCTCCTCTCTTCTTCCTTTTTTTTTTTTTTTTTGGCAAAACAAGTAACAATGTCTTGTCTTACTTATTTGGATTTTCAGTGCCATATTTAACACACAAGTTTCCATGGCGCTAATAATCAACTTAATTACAAAGAATAACAAAATATATAGCCTATCTAAGAAAACACTCAAATGCTAAAAGAGTGGATTGTCCAATATCTAGTTTATGATTTTCTATCTATAGTTTATACAACAACAACAATAACAAGTCTTTGTCCCACTTTGTGGGGTCGGCTACATGAATCATTTTTATCTATTGTGTTATGTTAAAAGTCAAATTCTTGTTTAAATCTAATAAAGAAATATCATTTCTATTTTTTTCTAACCAAGACTCTTTTACCTCTACCTTTCTTAACATAAGTCAAATCTAACACCTCTATTTTCCTAACCGGGTCATCAGAAGGCCATTGTTTTATGTGACCAAACCATCTAAGGGATTATCTCTAATCTTATCTTCTACTGGAGCTACTCCAACATTTTCACGTATATGCTCATTTTGCATCCTATCTCTAAGGGTAAAGCCACTCATCCACCTGATCATCTTCATCTCTGCAAAACTTAACTTAGTATTATGTTTTTTTTTTCTTTTAATGCCCAACATTCGGCACCATAAAGCATTGCAGGTCTCACCACCATCCTATGGAATTTTTTCTTAAGTTTGAGGGGGACTTGTCTATCACACAACGAATCCGATGTATTCCTCCACTTCAACCATCCAACTTGAATTATACTGATAATATCCCCATCTATTTCAACATCACTTTGAATAATATATCCAAGATATCTAAAATGCGTACTCTTATTAATAATTTGATCGTTCAAAGTCACAATCCCCTCACTAGGTCTATTACTACCAAAATTACACTCCATATAATCAGTTTTAGATCTACTCAAGTAAAAATCTTTTGACTCTAAGGTTGACCTCCATAATTTAAGTTTACCTTCAACTCCCTTTTTCGTCTTATCGACAAGAAGAATATAATCAGCAAAAAGCATACATCATAACTAAAGAAAATGTATGGTGAGAACATCCATGACTAAAGAAAAAAGATATGGGCTTAAGGTTAATCCTTGATGTAATCCAACTGAAATAGGAAAATACTTAGTCAAACCACCTTGTGTCTGAACACAAGTAATAGCTCATGCATACATATCTTTAATGATTTGAATATAAGCATTATTAACTCCTTTCTTTTCAAGAACTATTCATAGCACTTCTCTTGAAACTTTACCATATGCTTTCTCTAAATCAATAAATATCATATGTAGATCCTTCTTAATCTCTCTATATTTCTCCATCAAACCTCTCAATAAATATATGTCTTCCATAGTAGACCTACTAGCATGAATCCAAATTGATTTTGAGAAACATTAGTATCACGCCACAACCTACACTCCATAACTCACTCACATAGTTTTAAAGTATGTCACATTAACTTAATTCCTCTATAATTCGTACAATCTTTTGCATCACCTTTATTCTTATAAATAGGAATTAAAACACTCATTCTCCACTCATCTGGCATATTTTTAGTCTTCAAAATAGTATTAAAAAGTTTAGTAAGTTAAGAAATTCCTACATCTACTAAGCATTTCCACACCTTTATTGGAATATCATTAGGTCCAACAGCTTTTCCACACTTCATTTTCTTTAAAGCCTCTCTAACTTTGGTTTTACTAATATGCCGATAAAAATATAAATCTTTATTATCATTTAGGGTGCTAAGGCCACTAAAATCAATCATATTTTCACATTTTTTATTAAAAAATTTAGCAAAATATTTCATCTACCTTTGTTGAATATCATCTTCCAAGAAAGGTGCTTTTTGATATTGATCCTTAATACACTTGACTTGAACTAAATCATTACTACTCCTATCTCTTTGTTTGGCTAACTTATACATATATTTTTCTTCCTCTTTAATATCTAATCTATTATATAAATCATTAAAAGCTAAGATATTTGCATTGCATATTATTTTCTTATATTCCTTACATACCTCTTTATATTTTTCCCAAGTATCAAAATTTTTACATCCAAAATAATTTTTATAACAAATCTTCATTTTTTTTTCATATTTAGATTCCACCACCAACAATTTTTATAATTATGATATTTTCTCTTTGATACTCCAAGCACATCTTTTACAATATTCTTAATATCAATAGCCACTTTTTTCCATAATATTACCATCCTCAAGTACAGATTAAATCTTAAGATCTAAAATCTTACTCTCAAAATAGTTTTTTTTTTTAATATTTTTTAAATGGCCCCATCTAATCCTAGAATATTGTTTTACTTTATTTTTTAATTTTTTTCCCATTTATCTTAAAGTTAAAAACTAATAATCGATGTTGGGAACATAAATTTTTACTCGAAATAACTTTACAATCTAAACAATCTATTTTTTACAAGAAAATAATCAATCTAAGTTTTATTATATCCATTTTTATAAGTTATGAGATGTTCATCTCTTTTCTTAAATAAGATATTAGCAATTAAAAAATTATAAGCTAAAAAAAAATCTAATATAGTCTTACCACCTTTATTTGTCATTATAAACCTATGGCCACCATGAATGCTTTGAAAATCATCTACTTCTTTAGCATCATGTCCATTTAGATCTCCTCCAATAAAAAATTTTTTCATGTCATGATTATTCGATAAGTTTTTAAAGGATTCATGTCATGATTATTCGATAAATTTTATACTGGTTGTGGACTACCTAACATAACCCTCAATTTTTTTTATCCAGGACTTGGGACATGGCAACAGTAGTGTTAAAGAAACAAAAATGACACCTAATTAAAACTCTATGTAGATTATTTAAAATATGATCTATAATATATAAATCCCCTTTAAATACTTATTTAGATGATCCATATAACATAGGAATTTAGACAAGTTATTATTAAAAATACATTTGGTGGCGTTAGAGAGACAACCTTCCTCAAGGGGTTCAAGTTCATCTTAAGAAACAATTTTTCATTATCAATAAAAGATGATATTTAACATAGAGAGATGGACAGATTGGCAATCGATGGTCAACATGCAACAAACTTTTAGACTCAAAACCTCAACAATCATGATGATCATAAATTTAAAAAAGAAATTATCATTCTTCCTCAAGAAAGATAATTCAAATGATTATCACTACTAAAATAAACTAGTAGATTTCCAATCAAAATAAAATTTTAGCAAACAAGTCACTCAATTACATTTTTTTAGCTTCTCTACAAAACTAAACCTAAGTGACTCATTCAACAATCTTTGATTTCTCAAGCTCAAGGTCGACTTGAAGGGTAAGTACCATCTTCATTTATTCAAAAATATTTGTAAACTCCAAAGTACATTTGTTGGAATTATAGTAATTTGCACACCACTTAGTTACTTTGAGTTGGGCACTTTAGAAATCTGCTAAGCATGGCATGACCAGCACGATCACATTTCCTCTCTTCCCTTCAAAATAGTAGCAATATCAACATAATCAACCCCTTCCATAGCTAACAACTTAAAATATTCATCAACTCCTTCACTCCTAGAAGTTGGCAACTCAATAAGCACAATTGTGTTATTACTAAGAAGTTTCTTAATTGTTTTTATATAAGATGATCTAAACAACCACAATTTCTCCACCTTGATCTTCTTTAAAGGAGGTGGAGAAAAATAATCCCAATTTTTATGCTTTTGCGGATCTCAAATAACACTATCATGGCTTCTTTGATAGTATATTTCTTGATGCTCTCCATATCTTTAGAATATGAGAAAGAAAAGACAATGTTTATAGAAAAAAAAAATATAAAGTGTTTATTTTTTTGAAGCAGCTAATGAGTTGATCATTTGCCAATTCATGTAATCATTTATGATCAATGTGATAGCTTGTTGAGATTAATATTTAATTCTATTATTCCCTTTTAATTATTTTTTTTTTTCAAATATATAAGGGAATAGAAGAACTAAATCTACACCCAATATACTATGATGCACAAACATGAACATGACGATACAAACATGACACAAAAAATATCAATTATTAAAAATATATGACACAAATATAAATTAGACACACTATTATATATTTATATCTGAAAATTGGTGTAAAAAATTTAGATAAGTAGAATATTAAGAATAATTCAGAAATAATAAGTCATTTAATAAGTATTTATACTTAAAATGATTAATATTATGATGTCGAGAGTCAGACATCAATGCCGTGTGTCATGCATAGAGAGAGAAGATGATAATGCTATCGAGAGTCAGACATTGATGTTATTCAATAGACATCATGCATCAATGCTAAGATGGTGTTGCCTGTCAATGTCAAAGATATTGGATAAATATGAGATGTCAAGGCAATGCAGGGGTGTGATTATGGGTGTAGAAATTATTGGCATCTAATAACAATAGACTTCAATGTCAAAATGATTTTGAAAGATTGATATTGTCATTATGTCGATTATCGATGTTGAAATGGCTACGAGCATTATTGTGAAACCCTACCTGAGACTTACTAGAGAGAAATGAAAATGAGAATCTTTTAGGGTATTGAGTTCGGGCGATTTATATAGGACTGTGAAGAGAAAAATAGAAATTTAGTTTTTATTTATTTTTCAATAAATAAAATTTGACACATGAGAAATTATATTTAAATATTTCTTAAAATATTTAAGACACGCATAATTTATTTTTAATATTTTTTACATGTGTGACATGTGTTGGAGGCATGTCAGATGTATGTGCTGTCTTATATGTACGAGACATTGCATACCTCTTTGAGGTCAAGTGTTTATATTTATCAGTGTCCAACCTTGAACTACATTAGCACCTAACAATTCTGACCTAATCAGCTCCTATTTAGTTGATTATTTTTCATTTTCTTGAAATAGCAAATACTTCATAGAGTGAGCAATGACATGCTCAATAGGCTATCCCAAAATCTTATTATATAAATTAATATCTATATTTGCAGTATACAATTAAAATGTTAAATAACATTTATATAATAACAATAAAGTAATTTTACACTTAAAAAAATATGAACAAAGGGATTACTCAAACTTATTGGCTTATATTATCAGAAGGATGACATAGGTATATTTTAAAACATGAACATGCATTAGCAATAAATATCCAAAACTTATTACTTGAACTTGAACATTGTAAACATTAGCAAATACTTTCACATAAGCATCATAATATATTTATTAATATAATATCATTTGTACTTAAACTTATTTCATTTAACATAATATACAACATATGCTTTGTGATACACACATATCCTGATGTTTAATTATTACTCCACTTCTAGTTATACCTCCCAAGATCAACCTGTCGTAACATAATCTAATAAGATTCACAAGCTGAACATGTTCTATCGTGTTGAGTTATAACAGACGAATCCCAAAATCTAAGTTTTGTAAAGTTTTCAAAAATCTTCTTCCAATTCAACTTAAAAATAATAATAAACATAGAGTTGCTAAAAACATCTAGTATTAAAAATAAATTCATTCAAAAGATTTTCTTTTCTTTTTATCATAAAAAATGCATATAAAATCACAGTGCATAGCTATAAACAAAAACTTTTAAATTAGTGTAATAAAAAATAAATATGACTGTGCAAAAAAAAAAAAACATATAGACTCATATAAGATTCCTGAAATTGCTCTTCAACAGGCTCTTTCCCTTTTCCAAATCCTAAAAAGCAAAATGCAATTGGTAAGCGAAAATAACTCAACAGGTTACAAATACCGATCTAAATTCAAATACTTCTTTCATTAAATATTTTCTAAAATTATAAAATGTAACAGAACGATAATAATGCATAGCAGTTATCTAAAGATTAAAATAATAATACTAAGTAGCTAAATGAACTAAAATTTTATATGAACTCTATTCCGCATAATAGAATGTAACATATTTCTTCGGTCATAGACAGAATCTAAAGATTTTGGCATCTTATAACTTCTCATATAATTCCCCCTCTTTCAGATAGAGTCCAAGACTCTACCCTTATGACTCCAATCAGAATGAACTTCGAAGAGTTTCTGAATCCCGACATTAGAAATAATCTAAATGATTCTAGCCCCTCATATCTCACAGCAGACATTTTTTATATCAACGCTCATATAATTCAATTAATATAATACATAATTCATTGTAGTGTAATAATTAAAGCATAAAGGAGCTCGATGCAAAATTTCTCAACTTGCTATAATGCTAAGCAACATAATACACTACTAAGAAAAAAATATATTATTTCAAAATTTTACCAAATTATCAGTGATCTTGCAAAACACTATTTTAAGACTTTAATTCTGCAACACTATTTTTTGAGTTCAGGATTATTTTCTATTTAATTAAAAAGCGCTCATTTCAAAATGTACGTCATAAAGTTTTTAAAAAATATTTAAAATGTTTAGAATCTTAATCTTTATAGCATACAAAAAAATTCTCAGTAAAAGTTTTACTTACGCAAAGTTATCATATTTTTTTAATATAAAAATAAATTTAATTAGAAAATTTGGGAAAATTTTATTTTATTTTTTTTAATTGAAATATGCATAGTGTGACTTACCATGATTCGAATAACTTTTAGAACTAGGCTTACAGCTAAAAATGACCCAAAGTGGCTCAAATCCTCTTCTTTTCCTCTCAAAATTTTTTTTATTTTCCTGTAATGTCCCAATATCAAATTTGAAATAATTACTCTTTTAAAATCAACACCAAAGCTATATATTTCTCATTTATCAATATAATATCATCTGAAACAAAACTATTAATAAAAATATCAAAATACATATGTATTCTTATTCCAAAATAATATGCAATTTTAAAGAATCTTATAATTGAACTCTATTAACCCTAATCTTAAGTACAAAAATAGCTAAAATACTAAAAAAAAATAAACTAATAGTAAACATGGAAAATTCTGATATGATCAATCTCACACATCTAATCCTGAACTCTAACATGAAATTATTTAAACCACATATAATAAGCTTAAAAGCCCTAGGATTGTGGGTCAACCAATCCTATAACTAACTCAAAGAAGGGTAAAGAAGTAACATGCATATCATCAATCAATTTATAGTAATAACAATCATATGATTATGAATTGGTGCAAAAATAATAAAATGTAAATGTAGTATCAATAAAGTCTATAACCAATAAAATAGTATAGTATGGAAGCCAATGAAGTAGTATAGTGGGAAAACCAGTAAACTAATATGGGTGTCAAATCAATAAAGTAATCATCATATCAGTATTATCAATTTGTAGAAAAAATCATATAAATCAATAAAACTAAAGTATTAATAAAGACTATCAAAATCATATAAATACAGTAAAATCATATATAATATACACATGCTATCCAGTTATTCGATATCAACATCGAATCAGCATTTTAATCATATTATTCAGTATAATACACACACACACACATATAATACACACACACACACACACACACACACACACACACACACACACACACACACACACACACACACACACATATATATATATATATATATTCTAATTTATCTCTATTTTTAAACAATACAGTGAACAATATAGTGAATTCATCACAAGTGATCTCAACATTCACCTTCCACTGGAATTTCTTTTTGTTGTCCTACGCACCATCTCTCAACCTCTACTTCAAATAGAAATATAGCTACAGTGCCCTTCGGCTCTCTAGGAACTACAAGCTATCAAAAATATTCTCTATCCTTAATAGTCAATCTTCTATAACTTGGGGTCCAATAGTGTGACAATCCAAATTCTTAACTATCAGCATATTGTCTGCTTTAGCTTAAGAGCCTCTCAGTTTTATCCCATTGGTATAACTTTCGAGTAGGTCATCCATCCCAAATTGCTCTGGGATGAGTACGCTTAATTGTAAAGTTTCTTATAAAAGTTTTAGCCATTATAAAAAAAAAAAAAAAACCTTGATATTTAAGAGTTTAGCTTCTTTTACTTAAGGGGTTTCACAAACTCCTCAACTTAAGTAACTAACATACTCGCCAACATCTTTATCTTAGAATCATCTACCATAAAAATATGATTCTAGAGGTGGCCTCTATAAGTTTAAGTGGTGGCTCCTGTCATGTAGCACTTTATCCTATATAGGGTTCAATAGGTGGCTCCCATGGCGTAACGCTTTTTCATATATGATATTTAGTTTCCAACTTCTGGCTGATATATTGCTCTTACTATTTGTGACATCCGAAACTCATAAATATCAAGATATTATTTGCTTTGACCTAAGAGCCTCATAGTTTTGTCATATTTGTGTAACTTTTCAGTAGGTTATATATCCTAGAATTGCTCCGAGATAAGCACTCTTAATTACAAAATTTCTTAATAAAATTCTGACCATTATACCAAATGGAACATCAATGTTTAAGAGTTTAGCTTCTTTTTTCATAAGGGAATTCACTTAAGGAGATTGTGAAACCCCTTAAGTAAAAGAAGTTAAACTCTTAAATATCGAGGCATCTTTTGATGTAGTGGTTGAAATTTCATTTAAAAAACTCCGTAGTTAAGCATGCTCATCCCAAAGCAATTCTGAGATGGGTGACATACTGGGAAGTTACACTAACATGAAAAACTATGAGACTCTTAGGCCAAAACGGACAATATCTCGATACTTAAGAGTTTGAGCTATTACACTAGTGGATCGAATTCATCGACTATAGTGATGAGGTGGAGCTTCAGGATTCTTTATGCCCTAGAGCTTTTCTCTTCTTTCTCCTTCCTCCTTCCCCCAATGTGAAGAATGGGGAGGTCTATTTATAGTTTTTTAGGAGTGGCATTATTAACAAATATGAAGAAGATCAAGGACATATTGAGAGTGTTCTATCAGACAGTTGGTATTACCCTCATTGATCATAGATAGGTTATCAAGCAAGTGGTTTAGAGATATCAGAATTGAGTGATATTAGGCTTGTTAGATTCGTCTAGTCGATCCGCTCGATTCAACCATAAGCATGTCATATTTAAATATAATGTATTCATCCAATTAATACTTTAATATTTTAAATAGGCTTTGGTCCTTTAATTTGGGCTTATTTGGGCTCAGATTGGACCGAATTTGGTGTCGTTGGTCTCATCTCTTTGAGATATTCAATTTGGCTATAAGCTTGCTGAAATTAGAGTTTTGAAGATCCAAAATTTTAATTTAGAAATTTTCAATCCATATTTACATCGAGACTCGTGCTCGATCAAGATTATTTTTTTTTGTGACATATCAATATTAAAAATATTTTCGAATTGTTTGGTTGAATACACCACAAACATGGGTGGAATCAGGTAAAGCTCAAGGTGAGCTATTGCCCACCCTTAACTATCTTGTCCAACTTCAATAAATGTTGTTGGCCAAATTCTAAGAAATTTTTTTTTTCATAATTCATATATAAGATTATGTATTTTATGATCCTACTTTGTCTACCCTCAAAAGAGTTTGGTTTCTTCCCTTAGTCTACAAATGCAAAAGTTTTTTTTCTGTATTTTTTTCAAAGTCAAATTAATGCAATATACAATAATAATGCAACGGTGATCACATACAGTGGGTGATGATCGCCAACAGTGGTGGTGATTGATGACTGTAGTAGTGATAATTGGTGACAATAGGTAGGCAAAATGACTAAGATCGGAATGGAATTTTAAACTTCAGAAAATTGAATAAATTTTGAATATATTAAAAATAAGCTAATTAATAAATATTAAATTTATCATAAAATATTTTACATTAAAACACAGCCATTTAAATAACTGAATTTTTTTTTAAAAAAAATTATATTTAGTTTGCTTTACCCTCAAAATATACCTAAGCCCGCTCCTCAACTAATTTTTTTTTTTTTTTAAAAAGTACAGCATTATTCGCATAAAACTTCCGTGCGGCAAAAAGCACGGATCACATGGAGGGGCCGGACCTTTCACGACTGACTTTCGTGGAGGAAAAATCGGGTAATATATGACGTTAGCGAATCTCCATAGCAGATCTTGCGGGCCACCGCCAGGCCCACCAAATCAATAGACGGGCCCCCCACGACATTATCGCTAGTGGCCCAGGTCAAGCTTCCATTTTCCCAAAATTTGCATGCATGCATGCGCAGCTACTTCTCATTCTTACCTTTTCCAAGCGGTCGTCACATGACTACGCCTATTTCTCGTATTCACACACAATATTTCGTGGCGATCTCTTGTAATAAAAAATGAATATAAGAAAGCAAATTCTATCACTTGATATTATCAAATCTTGCTTGGTTGTTGTTAGGGCATCTCCAACCGAACGTTATTCGGATGTTTGCAGTTCTCGTGAGCGTTCCAACCGAGCAGTAACAGTGTGACAACGATATTGGCGTCCCACTGTTCACGAATGCATTTAAAAAAAATGGATAAAGAAAGAATATGTACAAAATATTTTTTTAAAATAGAAATGGAGTTCGGTTGGAGATGAATTATTATTTGATATGTCCCTTATTGTATTTTGATGTAGAAAATATATTTTCCAGTTGGAGATGCCCACACACGTTTAATAAGTTTTGTTTATTGAAAGTGATTCGTATTCTCTTTTATCATTAGAAAAAATGTGATGAATTTATGATTTCAATTGGAACGGTTTTATTACTGTTTTGTTTTTCAAACTATAACTACTTCTTTATTTGACAACTATGCTACGAAGCTGTTTTCTACTCTAGCTTTCAAAAACGTCATTTTCTCTACGGTAATTTTACAACTATCTTTATAAAAAAATTACAACAGTCTCAACGGACCATAAAATTATTTTTAGGCGATATCACAAGTTATTGATAAATATGATTTGAGTTTAAAAAAAAAAAAGTAGAACGAGAAAATTTATGAAAATTTTATTAGATTTTTAAATTGTGAAGTACTTGGCTTATGTGATATGAGTCGCATCCTCTAAAGACTCATTTGATGAACTAATTGATTTTGATAGTAAAATGTAAGTAATTGAACTAACCAGATTATTTTTCGAGCCAAATTATTATACTACTTAAGAAGTTGAAACCAAAGCTGCTTGCTTCTTAAGAGGGCTATGATTAAAGAAAAACCAAGACTACTTATTTAAAACATTCTCCTTAGGGAATATATTGAAAAAAAAAATTTATGGTAGAAAGGTAGCTTAGGATGTGAGCTTATGTTTGGCGGAATTTAATTGGGATTAATGCCTTGTTGAGGTTTAGAAAATAATATTAGATAGTTGGCTACCTAGGCTTTATAAGTAGGGTTTAGAGTGGTTTTATGATCTTGAATGATAAGTGGCTAGTATTGATAGGGTTGATGTCGACTATATGCATCATGATCATCATAAAGTGATAGTGCATATGAATTTCATGCATTGAAAGTTTGTATAAGTCTTATAAGTAATGACATGCATTAACACTTTCGGTGATGTTAAGCGAGGAAGTTCACATGCATTTATATAATCGAACAATAGCGTTCACGAGGCTATAAATAATCAATGATTGTCACAAAGTTATAATCATGCATAGTGGTCAGAAGATCATAGTTTGATAACAATGGTTAGGAGATTCTAGTCATAGAGCAATGATTAGATGCTGATGGTTAGGAGATAATGATCTGGTGAAGGTAATTTGGTAATGGAAGTTTGGAGATTATTATCAGATGATGGTAGTTAGGAAATCGTAATATGGAAACGATGATCAAGAAATTGTAGTTTGATACTAATGGATGAATGATGGTGAACAGGAGACTATAATTAGGTGATAATAATTACTAGCGCGCGTAATTAGACAACAACTATTGTTTCTAGTAACCATTGGTGATTTGGTGTCGGATGTCTAGTAGAACTCTAAGCTATCTAAATTTAGCTTAAGGTCAAGTCTCCCTCTTTCATTTGGATAACGGTGTCTATTTATAGTTTTTGAAAGTTGTGTTTTATTTGTTTTGGTTAAAGTCCAACAACACCATCAAACAACTCAATATTAATTCTCTTGATCATCCATTGTTCCTTTCGTATTTAAATGCATCAATGACCTTAAAATTTAATGATCTTAAATTTGTTAGATTTCTCTCTTAGAGATGCTTAATTTGATTGTAAGCATGTAAGATTCATAGATCATTTAGTCATCCAAATGAACGCCATGAAGCTTTCAACTATGCATAAGTATTTGATTTTGGCTCATTTTAACTCGAATCCTATCATTTTTTAGATTAAACCTTCAAATTGACCAATTTGAAAATTATTTATAATGTTCTAAATCATGTTAATTTTTAAATAAATTTAATTAAATAAAAAACTTTAATAAATTAATTTTTTTATCATATAATTTTAAATTTCATAACATGTTTGATTATTTCAATACTTATTGCATAATTTTATATATATATATTTAATATTTAAATTTTTATATTTATTTATACACAATTATAGTGTTTAAATCATATCAATGTATATAAATATAAAGATATTTTATTTTAAATAAATTAATGTTAGTGGCTTTTTCAATATAATTTGAAGGTTTGAATGTTGTGTAAATAAGTATAAAAATTTATGTGATAGATATATATTTGGAACTCCTTTCTACTTTGTTTAGTGTCCAATAGGTATCATAGAAAATTATATCATTGGATAAGACACGGATAAGGAGGAATTTTTATTGCGTCCTCCCACCTGACGTAGAGATATGTCCTCCCACCGCCAAAAAACTCATTTTTTGCTCGGTATTGCTAGGTATTATTTGATAATAACGAGGAATATCATCATGTAAAGACCAATACCGAGTTATACCTTTTTGTTTTTTATATAATTCCATTTTTTCTAACAAAATTTATTTTATGAGATGACATCCATATGTTATATATGGTATTAAAAATCTTATTATTTAATTAAAAAATTTATTTCAAAAAATATAATAAAGTAAAATATATTATTTATATTTTATTTAAAAAAAAAATTAAAACAGGCCAGTTCTTTCAAACTTAGACCGATTTGCCGTTTAAACTGGATCGGATCAGACAACTAATCGGTCCACGGTTCAATTACATATTTCTATCATTAAATAACAAATCACATATTTTAAGTATAAAATAACTAAAAGCAGTCGTAAATGTAAAAAATTTTCTGCAAAACGATTTGCTCGTCCTCTCAAAATCGAACGAGATCTTGAAAGCTCAGTCAGATCATTTTGAAGTCTGCCTCAGTCAACAGCATTAATGCAATTTCCATTAAGTTGGAGGACCAAATTGGCAAATGCGACAAACACAAACTTGCTTCAACGCTGTCCCCGCAGAGATCCTCATTATCCTGCATTGTACGTACCCACGCTTCCACACCATAGAGCTGTCGCGGATTTCAGCATTGATGATCACACTTATGCTGAACCCGCGGGTCTTCGTACCACAGTCGGCCATCTGGTAAAAAACTAAAGCTGCGGCCACCGAGCAAGATAGGAGGTAAAGTTGGAGAGCTCATTTGCTTGCTCTGTAATTCAAATCGGAGCGAATTGTTGAGGAAGAGTTGAAGATTCAGTTGATATACGATCGGATCTTGGTTTTGATGTGCTGGGATTTTGGTGGGGTTTGTGTTTTCTTTGCTTCTGCGGCGAAGATTCCATTATGAAGGTGGAATAGAACAGAAGGACGGAACAGAGGGAGAGGAAAAGCCAGTAATTAATCCCCTTCTTCAGTATCTTTCTCTATTTCAATCCATATCCATTTCTTGAGCTTATTAGTTTGAGGAGGATATTCATATTATGGCCGTAGCTACAGAGACGCAGTTCCACGTATTGGCAGTGGATGACAGCATCATTGATAGAAAACTCATTGAGCGATTGCTTAGGATTTCATCCTTCCAAGGTATTCTAGCTCGACATGATAAGAAAATGACCTCTGAGTGATTAGCGTTTTGATTTGTTCTGCTTCGTTTTTTAATCTAATTTGACGCTTGGATGTTGATTTTGATAAGTTTTAATTGCTTTATTTCTCCCTTTTAGTGACGGCGGTAGAGTCAGGAAGCAAAGCACTGGAGTTACTCGGCCTTCGCGAGGATTTGAAGAGCCCCCCATCTGCTCCTCCTTATCAGAATGTGAGCACTAGACCATCTTTTAATCTTAATTTTGAGGGATTTTTGGAGATTCGTGTTTTAGGTCTTCTCTTTTTCATTCAGGAGATTGATGTGAATTTGGTTATCACCGACTACAGCATGCCTGGGATGACTGGGTATGATCTATTGAGAAAAATCAAGGTAATCTTTTCTATATGCTTTTTATTTTTTTTACTTTTTCTTTATCTTTTAATGATTCCTACAAAGTTTTCAATTCGTTTGTTTGTTTGATTCAATAATTGTGGAAATCTGTGAGAGTTCATTGTTGATGGTTTATTCAGGAGTCATCGGCTTTGAAGGATATCCCTGTTGTGATTATGTCATCTGAAAACGTGCCTTCCAGGATCAACAGGTGAGAAGCAGCTCATTTTAGTTTTATATTGAGTTCAAAGTTCTATTTAAGGGACTGATGCTCTTTTTTCATCGTTTCACTACACCTGTGTAAAAAGAAAGATTATAATAATAAGTAGCTATTTGGTTAATGCATGCAATGAAACTTTATATTGTTAATCGATGAACTGTTACCAACCATGTTATGTAGATTAAATTGCATATGATATCCAAATAGTAGTGAACCAAATAGATCCTCAATTGAATGAATAAACACCAGAATTGTGGTGAAACTTTTCTCAAATAGAAATGCATCTTACCCTGTTTCAAATAATATTTTTGCATTTTAAATTAATAGTGTAATGTTTGGGTAATTTGTTTGTTGTTTAAATTTCTATTGGTTATTCTTATCACAAATAAAGGAGAAGGGAATTCGTTAATTTGTTAATAAATTTTGGAAAATTCCATGTAGAACCTAAAATAAGTTTGATTGTGAAAGGATTTGTTACTGTTGGATATTGGTCCTGGATTTAGATTTGTATTTTCTTAAGTTTCTGTATTAGGTTGGCATGATTAAGAATTAAAATTCAGCTCTTCTCCCTCTCCTCTTCTCTCTTCCCTCCCTCAAGAAACTCAAGAGGAAGTGCTTCTTCCTCTGCTTCAAGTTTCAACAGTTACCTTATGATTAAAGTATAAATTTTTTTTATCATAAGTTTGAATCACATAGTTTTAAATTTATCACTGGTTTTTTTCTTAAAAAATAGGCTTAGGCTTAATTTGGGACTACTTTCTTATTGTTTCATGAAGTAATTTTCTAATATAAAAATTTCTAATTAAAAAACTACTTCATAAACCGGTAAGAAAATTGTCCCACACGAGCCTTAATTTGATGATAGGATCTTATCTTTATTAGAAATAGCTTAGTATGAAAAAAAAATGAATAGAGGAAGTGCAGAACATCTTCAGTAGCTCTGTTTCGTCTTAAATGATAGAATGTCACCTCCATTAGTGAAGCTATTAAATGGTTGAGATGGACTTTTTTTTCTCTTGTTGTTTCTTTCACACGTTATTCTTTCCCAAACAAAGAAGTGAGCGGTCATAAATTTCTTGCTGTGCAAAATCTCTACTTATATCTACGTATTATTAAAGATTATGTCCTTTTCCTGCCTAACAAAATCTTCTCCAGATTTGGGTAAGTTCCATGCTTCCCCCAAAATAAATATAAATTTCCCAGTTTTGCTCTGTGGAATCTGCGAATAGGAATAAAAGAAAAGTGTTGGTCGTTTTAATCCAGTGCTCTTTCCTCTTCTGTCAAACATCCATAAATATTTCCCTGTTCTATGCTAGATTTTATTTGATCCTCACGAATCATTTCAACTTTTATGAAATCGCTTAACCATCTTAAAAAAGAGGAAGAGAAAGAGAAAGAGAAAGAGAAAAGAGTACACACCAAATCTTTATTGAATGATACTTCACTACTTAAATAAATTTAGATATAAATCATATTTTTATGATCCTCATGCATCACTTCAACTTTTGTGAAATGACATCAATATATATATGATTTTTTTTAAGAGTTATTGAAAAATTATTAGGTGCAGAGACAGAGATATGTCCGGACATGCACTTAAATTTTGACACGTGGAGTGCACTTTGGTTACACTTTTTTGTATGTTTTACATGCGCTTTAGTTGTGTTTTGATTGTTCTTTTATTGCGTTTTTTACTGTGTTTTGATTGCGCTTTGACTGTGCTTTTGATGCGCTTGGCTTAAAATTCTGCGGACACATTAAATATATAAAATAAAAAATAAATCCAATTGAATATCCACGTGTCAATATTTTATTGGAGTCCGGATGTATCTCTACGTGTCCGGACTCCACATCTAATAATTTCTCATAGAAGCAACTACTTTATTATCTATAAATAAGAAATGAGAATTCAAGATTTTGTGTGGATATGCCAAAGTTATTTCTTTGTCTAGATTTGTGAGTTTGACTTTATTTATTTATTTTTCATGTGTTTATCTGTGATGATCACAGATGCTTGGAAGAAGGAGCCGAAGAATTCTTACTAAAACCAGTGAAGCAATCTGATATGAATAAGCTAATGCCTCGCATACTGAAAGGGAAATCGAAAGAAAATCAGCTGGAAAACAACATTAACAATGGCTTCTGCACTGTTACTTGTGAGAACACTATAACTGACAACATGAAGAGTAGCACGAATAGTACTAATATAAGTGGCAACAAAAGGAAAGCCATGGATGAAGGGTTCTCACCTGAGAGAAGAAAGGCAAGATTATCAAGCAGTAACTGGCAATGTTGTGACATATAAAAAGGTTCAAAAACCCTTTTTTCCCCACTTGATTTTCATACATTGAAGCTTTTCTTTTATTTGTTTCTTTGCCTTCTATTGCCTGGAAAATCTGTAGTCATGAGCTTATACAATTCGATTTTGCTGTGCTCACAAAATCCTGTAATTTTAGAAATAAATACGTGTAGCTTTATCATCAGAAGTGAAAGCATTCATGGCCGATTTCTAAGTGTTCTTATTGAGAGATTCACAGCTCAAAGTCTTTCTAAGCATTCATGGCCAATTTCTAGCTTTATCACCAGCTAAGTGTTCTTATGCGAAAGTAAATCACGAAATGAAATAAATAAGAAAATAGAAATGCAATGGAAAGTAAAGAACTTCAAGATTTAATGTAGAAAATTTTGAAATTGGGAAAAATCGCGGAGACAATACATCAAGAAATTTACTATAAAAATTGAGAGAAATTTATACAGATCTATCTTATCTCTCGCTTTCTGCTTGCTTTTATGCTTTCTTACATCATTCTTACATATTATCCAAAAGAGAAATGTTTGAATATACCATAAGGGCCTTGAAAAAAGCAAGAATGAAAATTTGTTTGGTCCGACTTGAAGCGTTGTGAAGCTAGTTGGCGCTCAACACTCCGTCTTTAGTCCGCTTAACAGTGTTGCAGCATTGAATTTGGAGCGTTTTGGCGCTCCGCTCTCTATCATTTCTTCCAACAGACTTTTGCAACGCCGCGGCGCTTAGGTACACAGTGCCGGGGCATTGTACGGGAAAAAAAAAATTATATTGCTTTGCACCCGAACCTAACCAGTGGGAGGATTCCTCACCCCCCACCCCAACCCCAAAATATATAATAAGATGTAAACAAAGGTTCTCAATTCAATACATGCATTCATTCTCATGTAGCAATATCTAGATCGCGAATATTGGTATAGATATTACTAGATGAGAATAAAAGTTCGCATTAGATTATAAACCGAGGCATTTTGTTGGTTTAAATTTTGATTTAACAGATTAATTTGAGACGAGGCTTCGTTTGAGACAATTTTTCTTATTGTGAAAATTTTTATATTAAAAAAATATTTTTAAAAAGAAAGTAAGAAAGTTATCCAAAATGAAACTCAAAAGCACTTGTAGGTTTAAATTACAATTTTAAATCATGATTGCTAGTTAATTATATAAATAGAATTTAATTAGATTTAATTATTTATCAAAATGAGCTTTAAAAATTTTCAATTTATTTTGATATAGTATAATATAAATTATTTATATATTATTTTATCTTTAAAAAATAAAAAATAATAACTCAATTCTTCTCTTAGAATATTAATTTTTATGTTGTTTTGAGTCAATTTTGTCGCTTTTGAAAGAGAATTTTACTTATTTATCTTAAATGCTATTATTGTGGTCAAAATTTGCACACTTAAAATTAGTTTAATTTTTATTTAATAAAATCACCTATGTTTAGGCAGGGGATTTAACAAAACTCTACCAAAAATTGTAATATGATTCAGTAAAAAAAAAAAAAAAAGAGAAAAGTTAGTACTCAAAGAATATATCTAAATAGGAACTCTTCCTCTTGTCGACTCAACCTTATCTTAAAATTCTTTGTACACCTTTAATTCAATGTGCCGATAAACCTGAACACAACCATTCAGCAACAACACGAGCCAATTTACCTGAACACAACACAGTTAATGCAAACCGAATAATAATTGGGTCAAGTTTGGGGTTTTCGCTAGAAAATTCAATTGAATCAATATTTCAGACCCAAAGTAAACCAAAATTTAGTCGGGTTGGTCTGAACTAAATTTTTCGAGTTGGGTCAGTATCGAGTTGTTGTGTTAGATAATTTATTGATACCCCTACTACTGAATAGGATGCCTTGAAGATTATCATTGATTAAGGAAAAGGTCTAGTACACTTCGCAAGCAAATCATAAACATGTTAAGGATGGTTCATCTTGTTTAAGCACATCATTTGGATACAATCCAAAAGCTATATTTTGCAATTTAAATAATCATATATATAAGATATAAATATCACATTTTAATTAATGGGCATATTCCACAGGGATATATTTTCCAAGTCAATGAAATTTTCTTATTTATCATATATCTAAGGAAAAAATTTTCATCATAGCTTTGATGTGTTTAAATGGAATGGCACTGAGTTGATTTCAGTGGATGCATTGAAATAATAATACAGCATTCAAAAGAAGCTTATACAACATTTTGGTCCCTTCTTTTCCCATTATTTAGAAGAAGAATTAGCAAAATTACATCAAACAACAATAGTTTGGAACTTCTATAATAGTTTTGAAGAACTATCAATCCAAAATTCATGCATACCTCTGAATTTTTGCCATAATATTTAACTAGAGGTGCGAGCTCAATAATCAAAATCATTGTTACAAGCTTTATAATTAGCAAAATTGGTGAAGAAGATGTTGGGAATAAAATCATGCAATGAAAAGCAAACAAGAAAAGAGAAAACAAAACTGCAGAAATGAATACAAGGATTTAACGTGGAAAAACTCAAAATCGGATGCAATCCTTTAAGCCTAAATCACAGCTCTGTGGTGTTGCACTTGAATGCCTCAGAGCTAACTTCTCTATATTGTAATGTCGTAGTGCTGTAAAATGCAACATTGTTGCATTGTGCTCTCTATCTCAAAGGAGTACGTTCTACACTGCTGTCGTGTTGTACGGACAAGAATTTTTTTTTTTTTCAGGGACTTTGCCCTTGAACCCCTGAGCAAGAGGCATGCTGCCCCCCTGTAACCCTAGTGGGTTCCTTGTCGAACTCAACTAATGAACTTGAAGTATGAGTCAACAATATAACCTGATTGATCCCTGATTGATCAACACAATTAGATTCCACATAAATTTAACATAAGTCATGAGTTGTACACAAATAGAAATGAATATGCAAGCATTCAACGTGCAAAGCACACCAAAACAAATCCTAAATCTATCTCAATATATATATATCCTTTTCAACTTTTCATATAATTATAAGAAAGCCGTTGCAAATAAAATCTTATGCAATAACATATTTAAGTCAGAAACTAGTGTCACTTATAATGTAAAAATGCTTTCACATGTACTCATGAATTTTATGTGGATAAAGCCATGTGCCATTGGAGACCATCTTTGTTGGGCAATCGTTATATGATTAACACAAATCAATGCAGCATTTAAGAATTAATGCCACAAGATTTTTCTTTTCGAATTGTCATGAATTTATTACAATAATTAATATATACTTAGAGCATCTAATTGAGTAATTAATACATTATCACAAAAGGTAAACTATGAGAATAAGTGTGAGTTGAAACATAAGAATTATTTGATTTGTCGAGTTATGTCAAGATATTTTTAAAGAGATAGTTAAATTAAATTTGAATTGTTTACATAATTGTGCTGATTTACTTTAATAATTGTTTTTCACTATGTGCAATCTTGAAAAATTTATGCTGGATATTTTGTTTATCTGATTTCCTCCAAATGCTTTGACCTTTCTTAATATGAGTTCACTTATTTGGAAACTTTCGAGCTAAAAAGAGTGTCTTTCTGCACTAGATGGTAAAAGCCTTTTGATAGCTCATAAGTGTAAATAATGCAATATTTTATGTGTTATATTTTAGTGAAAATGTATTGATTTATTTGCATTGTGCAGAAAAAATATAAAAAGATACAAAATTTTAAGTATCATCGAGCACCGCGACGTTAGACAAATCAATGTTGCAATGCCATCAAGGGCACCGAGGGAGCGTTACAACATTGGCAAGGCGGCACAGACTTTTCTGTTGGATAGTGTCGTGGTGTCAAAATGGTCACTTTTGTAGTGGCATGTTTAGTGTCTTTAAGTGTTGCGGTGTCACAAAATATCACGCCTCTGCGTCAAAATTGACACTCGGGTGCTGTAGCATTTGAAAGTCTGCAGCAACATGACACAACAGTTGTAACTTCCAAATGGCATGATCTATCAGCGAAACGATACAACTGTTCACTAAATAATTAATCCACGTTAGCATGCACTGCAACGGAGCAAAAACATCAGCACAACAACGTTAGTTCATTTTGTGGGCCCTACGCGTCCAATCTTTTAGGTGTCACAGCGCTAGTTGCATAATTTATATTTCTCCTTAAATACTTATTATGTTATATTTGTAAGGGGATTCAGTCACTTGTATAATTTCAGTACTTTTCAGAGTACTTCTTTAGATCTCTCTTAGAGTCAAATCTAGGAGAGATCGACTAGGGAAGTACTAGATACAATCATTAGAGTGTTTAGTTAGTATTTGTTAAAACAATTCCGTATATTAAGGAAGAAGAAGTGTAGAAGAGACACATTGATCATTCATGGTGATATCATTCTCTTGTATTTTTGTTCTTCTATGATTTTAATGAAAATAAGTTTGCTTATCTTTTTTTTATGTTGGGCTAACTTTCTAGTTTTGGATTGATGATGTAGAAATTATATTAAGTTCTAATGAAGATTCTTGTGCTCTAAAAGTGAAATTCTATTTTTAATATTGTCCCATTCTTTATTTAATTCACAGTGATCATATGTATAGTTAAAACCTAGTGTGATATTTAGTCTCGATGAAGAAATGCAAGAACAACCATGAATATTGAAATAATATATTTGCATACCTAAATATAGGATGTAAAATATGCTAGATTTTTAAGGAGATGATATAACTTTAGGAGGTCAGCACATATCATTTTCATCACTACAAGCTCGACAAAGATCTAGGATCTAGGGATATATATACCATGAATCACATTAAAAATAAGAATTTTATTAGAAAAGATATATAATTTACATTCATCAATTCAAAACACTTTATTTAAATATTATATCCATTATTTTACTATTTTTATTCAGCGATTGAATCTCCACAACAGATAATTTTATTTCAGCAGGATAATTTTACAATTAAAGTAAACAACATTAGTTAATTGCTAAAAAATATACTTTTTCATGGGTTCAACACTCTACTCTATTATTTTATGACTTGATTCGACATGTATACTTGCGTACATTAAGTGAGATTTTTTATTTTAATATTAAAAAAACATAAGTATTATTTAGGGGAGATAGAGCATTAAACTTTTTTATAATCCAAATTTTACTCCGCATCCCCTATTAAGTTTTTTGGCATCATTACCAAGGAAGTAGTAGCATTTTACAAATTTTAATTATATTGTTGAATTAATTACATAATTAGACTTACTTATATCCTTTGTTTTATGTATTATTTGTGATTACATATTCATTATTGCATTAATTGCTATCTTGAATAGTTTTGCACTCTATTTTGTGATAATAATTAAATTTATAATCTAAATATTAGTTTGTGTGTGTATATATATATCGTCACAGTGCTAATTGTTTAAGCACCGCAGTGCTCGGTCATTTAATTCAAAAAGTGTCCCTCTACCAAAATCAAAAGTATATTGTGCATTTATAATTGTAATTATTAAAGTTAGGTGAGCTCCATGGCATAATTAGCAAGCACCGTGGCATTATCAAGCATCATAATTATTTCAGTTATAGCGTCGCAGCGGTTCCCTAACATAAGCGGCATGGTATTTACATGTATCAAAATCCGCAACGGTGGCCCTTCCCAAAGTGACACTCTAGTTTCCATAAAGTAGCGTCGCTGCGCCACATGGCCTAAATCATTGCAACGCTTGTCGGTTGACAATTTTGTCATTTTATTCCTATATTGAGTGTCGCAGTACCGTAGTGCTTCATCGCATTATAAGTAAGGGATCCATTTTCATTTCATTCAACACCTTTTATTTCATTCAAACTCTTTTCTTTTTCTTTGAAATCCTCTCCAGAAGAATGGCTCCTAAGATGTTTGACAAGAAGAGGGCTTCGTCCTCTTTTATAAGAGAATGCTTATCTCTGATGATGCTGAATCTAGGTTTACTTACTCGTTGTAAACAATCAATTGATTTTAGAATGAGGTTTTTAGATTCATGGTTAACCTATTATGCAAATCATAACAAGTAGAGGCTAGGAAAGATTTTGTAAAGAACCATTTACTGCTATTATTAATGTTGTTCATAAATGTTTTGCAAAAGGAAAAGAGGTAATGAATAATAAATGTTATGTTCGGGGTAATTGGGTCTCTTTTGATTCAATAACTATGGACCTCCGAAAGGACACCGCCGATTGCATAGTGCATGGGGGTATACGACCGCAGCACCCTGAGGAATAGAGACGTTTGCAGGCGTCCGTGCTCCTCGTAAACGGGCCAATGGAAGGAAAGATTAGATCATACATACGACTAACCATTGAGGATAGCTGCTCTCGCCAATGCACCCCGATGGGTAGTAATATATACAACCTGATCAAAACAACGAGTTTCTCCCACCGATACATTAGCTCGAGTAGAGTTTATTTAATGTAGTTCTGTTTCCCATGGGCGCAAGCCCCCGTGGTTAATTGCATCTCGAGCCTAGGGCCCGAGAAAACTCTTGATTAAGGATCCTATATTATTCTTCCCAAATAAGAGAGATGGGTACAAAAAGGGAGACTAAGAAGTTCCTACTCAAAAGGAAAGAAAGTTCTCAAATAGGCTTAGCCAACATGCACAATTCATACTAACATCCAGAGGGACTGAGGCAGTTAGAAAGTAGAGAAAAGAAACCAGTCACTCAAAACATACAGAGGAGAAAGATGGAGGTGGCGTCATCCATGTGACGCGGATAAGCAGGATTTATAGTCCCTGAAGAAAAGGAACTTACCCACCATTTAGGCCTACTACAAGACGCCCAGTGTAGTAGCCTCGAATCCTAGATCTAATGTGGGTTTAGTGTTTTACCCAACACTAACATATGTGTCTCCTAGCTAATGCACCTGGGCTTATACCTTATCTAAAAAGGGATGCCAGCTAACCACTTAGTCACATAAAATCCATACAGTCTAGTCTTTATGAAAGATAGGTAGGTAGGTTGAGTGTTTTAGAAGTAGGGCAGACATCTAGAGAGCTTCTTAATTGGCCCTAAACTTATGTAGGGTGAATGCACCTAGAGCTAATAAAATTAAAGTTTAATTTAGTGAGTTTCTAATACAATGCATGTTAATTAAAAGGTCCAAATCATGTATGCATAAATTTTTTAAAAAATAGGCATATAAAAAATAATTTTTAGAAAAGACTAAGCCTCCCCAAATCTGGCACTTTATCCTAAAAGGGTCAGATTATTCAGACTCTACCCACAAGCGGGAGGTGTCTTATAGCAAAGAGAAAGAAAGATGCATTAATATGCATGAACCCCGGACGACTTTGACTATTTCCTAGGTCATTAAGTTTCTAAGTTATATAGGCCTTAAATGTTAGAATTCAGTTATGAGTAGAAAAAATAATTTTATCCTACAGAGCCTAGCGTAAATCAGGCCACAACTTGCAAAAAAAAAAAAACCTAGAAAAAGCAAGTAATTTCTAATACGCAATTAATATAAACACATTAATATAAATCCATCAAAAAGTATAATAAAGAAAGTCCACAGTAAGTGTCATATAAGTACAATCCAGAGTCTGCAGAAAAGTAGGGGTGTCCAGGCTCCACTGATAATAACCTGGATTCTAATCCTAATAAATGACGCAAGTCTTAAAAGCTGGGCATTTCGTCTTAAAGTCTCCGTCTTCAAGTGGATCATTCTTCTCCGGATCATCTCCCTTCAGATCGTCTCCTTCGGGCTCCGTTTGGTTCGTCCTCTAGAAGGGTACCCAAATGACTAAGAAATTCCCCAAGAGGCGGGCCTTTCTTATTCTCTTTGAATACCTTATATTTGAAATGCCAAATTTTAAGAGACTTTCACAACTCAATGCAAAGTAAATTACATTACATTTAAAAGAAAAAAAATTAGACTTAAACACCTGCATGGTTATCCTAATAAAAAAATAATCCCAAACATTTTATATTTCACATCACAAGCAATTAATAATAATACAGAAAAAGTAATCACACTTGGCCACGCTTTTTTAATTTAGGGAGGGGACTTTAGCAATTTCTGGAGCATCTGTAAAAAATAGAATTAGTATTTAAAGTTTTAATTATGACTGTCCACTTTATTAGCGTTGCATGAGCATGGCCACATGCATAAGAGTAGATTAGTATAAAAGTGTCCTAGCCCATGGGCAGTCTAATGCACAAATTAAAGCATAATTAATATATAGAAAATATAATAAGCACAACAGAGAGATCATCACAACACATAAAGCATAAAAAGAAAGTCACCATCCCTAATCCAAGAGCTATAAGTGGTGTCCTAGCACATCTATGTGTGTGTAGTAGGCTTGTGGGGCTTTGAATAGGTCCTACGTAGGGTAGTTCGTTCAAGTTGCCTAAAATTCAAATTTGTTGAAGGGTTGAAAAGTAAACTTTACTTAAAGTTCAAATATTAGTGGATTAGGATTCATTTTAGTTAATTTAGTTTGTTTATTCATTTTAATGCTTATGATAGTGATCTTTGAAGTTTAAAATAATTTAAAATAATAAAATAAT